>NC_090694.1:22231202-22600176 GCF_013368605.1 Nyctibius grandis
AACTGCGCAATCCGGCTACCTTCGGAAATTGACACGGGGGGAGTAGGGGTCCATACCATCGCACAAATTTGACCCATATAGTCTGCATCGATAACTCCTGGCAAAACAAGTAGACCTTGCAAGGTTACACTAGAACGTCCAAGTAATAGTGCACTTAGCCCGGTTCCAATGGGTCCCACGGCATTCAGTGGAACCTTATGCACTCTGCTATTCTCTATTGTGATTGCGGTTGCTGTGGTAACATCCAGTCCAGCACTCCCTGCGGTTCGGGCTATGAGTTGACTGCATAAGCCTGGAACTGGTTGGGAAGATTCATTTGTGTCAGCACACGGTTCCCCCCCCCAGTTCTTTCTCCCATTTCCCTGCCCTCTGCCGCTGCTTGCTATCAGCTGACCTTGAGCATTATACTTAGACTTGCATTTCTTCGCAAAATGCCCCAGCTTCCCACAGCGATGACACATCAAAACAAAGTTACCTCCCCCACTCAGCTTTGACTTCTTAGGGCAATTTTTCTTAAAGTGACCTTCTTGCCCGCATGTATAACAACGATGAACTACCTTAACTGCTGCCGCAAATGTTTTTGCTAAATGCTCCATCTGAAACGTGGTGGTTCCCACTTTCCCGCAAGCATCCATTAGTTCAGTTAAGGTGGGGTTGTGATTTACCATCCCTGCAATAACTTTCCTGCAATCCTCGTTTGCGTTGTCCTTCGCTAACTGTAACAAAAACGCTTCTTTAGCAACCCCGTTTTGTATTTGTTTGCCTAAGGCAAATCACTCCCCAAGTGAATGGCTCCCATTCTGATGGGCCGCTTCCATCCCCTTGATATACTGGGCAAGCCAATACCCCACCACCCATAGCAGCCGCGGCTCCGAAATCACCGTCCGCAAGTGTGTGCTCTCTTAATTTTCTCCAGAACCTGTCCGGGTCCGGGCCAGGCACAGTAATCTGGACTGGCTGCAGCGTGAATAACTCCTCCACGCTACCGCCTGACTTTCCTGACCCTCGGGCTCTGCAGCAATTATGTCCCGCTTCCATCTCTTCAGAAAGGTCTATTAAGGGTGGCTCAGTCTCAGATTGGGGTAACGGGACGGTAGAAGGATCAATGTTCCGTTGCTGTTCTATAGGCAGTGGGGGGGGCTCTGGTGGCGCAGAGGGTGGGGGTGGGGGGCTCTGGTGGTGGGGAGGGCGGTGTGGGGGGGGCTCTGGCGGTGCGGAGGGCAAAGTCACTGTGAGAGGAGCTGTAGCTGCCTCAGCCGCCGCCTTTGCCTCTCTGTCCGCCTTCACTTGCTCCAGTGAGTCTAAAACTAATCTCCACGTCATCAACGATGCAGTGGCGATCTTGTCCCGCCTTGAGGCAGCCTCGAAGAGAGACGTTTCAGTGCTTTGCCACATACTAACTTCGAAAGCAGTCTGCGCCATATCTGGCAAATCATTCTTTTTACACCATACCAGCAATGTTCTCAGGGCATTCTCCTCATATTTGATACCCCTCCTTTTGAGTATGCTCATCAGTATCGTTAGTATGGAGTTTTCCTCGGCTGAAATTTTAGCACCCATGTTAATTAGTCCCCAACGGCTCACCTCTCCAGGTGTCTGTTATGTTGCCGCTTGTCTGCGGCAAGCTCCGTTCGGTTGCTGGCTGGCCTGAGGCTATCCGCACCCCAGGGCCATTGAGCACTGACACCAATGTGAGGATGCAACAAATGGCGTTTATTTAACTGCGCAACAGCCTTATATAGTCGTCTTGTCCCGTACGAACTCGCACGATACTTGCACATCCTGCTCCTTTCGCCACGCCTACCTTCCGTTACAGCCCGAGATTTTCCGGTCGCCGTACCCTAATCTACCTACACTGTTACAGTGGTCCGGACCCCAGGCTCACTCCTCCTGTCTCAGCTACATTGGGCACCGCCGTCACTGCTCGTCGTCCGCGGTCTCTCAGCAACTCTAAATGCTCCGTTCATGCCTCACACGGGGCACCATTTGTCGTTATATTTGTCACAGTGGTCAAATAAAGACAGGAGACAGAAGGATAGTTCCAAGCAGGCAGCAAAGCAAAGGAAAAAGCAAAAGCAAAAGGGCACCCGCGTTTATTTTACTCTATTTTTTATATCTTCCCCCTCTAGCTGACTAGCTTTATGATTGTTTACACTCGCTATTCACGCGCCCGACCACAACCGCTGATTGGCCATCACATGACGGCCACAAGTCCATGGTTGGCAGCTGGACTGTCACTCCGTATCTTCTTTTTCTCACATCCTGTTTTCTTGCTAAATTCCTCTTCACTCTCAGGTTTAACCGTTTCAAGGACATAGCTCCATTCCTTCAAGGTCAGGGCCGCCAGCAGCCCAGTCCAATCCCTCAGTGTGGCACCAAAAAGCATGGAGATGTTTAAAAAAGGACTTGTATTCAACAGAGTCTGACTTTCACATGTAAATTTAAGGATTAATTGGAAAAAAAAAAAAAGCCAAAATATATAGGCATTTTAACTGTTGGACTACAAAAGCCATTTACATTTTTTGTACAACTGAAGTTATGTAAATCATGACAATAATTTAAGAAAAGGAACGTGCAGCAGAAAGCAGTAATTAACATCCAATTAGAATACTTAAGTGTGATGTATATTGACACTGGTGGGACCTCAGCTACATTATGTTGTACATATACTGCTGCTGTACTCCAAATTTGGAAGAGGAATTCAGACCATAAACTAGTAAAATGTGAAAAGCAAGGCCTGAAAAGAATGCTTAGAAGCCTGATAACTTTTCCCAGGCTGCCAATCCTACAAATAACAGAATGGTTGAGGTTGGAAGGGACCATTTGGAAGTCATCTAGTCTACACACCTACCCCCACCCAAGCAGGGTTACCTGGAGCTGGTTGCCCAGGACTGTGTCCAGACAGCTTTTGAATATACTCAAGGAGGGAGACTCCACAACCTCTCTGGACAATCTGTTCCAGTGCTCAAGTCACCCTCACAGTAAAAAAAAAAAAGGGTTTCTTGATCTTGAGACAGAAACTCCTGTGTTTCACTTTGTGCTCATTGGCTCTTGACCTGTCACTGGACACTATTGAGAAGAATCTGGCTCCCTCTTCTTCATTCCCTCCCATCAGGTGTTTGTACACATTGACGAGACACCCCCCACCGCAAGCCTTCTCTTCTCCAGGATAAACAGTGCCAGCTCTCTCAGTGTGACCAGCACTCCCTGCTCCTGATCCCTGGTAATATGGTTAGCATAACTAATGCCATTTTATAAGGCAAATATAAGAGTGATGATTAAAAATCATCAGTCCAAACTCTTATATACGAGTTGGTCACATATCGGTCCCCTTTCCCCTCCTCATCAGGCCTTGAAGGTCCTGCACACCAGGCAGACTTCTTCTCCCTTTCCCTATTGGCCTCCAGGTTTCTGGGCACCAGGCTGACTACTCCCCTCCTTACCAGCCTTGAAGGTCTCAAGCACCTGGCCAACCAGGTTTTGATGACCCTGACACAGAACAGGGAAGTGTAGCAGCAAACAGAGCACTGTCTAGAAAATCAAGCAGTTACAAGTCCTAAGTGGGACTTGGACCGGAACTGTTGCTGGATGGCAAAACCTGTGATCCTCCAGTTGTCAGGGATATCTCCACCATCATCTGCTTCTTCTGAGGATTGAGTGACTTGTATTCTTTTGCATATTTCAAGTCTACATTATGATCATTATATTGATACAGCAAGCCAAGTATTAAGATTTGACCCAAACTGCAGAGGGTCCAGGTGATTAGAAACCATGAGCTAAGCTGTGCTATAAAATTCTGTGCTACGCTACTTATAAAATTGTACTACAGTGATTCTGCTTATTAAAAATCCTGTGCTACTCTGATCATAAGATTCTATGCTGATCATAAAATTCTGCTAAAAAATAAAGCTTTAATTGTAACTATAAATTACTGTTGTCATCATTCTGCCAAGGACCCCCAAAAGAACCTGTCTGTCCCCATACAGCTGGGTGACACTCAGCCTCTCCTCATAGGAGAGATGCTCCAGTCCTTTAATCATCTTCGTGGCCCTTCGCTAGACTCTCTCCAGTATGTCCATGTCTCTCTTGTACTGGGGAGCCTAGAACTGGACATGGTACTTCAGATGCAGCCTCACAAGTGCTGAATAAAGGGGAAGGATCACCTCCCTTGACTTTCTGGCAACAATATCCTAATGCAGCCCAAGATACCATTAGCCGCCTTTGCCACAAGGGCACATTGCTGGCTCACGTTCAGCTTGGTGTCCACTAGGACACCCCCTCCCCCCCGCCCCCCCAGTCCTTTTCTGCAAAGCTGCTTTCCAGCCAGTCAGCCCCCATCATGTACTGGTGCATGGGGTTGTTCCTCCCCAGGTGTGGAACTTTGCACTTCCCCTTGTTGAACTTCATGAAGTTCCTATCTGCCCATTTCTCCAGCCTGTCGAGGTCCCTTTGGATGGGAGCACAACCTTCTGGTGTATCAGCCACTCCTCCCAGTTTTGCATCATCTGTGAACTTGCTGAGGGTGCAGTCCTTCCCACTGTCCAGGGTGTAGGTAGATTAGGGTACGGCGACCGGAAAATCTCGGGCTGTAACGGAAGGTAGGCGTGGCGAAAGGAGCAGGATGTGCAAGTATCATGCGAGTTAGTACGGGACAAGACGACTATATAAGGCTGTTGCGCAGTTAAATAAACGCCATTTGTTGCATCCTCACATTGGTGTCAGTGCTCAATGGCCCTGGGGTGCGGATAGCCTCAGGCCAGCCAGCAACCAAACGGAGCTTGCTGCAGACAAGCGGCAACAAATGGTGACCCCGACGTGATTGCTGGGCTGGCAGAACGCGGGCGGTCGGAGTGGGTTCGCGAACCATGGAAACCTTGATAAAGGTGATTTCGTTACTGGGCGGGGAATTTAAGATTTCTGTGAAATCGAAAGACGTAGCCCAGTGTGTGGACCGTCTCGTTAAAGGGGGGGGGCGGTGGCAGGACCGGCTGATTGCTTACAGCCGAATACCTGCGAGCGGTGCTCGATGCAGCTCGCTGAGCGAGCTATGGCAGCGGGTTCTGCCAAAGAATTAAAAACATGGGGAGTTATCTTGTGGCTGCTACGGACTGCGCGGGAGGACTGGGCGACATGGGATGCGGCTCGGACGTGTTTACATGGGGTCTACCCTGACCAAGACAGAAGTGGCAGTGGTGAAACTCCTCCAACATATACTCTCTGAGAGAGGAATTAAATATGACGAAGCTGCGTTAAAGCAGTTACTGTTTTGGGCAAAAGATAAAGGACATTTTACAACCTTTAATGATGTCTTTGAAGTGCCTTTATGGGAGAAGATTGGTGACTCTCTCTGGAATGCGGTGTCAAGTGGTGATAAGGAAGCCTTTAAATTGTCTGCTATATGGAGGCTGGTTAGTGAAGCGTTAAAAGGAATAAAAGCAGAGAGAGAAGTCACACATACAGCTTTTATGGCTTTAGGACCACAGGCGCCTACTACCCCCTCACTGTTTGCGGGACCAACACCTCCCATGGCCCCGGTGGCTGTACCGGTGGCAGCTCCTTTATCACCGTGGGTACGGACGGCTCCGAAAAAAGCTGAGGAGCGGGGAGTGAGAAAAATAGATACAGATCCATCAGAACCAGTAGTACGCCCTAAAACATGAACTCGATTTGAACTAATTGATTCAGACGCTGAACAGGAGACTTGGCAGAAACCCCCTCCGAAACCCCCTCCCTCTCTTTGATCTCTCTACGGATGAGGCTGAGCAGGAGGACAAGAAGGAGGGTAAACATGCTTTGTACCCACCTTTACCGGATTCGCCATTTACAGAGTCAGCAGTACCAGAGTCACAAGGACTTAAAGGACTGTTACCATCACGAAATGGACACGAACTTGACATGACAGAGCTTGGTAGACGACTGGAAGAATTAAAGACGGAATTGCAGCAGCATCGTTCAGCCAACGCCTCGGGACACGTGACTATGTCTCCCCCAAAAACCCCCCTCTGTGTTCGAGACAAGTATTAGGGCCACCTCAACCTCCTTTACAACTCCCTACTCCACCTTTAGATCAGGGCGGGGGGGGAGGTTTGCGTCCATCTGGTAATGTGGAGGTGAGGGAGAGGGTCAGCTTCTGCCCGCGTATACAGGGGAAGAGGGGGGAGGTGAGGGAGGAGTGAAATGGAAAGGGGTCATTCGAGATGCGTTATTAGAAGGAGTTGTGATTCCACGGGCATATCCGGTGATTGTGGGTGCGGGTCCTGAGGGAAGAAATATTTGGCAACTGTTAGATTGGAAAATTGTAAAAGAAGCATTACCACTATAGTTAGCGAAAGACAACACAGGTGAGGACTGCAGAAAAGTTGTTGCAGGGATGGCAAATAGTAATGCCACCTTAACTGAGCTAATGGATGCTTGTGAGAAAGTAGGAACCACCACATTTCAGATGGAGCATTTAGCAAAAACTTTTGCGGCGGCAGTTAAGGTAGTTCATCGTTGTTATACATGCGAACAGGAAGGTCACTTTAAGAAAAACTGCCTTAAGAAGTTGAAGCTGAGTGGGAGAGATAACTCTGTTTTGATGTGTCATTGCTGTGGGAAGCTAGGGCATTTTGTGAAGCTGTGCAGGTCTCAGTATAATGCTCAAGGTCAGCTGATAACAACCAGCTGCAGAATACAGGGAAACTGGAGAAAGAATGCAGGGGGGAACCATATGCTGACACAAATGAATCTTCCCAACCAGTTCCAGGCCTATGCAGTTAACTCGCAGCCCAAACCGCAGGGAGCGCAGGACTGGTGTTTCCACACGGGGTTAACCTGTGCGTCTGCCAAGCCTTGGACCTGTGGCAAACAGGGATAATGCTAATGCTGATTGTCAAAAGATCATTGAAGCTTTACCTGGAAAAACAGATTTGAATGCTATGATAAAGGCATGTGCAAAAGTGGGTACTGTGGAACATAAGGCTCAAGTTATGGCTGCGGCCGTACTTGGGGCTTACGTTGTCACAATTGCAGTCTCTATTCCAATTGTTAGCAGGGGACACAACTTTAACAGCACCACGACACACTACTTCAGAGATACAGCAACTGATTACAGAAGTAGAAAGCAGGCTACATTCCAAATTTGTACATCGTATTGATTTGAATCAGGAAATACACATTATCACTTTGTTTGATAGGCAAATTCCATATGCAATAATTGGTCAATGGAATTCAGAATGATCAGATTCGTTACAGAGCTATTGGCACAGATTATTCATCAAAGGACGGATGCGATGTCGGGAGCTTGTGGCCAGAGATCCCTGCATCACTAACCGTTCCTATTGCAGCTCAATATTTTGAGTGGTGTATGGCTAATAGCTTTGCTTTGCAAACAGCTATGGAGAATTTCTCGGGACAGGTTGTTTACCACTTGCCCTCCCATCCTGTTATAAAATTGAGTGTGGAACTTCCAATTGCCACAGGAGTGTGGTGCGCAGACACTCCTGTGGATGGAACTACCATTTTTACGGATGGATCTGGGAACAGAGGCAAGGCGGGCCTTGTCTGGTATTCTGATGGCAAGTGGGAATCTATGGTAGTACAACAAAAGGGTTCACCTCAGGTGGTAGAATTACGAGCTGTATTAAAAATATTTCAGAATTTTCCCATTCCCTTTAATTTGATTACTGATTCAGCATGTGTAGCTGGCATTATAAAGCAATTGGATAGATCTGTTATAGAGCATATATGTAATCAGTGTGTTTTTGAATTGCTGCGAGCTCTGTGGCAAGAAATTCAAATCCGAACTGCATTGTTTTATGTTTTACATGTAAGAAATCATACTAATTTGCCTGGGTTTATTGCAGAAGACAATGCTCGAGTGGACTCTTTGGTTTTTCATCCTAAAACAACAATTTGTACCAGAGTGGAAGCAATAGCACAATTGCTTGTCAAAGTGCATAAAAGGGTTACAGACATTACCGGACTAGACTCAGATGCTATCTATTTACCTATCAGAAAGGAATATCTACAGTGGTTAACAAATCAGTCAACTCTTTTTCAAATGGCCTTACAGGACTTTACTGGACAATTGTTAACACATTTGCCAAAAGATAAAAAGCTACAGTTTATTTGCAAACAGGATTGGGAAGAAAAAACCTATCAGATCAGAGATACATATGACTGGACTAACTGTTTTTACTGATGCAGGAAAGCAATCACATTCAGCAGTTATTACCTGACAAGAGGATGGACAATAGAAACATTGTAAATTCTCAGGACAAACTGAGGACTCATTGCAGACACTTGAATTTTTTGCGATATATCAGGTTTTTGTAAAATGGACCAATAAGAAATATGCGACTTTACACTATTTTGCTACAGTTGCATCAAGCAATAAACCTCAGAGAGATACCTTATTTTGTCACCCACATTCGTAGTCATCAATTTGATCAAAATTTGAGCATTGGAAATAATAAAGCAGACACACTTGTGTCCCATACACAAATATCACCAAATTTATTTGAACAAATACACCTATCCCATCAATTCTTTCATCAATCAGCGAAAATGTTAGCGAAACAATTTCACCTCACCATGGCACAAGCACGTGAATTAGTTAGTGTTTGTCCTAGTTGTCAGAAAATTGGCATGGGAATTGGAATAGGGGTAAATCCTCGAGAGTTGAGTGCGTTGCAACTGTGGCAAATGGATGTTACTCACATTGCAGAATTTGGAAGGCTCAAATATGTTCATGTATCTGTTGATACGTTTTCACATATAATATGGGCAACAGCACAAACTGGGGAAACAGGTCGTCATGTCAAATGACATTTACTTGCTTGCTTTGCAAGTCTTGGGGTTCCACAACAACTTAAGACTGATAATGGACCAGCATACTGTTCACAGATTTTTCGTCAATTTTGTCAACTATGGGGTATTACACATGTCACCGGGATTCCTCATTCGCCTACGGGTCAGGCGATTGTGGAACGTGCTCATAGTACATTGAAACAGCTTCTGCAAAAACAAAAAGGGGGAGAGGAAACTGAACCTTCTGAGAGACTTGCAAAAGCTGTTTATGTACTTAACCATTTAACTTTAGCAGGAGATAAGGAGCGACCCCCAATTGTAATACATTGGGAGGCAGTTCGACAGGGAGCAAGCTATGTGAAAAACAAAGGCAAAGTGTGGTATAGGGAACCAGGTACTAACGAGTGGTTGGGACCAGGGGAACTATTACTAATGGGTCGAGGTTATGCTTCTGTCTCTACAGGCGCAGGAGTACGGTGGATTGTTTCTAAAAGGATGGTTAGCCACATTATTAGAGGGAATAGTTTATATAGTTGTGATTATAGTTATCATAGGGATCTGCGTGGGTTGTGTTAAGACAATCATTGAGAATAGTATATGGAAGTAGTGAGATAATAAATCTAACTACTTCCAAAGGGGGAAATTGATACCGGATGGTTTAGCAACGGTTTAGCAAGAGTAGGCCTCAGAGTAGGCTCTAAAAGGCCTGCTCTGTGTTACCTTTAAACAGAATCAGCTTTCCTGTCAGTAGTTTTCCTTTCAGCTAGAATAACAGAGAATAACAGTATGTTCTGAAGTAAACTGCATGTTTTGTAGATAGAGTCTGCTTATGGGAATGTTTATAATAGGCTTTATCCTACTTGTGTTACCCTGTTTGTTTGCATGTTTGCAGAAAACTGTGCAACGAATGGTCAATACAACCTTTGTGGCTCAACAACAGAGAGCAGGATTTATGGGTAACCAAGGCTGGGATTCTCTGACTGGGCTCTGCGAGACACAGGGAACCAGGTTTGAGTAAGAAACAAAAACACAGAATTAAGATTCTTGGGGAGGGGGAAGGATTCCCAGACGTAATTCCTGTCAACTACCAATCTCACATTTTACATCGCGCTCTTTATTCTTTAAATCATTTTGCCCGGGGAGACCAAGAGCGTGCCCCAATTGAGCGACATTGGGGTCCAGGGGTGCCAGAAGTGGGCCCCCCAGTCAAGGTTCGGTTCCCTGGGACAGCGGAGTGGGAAACAGGTTGGGAGCTGCTACATCACGGGAGGGGGGTATGCCGCCATCAAACGGGATGATGTTATACAGTGGGTCCCTACACGCTGTTTGCGCCCTGATTTAAAACAAAATCCTAACCCGAAGTAATATGTACGCTGTCCGAGCTTTATGTTTTGCAGGAGTACCTGTGGGGGAAGCCGAAACAGCACCAGCCTCGACCTTCAGACGTGAGGAGTCATGACAGTACAGAGAGTCTGGTAAAGTGGCGGGGTGCCAAGAAAGATGAGGAACGGCGGCCGTTGCTGAGTGAAACAAAAGCTTTAAACAATGCGCTCATGATTAGCTTGCTTTTGCTTTGCATCTCAGGAGTTGCAGGGGAATCTTACTGGAGAACCTGGGCTCGGGATGTTGTATCCGCCAGCTACGCTTACGCTTTGATGCAAGGCTCCAGAATCAGCGATACGCTTTACTTTGCATGACTTGAAGCATGGGGAGGGGGAAATGTAGGTAGATTAGGGTACGGCGACCAGAAAATCTCGGGCTGTAACGGAAGGTAGGCGTGGCGAAAGGAGCAGGATGTGTCATTATCGTGCGAGTTCGTACGGGACAAGACGACTATATAAGGCTGTTGCGCAGTTAAATAAACGCCATTTGTTGCATCCTCACATTGGTGTCAGTGCTCAATGGCCCTGGGGTGCGGATAGCCTCAGGCCAGCCAGCAACCGAACGGAGCTTGCTGCAGACAAGCGGCAACACAGGGATGTTGGCAACTTGGTGCCAAAAATATATTTTGGGGTATCCATATAAGATTTTCCCCTCTGAAATCAGGGAAGAGGGAGGAATAAGGAAAATCTCATCATTTCAATATTCAAAGTCAGGCTTGGTAATTTACCTTTAATGACATAAAATAATTAAGTGTTCATCCATTAGTATGAAGAACTTACGTGTCTTAAGTAAATTCACAGCATTGTGGCATTATTCTCTTCACTGTTCATCATCTCTAGGTTTGGATAAATTCTACTTATTTTTTTTTCTAATTTAGTGAATAAAATAAAATTCAAATTTTAGTTAAGCACATTAATTCAAAGCAGAAAAATGTATCAGCTTGTCCTGGTTTCATTGGGATTTGGTTTCAGTTTGTAGTCAGCCATGGTGATCAAGGCCCTTAGAAGTTAAATCCAGGGCAGCTGACCCTGGCTGGCCCACAGGTGTATTCTATATCATTAACATCAAGTTCACTATAAAAGAGAGGGCTTGGAGAAGAGAGGTGGGGTTTTTCTTGCTTTCTTTCTTTCTTAATCTTTTGCATTTTTTAATGGTTATGATTCCTGGAGCAATTTACCAGTTATTAGATAAGTATAGTTTTGTCTGATTTCTTTATTTCATTAAATCTGGTTCACTTCATTCTACAAGTTTCCCTCTTTTTTTTTTTCCCCAATTCCCTTCACCATTTGGGGAAGGGACACTGGGTAAGAGAAAAACTGCTATTGTTTAGCCCTGGGTGCAGGCTAAATGAAGACAGTTTATTTGGTGCCCAACATAAATAGATCACCTGGGAGAACCATAGGCATTTGGTCTAAGAATCTTGAAGGGTTGAAGTTTTCCCAGATTTGACTGTTTTTTGGTATGAGTCTTCATCATGTTGGTGGTGGTAGCAGGGCCACTGGGTGTAATTCTCGGGTGTTTGGTTTTACAGTCACTTTTGGGATGGCTAATCAAATGTGTGGTTTGGCTGTTGTTTGTTACTGGTTTTGTGCAGTCTGTCACTTCTGGGCATGGACTTAAAGGTATTAGTCTGCTATGTGGTTTGGCATTTGTTTGTGGTACTATAAATTTTCTTGGAACTGTGCTTATTTCTGATTTCTATGGAATGGGAATGAGGGACCTCTATGTTTTTTCCCTTGAAGCCAATCTCATTGGCTTTTGGGAATTTTAAATACCTGTGGGATGTCTTGACCACCATGCTCATATTGTCAGGCCTTTTGAATGTCTTTCAGTTCTTGATCTTACTTAAACAGTGGTATAAGGGTAGATATAGCACAGCTGCTGCAACCACTGTAACAGACACTGCAGCTGCCCCTGCACCCACAACTGGAATTGCAGATACTCAGACCCTGCCAGTCCCTACAGCAGGTGCCCTGGCTACCCCAGAGGCTATTCAGATCTCTGCACTGGGTACTGCAATTGCTCAACTCCAGGAAGCACTTGCTGTGATGACCCAGACCTTAGCAACAAGGGTTCCAGCTAATCAGCCCCCAGTGATGGGCAATGCGGCTAACCTAGGGACTCAACCACTGCCAGTATTGTTTGCCCCTGTACAGAAGACAAAAACCCCAAAAAGAGCAGGTTGTGATGACTGACCAGGGACATTAAAGGAGGCTGAGCCAGAGGTGACTACTTGATCCCTATCCCTGAGTGAGCTGTGAGACATATGTGGAGATTATAGCTGTCATGAAGGCAAGCAACTTGTTACTTGGCTGCTCTGCTGCTGGGATAATGGAGCTGATGGTTTTGAGTTAGATGGTAGAGAAGCCAAGCAGATGGGACCAATGGCTAGAGAAGTGGGTACTGATAGGGGTCTTGCAAGTGGTGCACAGTCCCTCATTCTATGGTGGCAGCTCCTGCAAAGTGTAAGGAAAAGGTATTCCTTTAGGGATGATGTCATATACCACCCAGGAAAGTGGACAACCATTGAGAGAGGTGTCAAGAATC
Organism: Nyctibius grandis; assembly: GCF_013368605.1. Classification (NCBI taxonomy): domain Eukaryota; kingdom Metazoa; phylum Chordata; class Aves; order Nyctibiiformes; family Nyctibiidae; genus Nyctibius; species Nyctibius grandis. The sequence goes on from NC_090694.1 coordinate 22,243,923, forward strand.
TGAGGAAAATAGCTGTGTGAGAGTAGATTTTTGAAGACCTGGATGACCTGCAGACACCAGTAGATCCAGATGCACTCGAAGTTACTGGACCCATGTGGTGCAAGGGGGTACAGACTGTGCCACCATCATATGGCAACTCACTAGCATTATTTAGCTGGGCTGATGCACCAGTGGTGGGTGACATAGATAATTGGATGTGGCAATATGCAGACAATGTCTTTTCCTTGCCATGGGCCTGCGTCTCCACTGTGAAAAACAATCTGACAAATCCACAGAACTGCTTGGTGAGATGTTGGAAAAATTGTCCCAGATGAAGGACAGATCCTGCTCCCCACCTGCACCGAAGAATGTCTAAGCTATCAGGAGACAGTGTTCCCCTGCAAGACCTACTCGGGAGAGATAGTACACATCGTGAGGCACCCTGTGGTTTTTCCTGTGCCACCATGGAGAAGACATGAGGAAATGGGATGGAAAACCTCCTTCAGCTTTATGGACACCAGTACATGAGTTACAATGTGAACCGATTAGGAATGGGGTTTCTTCCAGGAGATTTGTTGCTCCAATGGGAAGCTCTCCAGACAGCATAGATGGGCTTCAGCTACCTATCTACCAAATGTGAATAATGGGGATCAAATCCATGTGAGCCACTCGAACAGAGATGTTGATAACGAACACTGTGTTCAGGATTAGAGGGGCCCTGCCTCCAGCCAGGTGGAGGATAGGGACAACTGTGGTTTTTGGACTGTGTGGATTTGATGGCCTGGCACGTCAGCACCACAGTAGTATAAGGCTCTAGTGGAAACTGGTGCACAGTGCACCATAATACCATCAAACTATAAAGGGACAGAATCAATTTGTATCTCTGGTGTGACAGGGGGCTCCCAAGAGCTGACTGTATTGGAAGATGAAGTGAGTCTGACTGGGACTGAGTGGCAGATGCACCCTATAGTGACTGGCCCAGATGCCCCATGCATTCTTGGTATAGATTACCTGCGGAGAGGATATTTCAAGGACCTGAGGGGGTACTGGTGGGTGTTTGGTGTAGCGGCTGTGGAGATGGAAGAAATTAGACCTCTGTCTACCCTGCCTGGTCTATGAGGGGACCCTTTTATTGTGGGGCTGCTGAGGGTCAAGGAGCAAAAGGTGCCTATTGCCACTACATGGGGAATGGAGACTAACTGTGGACTATTGTGGCCTGAACGAAGTCTTACAGTGCTGCTGTACCGGACATGTTAGAACTCCATTATGAACTGGACTCAAAGGCAGCCAAGTGGTATGCCACGATTGACATCGCAAATGCATTTTTCTCCATTCTTTTGGCAGTGGAGTGTAGGCAACAGTTTGCCTTCACCTGGTGGGGCGTTCAGTGCATGTGGCATTGACTGCCCCAGGGGTGGAAACATAGCCCCACCATTTGCCATGGACTGGTCCAGACTGCACTGGAGAAGGGTGGAGCTCTGGAACACCTGTAATTCATTGATGACATCATTGTATGGGGTGATACAGCAGAAGTGTTTGAAAAAGGGGAGAAAGTAATTTGAATCCTTCTAGAAGCTGGTTTTGCCATCAAATGCAGAAAGGTCAAGGGACCTGCAAAAGAGTTTCAGTTTATAGGGATCAAGTGGCAGGATGGCTGCCGTCAGATCCCAATGGCTGTGATCAACAAAATGACAGCCATGTCTCTGCCAACTAACAAAAAGAGAGACACAGGCTTCCCTAGGCCTAGTAGGCTTCTGTAGGATGCACATTTCCCAATTACAGTCAGATTGTGAGCCCTCTCTATGCAGTGACTTGGAAGAAGAATGACTTCAAATGGGGCCCTGAGCAACAACAGGCTTTTGAGCAAATTAAATGAGAGTCCATGCAGTGGCCCTTGGACCAGTCTGAATGGGAGCAGAGGTAGAGAATGTCCTCTATACTGTACCTGGGGAGAATGGTCCTACCTGGAGCCTCTGGCAAAAGGCACCAGGGGAGACTCAAGGTTGACCCCTGGGGTTTTGGAGTCAGAGGATCAGAGGACTGTTATACTCCAACTGAAAAAGAGATACTGGCAGCCTATGAAGGAGTTTGAGCTGCCTCAGAAGTAATTGGTACTGAGGCACAGCTCCTCCCGGCACCCCGATTGCTAGTGTTGAACTGGATGTTTAAAGGACAGACTCCCTCTACACACATCATGCAACTGATGCTATGTGGAGTAAGTGGGTTGCATTGATTACTCAGTGGGCCTGAATAGGGAACCTTAATTGCCCAGGGATTTTTTGGAAGTAATCATGGACTGGCTAGAAGGCAAAGATTTTGTAATGGTGCCAGAGGAGGAGGTCATGCATGCTGAAGAGGCCCCCCCCATACAATAAACTATCAGATAATGAGAAGCCTCCTGCCTTGTTCACTGATGGATCTTGCTGCATTGTAGGTAAGCAGCCAAAGTGGAAAGCTGCTGTGTGAAGTCCTACGAGATGAGTGGCAGAAGCAGCTGATGGAGAAGGTGAGTTGAGTCAGTATGCAGAAATAAAAGCCATCCAGATGGCTCTAGATATTGCTGAGTGAGGAAAAATGGCCAGTACTCTCCCTGTATACTGACTCATGGATGGTAGCAAATGCCCTGTGGGGATGGCTGAAGCACTGGAAGAAAAACAACTGGCAGTACAGAGGTACACCCATCTGGGTAGCTGAATTATGGCAGAATATTGCGACCTGGTTAGAGAAGCTGGTTGTGAAGGTACGTCATATAGGTGCCCAGGTAGCCAAGAGTTGATCCACTGAGGAAGAACAAAACAACCAGCAGGTGGATCGAGCTGATAAGATTAGAGTGGCTCAAGTAGACCTGGACTGGCAGCATAAAGGTGAACTATTTTTAGCTTGGTGGGCCCATAATACATCGGGCCATCAAGGCAGAGATGCAACATACAGATGGGCCTGTGACCAAGGGGTGGATTTGACCATGGACACCATTGCACAGATCATCCATGAATGTGAAACAAGCCAAAATGCTAAAACCCCTGTGGTGCGGAGGATGATGGCTGAAATATAAGTATGGGGAGGCCTGGCAGATTGATTATGTCTTGCTTCCCCGAACCCACCGAGGCAAGCACTACGTGCTCAGAATGGTGGAAGCAAGTACCGGCTGGTTGGAAGCATACCCTGTGCCTCATGCCACTGCCTGTAACACTGTTGTGGGCCTTGAGAAGCAGATTTTGTGGTGACATGGGACTCCGGAAAGAATAGAGTCAGACAATGGGACTTGTTTCTGAAATAACATCATAGACACCTGGGCTAAAGAGCATGGTATTGAATGGATATATCACATCCCCTACCATGCACCAGCTGCTGGGAAAGTTGAACCATGTAATGGGCTGTTGAAGACTACCCTGAAAGCAATGGGTGATGGGACTTTCAAAATTTGGGATGAACACTTAGCAAAGGCCACCTGATTAGTCAATACTAGGGGATCTATCAATGGGGCTGGTCCTGCTCAATCTGAACTGTTGTGCACTGTAGAGGGGGATAAAGTCCCTGTGGTTCATACAAGAAATATGTTGGGGAAAACAGTTTGGATTACTCCTGCCTTGAGCAAAGGCAAACCCACTGGTGGAATTGCTTTTGCTCAAGGACCTGGGTGCATGTGGTGGATGATGCAGGAGGATGAGGAAGTAAAATGTGTACCCCAAGGAGATTTGATTCTGGGTGAGAATAGCCAATAACTGTATGATGCCAAGCGTCATTTCTTATAGTAAGAATCACCCCAGACCTTGAACATGGGCTGCAGCAGATACATGCACTGCAAGATCAAGATGCAATACACCATCCCACTGTGCCCAACTTCAACAGTCCATAACACCATATGGAGGCCTGGTCCTGAACTCCTAACTGAGTGGATCCCACACCAACATTTTTCCTGCCCTGAGAAATATTATGAGAAATGGAACCAATGGATTTGGACTGAATTGATTCAATGGACTTCTTGGAAAAATGGCCCATGGACTGGAGAGAATATCTGTGTGTGTAAATGGGGTATATATGTATGTTGAGGGATGGAGAAAATAGTAGTGACTTGATGTAAATGATATAGAATAAGGGGTGGAATCCTGTCCTGGTTTCATTGGGATTTTGTTCCAGTTTGTGGCCAGCCATGGTGATCAAGGCCCTTAGCAGTTAAATCCAGGGCAGCTGACCCTGGCTGGCCCACAGGTGTTTTCTATATCATTGACATCAGGCTCACTATGAAAGAGAGGGTTTGCTGGGAAGAGGCAGGGCTCTTCCTGCTCTCCTTGCCTTTCCTCCCTTCTTCCTCATTGTGATTCCTGGAGTAACTTGCCACTTGTTAAGTAAGTATAGTTTTGTCTGTTTTGTGTTGTCATTTATATTGATTTCTTCATTTCATTAAATCTGGTTAACTTCAACCTACAGGTCTCCCTCCTTTTCCCAATTCTCTTCCTCATTTGGGGAAGGGATATTGGGTGAGAGAAAAACTGTTTATTGTTTAGCCCTGGGTGTGGGCTAAATGTGGACACAGCTAAACACTGACAAACACTTCTACTGTTCCTTGCTTCTGAACTAATGCGAAGAGTGTGAGGTATAGTGTGTTCTGGAAATAAGAGGCTCCCTCCCAGACTTGCATATACCCCTGAGGAGGAATTTTTCTGCTTTTGGTGAAATATAATTTAAGCATTATGCTTTAGCTCAGTCAATTTCCATCTTCTTGACATTCATACTTACTTGGCAAAAGAAAAAAAATTAGAGAAGATTTGACTTAGCAAGCAAACTTATAGGGGAAAGTATTATACCAGCATTCATGGCTCAACTTTAAAACACTAAGTCTTTTTTAATTAAAATACTGAAGAAACTGCTGCTTCACAGTCTGAAGTCACATCATTACATTTTGCTCATGAGAATAAAATTTAGTCATGAGTTGCACATAAAGGATTTATTTTAAATGTTTTAAGGATAGAGTTACATCATAATTATAAAAATTACTTACAGAATTAAGTAACAGATTTAAAATGTTCATACTTTTAAATGCAGAGAAATAAAATAAAAATAATGAAACTGAACTCTAAAGATGAAGTCACTACCTAATTTAAAAATGTGAACAGGAAGACCTTTGAACTATACACATACCAAGAACCGTCCAAAATGCACTAATGATGTAAAATACAAGAAGCACAGCATTTTCAAGGAACCAGAAACTGCTTTTACCATAATTCTTTTTATCTGAAGCAACTGTAATTTATTCTAGCTGAAGATAAATCCTCAATTTTTAAATAATTCATTTAAAGAAGGCTTATACCTATTGCAATAAATAGGATTTCACCCAAGGTATTTCAGTCTTTATGTAGTCCAACTTAGTTCAGGGTTTGGCACTCAAAAGAAAAAAAATGTAGTGTTTGACTTATTGTGATTTTATTTATTCTTGAACAGAATACATGGTCCCTTCAAGTGCTGTATGACACATACAACTGGAAAATTACCTTCCATTGGCACTATGTTTGCTTCACTAGTGCATTTAATCCTACTAACAACCATTCAAACAGCACAATAAACAAATTCACAAAAACTGAACACAAAATAAAAACAGAACAAAACACAAACCTAAGCATTATAACATGCAACTTTAATTTGTTACATTGAACATTCTAACCTTCTAAGCATGCAAAAAAGGATGGTCTGCATTTAAGGTTTTTTTTTCCTTTTAAAAAGTTTTACATGGTAGCCTAACATCATGCACACACACAATATACAACAATACTACAGCAGGTAAATGAGAGGTCAATAACTTTTATAGAAAGATCCATGGCTTGTGCCATCACAAGCCCTTTGATAAATTTGGAAAGTAATGTTGAACCCCTAGAACAAGGGACTAACATGTAGTTACTAATGTAAGCACTGCATGCAGATCTGAAACATGAGCCTAAAACAAAGCCCAAAGTAGAGGGCAGGGAGTGGAATTAGTCTCAAGTCTCAAAAAGGTGGTTTAAGCTATTAAAAAAAAAAACAAACCATAAACCCCAAAACACCCCCCAATAACTTTAAAAAAAAAGATTAAAAAACCCATGCAACAGACAATGGGGACACCTAAAAACAACCATAAAATTTGACAGTGTATAGATTATATTCTAATTAGGAAAATATGTGGTGTATTAGAGTGGCTTGCATAAAACCCACAAATGCAAGTCTAATGCTAAAAATGTTCCAGTAGACCTAAACCTCAAATATTTCAAAACAAACCTTGTATTCCTTAGATGTAAAGCCCAAAATTCATTGTACTAAGTTATTAATGTATTTTGTGTGTAATCAATACACTCATTCTTATGCCACAAATATCAACTTGGGCTCATGGAGCCAGGCTCAGCTTTGAGATTTACATGCAGGACTCTTAAGAGTCAATAGAAAGCACAAAACAGATCTGCAGGATGAAAGCACTGTGTTGCAAATCTGCTCACTTTGTTCAAAACACAATGAAAATTTACTGACTCAGGTACTTAGTGCTTAAAGACTGGATTAAGCAGCTGTGAACTGAAAGACAATAGCCTGCCTTTGGTTGCCCATGATGAAATACAGGACATAATGCAATATAGTAGCAAGGGACAAAGAATTAAGATACCATATTTATACAGTATTACCATTTAACAGCATAATGAGGCACAAGCCTTAAGGCTAAAATATGAAATCAAGCCAAAAAAATGGACAGAAAAGGGCTTAAACCACTGAGTCTTTGATATCAAGAATACCCACAATAGAGGTCAGATCTCTGATTAACAGTACCTCTCCTGCATCCTTCCACTAACAGCATAAGGTTGGATATCTATGTATTTCTTCTTCCCATCAATAGTGTTGACTGTATTCACATTCTTCACATACTGTATTTCTGTGAAGCAGTGCTTTGATGCTTGTAGAGCTCTGCTTTAACATGACAGTTTTGTTGCTGTGCTGATCCTTGTTACAATTCTGATGCTTTTAGAAGTTGCTACATTTAAAAAACAACAAATACCCTAACATTGATTTACAACTATATTGCAAGATTAAAACTGTGAAAGGATTCTGCTGTTCTGAGCTGCTATTTACATCCACAATCTAATGCAGATGACTGAACCACTGAGACTGTCTATAGCTCCCATTAGATAGTACACCACTGGCATGCAGAACTCTAGTGTTCATAGAATGACATTCATGTTAACAGCATACCTGAAAGCAAGGACAGCACAAAAGGCAACAACAGGTTTAAACTGTAGATTTGTCTGGACACTCCTTATGTGGAAAAGCCAGAAAAAGAATACATTGAGAAGATGCCTTCTTGAACCAAAATGGTTTAAAACAATAGGAAAAAAAAACAAAGCAAAGGAATACAGCAGACTGAGCAGAAGGCAACAAATGCTTCTCCTTCTCTAAAGGAGGTCTTCAGTGTAAAAGGACCTCCCACCCCCGTAAGATTTTATTTACCATGTAAAAGATTAACTACTATTAGGTTTCTAAGTCCACACACAAACATCCAGGTTGCTAGGTTCTGATATTAAATGAGAGACTCCTGACTGCCAATGCGTAGTCTAAAGTCTTCTTAAGTAGCATATATACTGTTAAACTTGTGGCACCAAGCACTTGGGTTCTGCTAAGAAATGTATATAACAAAACAGAGTACAACATTTAGGATTAAAGGCAGCTTTGTTGTGTGTATTTTACTGGTTCCTACAACTTGTAAACACAGGCCCTTAACCTGCATTTTCCAATTAACTGGTTATACAGATTAAATATATTTTTATAGTTTAAAGCCTTTTCACTAAAAGGAGCGTAAGTCAAACACTTGATATCCTACTGCCCTGTGACTAGTAAAAATGCACAAGTATTTCTATGTACTGCAAGTTCTTAAAAAGTTTAATTTGAAATAAAGTGTGGAAACACAGTAGATGATTGATGTTACTTGGGTTAGGCACTCCTTACTGCTGCACAAGCTGTTTAAACCTTTCAGAAGAGTCACCTCTGTCCCAACCCAGAAAAAAAGGACTGCCAGTAGCCAAGAAATTAAATTTAATGTTACAAAAGAAGGCATATCGAAAATAGCAAACTACACTTGCATGTGATAGTTGAACAGGTGAATGCAAGGTTGAAGAAAAAGTTAAAATCTATGAAAAAATCTAGATTACAATACTAGATTGACTTCACACAGCTTGAATCTGCAGCTGTTCTTTGCTTTTAACTCCCCCCCACCCAAATATATCGACTTCCTTCAAGAAAAGGAGTTCTCTTACACAAAATGTGTCACATTCACATAAATTTGTATTATTCAGAACAAAACAGTTTTGCTGTCAGAGATTGTGGGTTCACAGGGACATTTAAATTTTCATTTAACTGAAAAACAGTCAAGTCTTTGTGTCTACAAATTTTACATTTAATAGTTCCACAAATTTGGCAGACGTTCATGATGACGTCTAGGATGTCTTCACCAAATCGTAGACATAAATATGGAAATCATCATCAAACTTGATGAAATAGACAGATGGTTTGGCTTCAACTTGATGAATGACCATGCCAGTCCGTTTTGAGCCATCTTCTTTGGCATATTCCACTTGTTTGCCTACCAGGCTGTCCACAACTTCACCTGGTTCCCGTTCTGCAGGAGGTGAATCATCTGTAATATGAAAATACAATGTACTTTGGTAGACATTTATGGATTTTTTCCCAATATACAAAACTGCAGAGCCTTCTTTAAAAGTTAAGAAACAATCACAAGTTTAAAATGCAGAGTATGTCTAAAACACATTGAGTTGTTCAGACAAGCACCTAATTATTTCTAAGTATGGTCACAGATTTTTTTTTTACGTAATACTGTCTTCAATTTTATGAAGTAAAAAACAGCACTTCAATTGGTTAGAAAAGTAAATCTTTTGACATGAAGGTTTACACACCAATTACAGAACATGTTTGTAGATAACTGAATTTAAGCCCCCAGCAGAACAAGGCACTGAGTCTCTTTAACAGAACAGCAGGTGTGCTAGAACTCCCTCTCCCCACATGCTTTATCCAAAATGTCAATGCAAACATGCCATTGCAACAAAACCACATCTTCCAAGCTAAGTGTAACCTCCTTAATCAATACTTATGTTAAAATGGGCTTTCAATTTCACACTAGAATGGATACTGTTGAGAAGTCTAACTATATTATTTGTTTTTCTAGAAAAATCTACCCAGAAGCATCCTTAAGGATGCAATTCACATTGTCTGTAAAAGATCCAGATTCAGGGAAGGTAGCTCATAGTTCAGTGTGTCTTAGAAACAGAGGTAAGTAGTAGATAGTATCAGGAAAAAAAGAGCACATTAAAAACTTAATTCTTAAATATGGAAAGCATAAGCCTTTTAGCTTATGTTTCTAAGATGGAAGAAAGCAAAGCAGAATTTAAAAAGGAATTGCAAGGTGCCAACTCTGAAAGAGCTTGCTTTATTTGTTTCTTTAGGAATAGGAAGGTCACTTTTTCCATTAACATTTGTGGCTCACTCTCTTCAAGCCACAGATATGTTGCTTTTTGTTAGGCTGGAAAAAATCTAAAGCCATAGGATTACTATTATTATGTAAATAAGTGCCACTTGTTTACTCAGCCATCAGACTGTTATCAGTGCTAGATCTGAAGGAAGATAGTCTCAGAAACTCAATGAATGAATTTTAAATAATATTTATGTAGTGGATTGCATAGCCAAACACTAGTTATCTAATTAATAATTTACTTTAAAGTCAAAATTGCCTCTCTGTCAGAGAAGTGCTTTTGAGGTGCAGGAGAGAAATGAGAGTACAATATTCTTTACAAACTTTTTTCTTTTTTTTTTTTGTACTAGCTATCCAAATCTCTTGAACAATACTGATTCTGTGAAAATCCTTCTATATTTATAGGAAAAAAACCAATAACTTTCACTTCAAGAAAGGAAGAAAAATTATCCCTCCTAACCTATTGAAAAAATTTTCCTGTTTATGTGTTAAAACATGTGAGAGAAAATGAGTTTTCAAAAGATTAGTGCTTCTTTCCTCCAAGAAACTATTCAAAAGCTTTCCAAACTGAAGATGCCTTCCCAAACTAAATTAATCTGACTATTTTAGTTAGCCCCAAAACATTATTCTTATAAGAACTGCTTCAGAAATACAGCTCCTTGAGATGGCTCAATTTGTGACACTTTTATAAGAAAATAACAGTGGAAGGCTTCTAGTTTGTCAGTTTGTTAAAAAAATCTAAGTGTAATCTCTTCCACAATAGTATGTATATCTTTATCAGAATTAGGAATTATTACAGAAAATAATTTTCCAGTATTTATTGCATATTTCATCACTGATTCAAGTAAAATATTTCAGTTGTTTAATACAGATCTATTTTCTGTTGTACTGTAACCTTTGTTAGTTTTGATACTTAAAAAGATACTTGTTTGTCAACTCTCTTTTCCATACATCATAAACCATAAGCCAAACAATAATAAAAAGAGAGATGCCGCTTTCCAGAAGAAAAAAGTAACTGGCCTACTCCAACCTTAACGGTTGGACTCGATAATCTTAAAGGTCCTTTCCAACCAAAACGATTCTATGATTCTATGATTCTACTTACTGGAATCAGGCATAATGCGAAGGTCACCTTCTTTATAGTCATCTAAGAGTTGGTACATGTACAAGACAGGATCTTTCTCGTAGGTAATATAAAACCATGTGTTCATAATAGGAGCTCGAGCCAAGACCATCCCCCTCCATTCATCTTTTGAGCCATCCTCTGTCTCAAACATATGTTCCACAGCTTTGCCAATCATTGTGTCTGCCAGGTGGGCATCGCTAATTCGAGATGAAGCTGAAATGGTAGCAGTTCATAAGTATGTCCATTCAAAAGTACAGAAATAAGTCTTTGTAAAAAAATAATCTTTACCCAGATTCATGAACAAATTTGTTTGAAAGTTAGTCAATTCACGTACAAGACAAATACTGTCCATGCCAGAGAGTTGAAGACAAAAGAACTGCAGAACTTGAAGAATTATTTTAACACGTTAACACTCTTATCAACATTTTCCATCATTGTACACCCCCCCCAATTAATCAAACTATCATAACGCAAGGTAAAGGGAGACCAATATAGGCCAAAGCAAAGAATAGTGTCTGTATTTTAAATATTTGGATTGTGGGGGGAGGGAAGGAAGAGAAGTTAAATCACAGAGCAGCTGTATGAAGTTATTAATGAAGGTGTTCGGTTTGGTTCCCCCTATCCCCATTCTAGAGACTGCTACTGATCTCTTTGCAGTCAGGAAAAACAAGAACTTATTCCATTCAGAAATAAGTAATTACTAGGGTAAACTTTGAACTTTACAGTTTGGGAAAACCTGCAGTTTAACAATTCAGTGCTAATTATGAAAACCAATAAAGCCTTATTAGTAGTCAAGTTATTTTATTCAGAAAATTCTTTTTCCCCTCCATTTGTATTAATACCTAGGGAAAGCACATTAAAAAAAAAACCCAACCAAACACATAATTACTGTCAAACACACACATGACAACATAGCCAGGACATTTCTCAGCTGGCTCAGAGTTTAAATTTTAATAGAAATATCAATGCTACATGTACATAAGCTTGTCAGGGATAAGACTCTAAACAAGAAAAAATACAGAATTTACTGCATATCATTTAAAGACAAAAGACAGCACTATGCTCTCTGGTATCATCAAATCTTTGTGAAATCAAGAAAAATTAAACAGAGCATTTAGATTATCTGCCATGTGATGAAAAGTAATTTAATAAAATTTAAATATTCTGACAACACATGCACATATAGGAAAAAAACTCTTACCAACTCTGTCTGGAAGGACTTCAAGTGCTGAAACTCTTTCATCTTTGTGCAGTTCTAGTCCATACACACAATCAAATCCATCATACTTTATAAGGTAGAGAGAGGGATTTACAGGAACTTGATCAAGAACTGTGCCCTTCCATTGTGTTACAGGTCCACTCCCTTCTTTCCAGCCATGCTGTATTCTGCAGCCTACAATATTTCTTCGTGGCTGAGAAATAGGTTTGCTTGGTCCAACATTGTTTCTATGCTTTCTGTACACAGATACAAACATAACATTAAACAAGTACATACTCAAAATTCAACTCCAGACAAGAGCTGTATGCTTTAAGAAGGCAATATATTATTATATATTAATAAAGATACATTAAGTTCTAACACGTACAGCTTAGTGCACCTTATTCAACTTAGGGTATAAAGCATATTACATTGTACTGGAAAAAAGAAAAAAAAACACACTGAAAAGTAGTGGAACACTTTCAACATTTTATATAAGGTTGCTTTCATAATAGTAGTTTCTAAAACTAGTTTGCTTAAGCCAAAAGAACTATTTTAGCCATTGCTACACTGAACATCAAAAGTAAAACTTGCTTGTTAAAGCCCTAAATCACATCTCAAAGATCAATGTTACCTAACAGTATTATACTTTTGCTACTTTGCTGCTCTCTGCAGAACAGTAAACATAATTCCCTTACCCCAGGAGGAAGAAGTCAGTGGAAACATTAGTGGTGGTTGACTAAAATTCTTCAAAGCATTTGTTTTCCCTAACCTGTGTTGTCACCTGAAAGAAATTTCGCTTCCCTCTCCACTTACAGGTACCTTTGACTTCAAGTGTTTTTAAAGACACATGGTAGCGACAATATTCTTCTAACATTTCCTTTTAGTACAACACAAGAAAAATTATATGCAAAGGTCAAAGCAATAGAAGAGATACTCTTCAAAGGAGATAATAGATTAAATATACTTTTTACCCTTCCTCAGTTTTTTAATCCGACTTGCACAGAAAGATTCCTTCCAGTGAATATCAGTTGTTCTGATAAAGTCATGTAAGCTATTTGTCAGTTCCAACCCACTAAAAGTGTTACACGAGTTTTATTCTACTCAGTTAAAAACTCCAGTAACTGACAGTTGTGAATACAAGTGAAGAAACATATGAACATTATGACAGTACATTGGTGATAAATGTATATTATCTTTATTTTAGCATGTTACAATATGCATATTAATTCCTAAAATTATATTTAGAGGGTTGCCTGATTAAAATTCTCACAAATGTTAGCTAATTCAAAAATAAATTTCTGGATTAGTTACTAGTTATAGTACACTTCATTTAAATGGCAATAAAATATACACATCACTAGCATGCCTAAAAACAACATCTAAAAAAAAAGAAAAATCAGTTGCAGAAAACAACATCCATCCTTAGATTAGTGACAGTGACCAAAGAGAAATGTCTCCAGGAACAATGAAAGCTCACAGAGCAGTCCATGTATGACAGAGATCCAAAAGACACAAATAGCAATCATATCAGTAAAGTCTCTGTCCTGGTTTTGCTAGGACAGAATCATAGAATCAACTTTCTGTTCAGAAAAACTGCACTTTTGAGAAGACTGCAGCACCTGATACAGTGGGAACAAATTTGATAAGACACTTCGCTTTAGTTTGCGGCCAGCCATGGTATGTAGGTTTCCATGGTGACCAAGGCCATTAGCAGTTTTGAGTTAGCCAGGTGCTTAAGCTAGGAGGAGCGAAAGCTAGGGCAGCTGACCCAGGCTGGCCAACAGAAGTATTCTATACCATAAACATCACGTTCACTATAAGTTGGAAAGTTTGCTGGGGACGGCCCCCTCTCTTCAATGGTCACCATCCCTGGAGGGTCTTGCCTGTCATTCTGTTCCCGAGGCCTGCTCTCCTGTTCATTGTGATCATTATGCTTTTGCTGGAGCTGTGATGCTCACAGTGTTTGACATATGGCATTCACTGCTGGGAGTGGACAGCTCGTGACCACTATATGGGCTGAGTATAACTCTGTGTATTTTATATTAGCATTAGTATTAATATTGGTTTTCTTATTTTATTAAATCTGTTTCCATTTCAACCCACGAGTGTTCTTCCTTTTCCCAATTCCCTTTCTCAGCTGGGGAGAGGTCACTGGGTTATTGTTTAGCCCTGGTTGCAGGCTAAATGGAGACAGTTTCATAATTAGTCTTAAAGAATAATAAAAACAGTATATAAAATTAGTAATGCTGAAGATGTAATCATAACTCTATTAAAAACAAGATGTACAATTCCTTCAGCAGCTTTTCCCACCTCCAGACTTCCATTCTCCATTAAAAAATTAGCAGAGTTCCACAGTATCTTTTGTCAAATTTAACTTTTGTGATGATTTAACCTTATCAAGGAGGTCAGTCTGCATTCATAATCTGTGTTGTCAAAATTAGGAGTATTATAGAAATGCCAACCTCTTCCAGTTAAGAGGCACTCCCCTGCAAAGTTGATTCTAATTTTCCACAGAAACTTGAACACATGTTCAAATACTAGTTCTTGCTCAAGTCTTACTTTTTTTTTAATTATAATAGTCTCGGTAATATTTTATTATGAAAAAATGAGATGAAAGATCTGGTTCCTGGGCACAATGAAAATGAGTTTGTTGCATGCAATTAATTTATTTAGTTTTAATGAATCTTAATTCCATTTTAAGGCATCCTCACAGAATAAAACCAACTGCTACTGAAGCTAAAAAGATAAAGTTGAAAAAGGTAAAATCATAGAATCATAGAATGATTTGGGTTGGAAGGGACCTTAAAGATCATCTAGTTCCAACCCCTGCAATGGGCAGGCACACATTTCCACCAGACCAGGTTGCTCAAAGCCCCATCCAACCTGACCTTGAACACTGCCAGGGAGGGGGCATCTACAACTTCTCTGTTTAACCACACAGTCAATTTTGCTTTCTGACTATAAAGCATAATGATAACATTTAAATTTGCACAATTAAGTGAAAAACTTCAGTCATTTTAAAAAATATGATGAGAAAAGACTACATAATTAAGTTCAGATAGATTGGTAACTACCTTTTAAAACACCTTGGAGAGAGCAAAAAGATTTATAAATATAGTTAGAAGTCAAGCAGCAGATAGGTATACTTGCAGTTCAAGCTTTTTTTTGTCTGAAGGCTGTACTACTGGACAGCCACTCATTCTCATTTGTAGTGGTTCATATAGCAAGAAATATGATTTTCAAATGAATAAATTGCCAAAGAAAAACTATTTTTGCTTGCATCTGAACATGTAACAAGAAAGAAAACATAGGTTTATAACTGACTACAAATAACAGAATCGTAGAATGGCCAGCCTTTAAAAATCTAGTTCCAACCCTTCTACCGTGGGCAGGGGCACCTTTCCACGAGACCAGGTTGCTCAAAGCCCCGTCCAACCTGACCTTGAACACTTCCAATGATGGGGCATCTACAGCCTCTCTGGGCAACCTGTTCCAGTGTCTCACTACCCTCATCATAAATAATTTCTTCTTTATGTCCAATCTAAATCTACCCTCTTTCAGTTTAAAACCATTGCCCCTTGTCCTGTCACTACAGGCCCTGGTAAAAAGTCTCTCTCCGTCTTTCTTATAAGCCCCCTTTATATATTGAAAAGCCGCAATAAGCTCTCCCTGGAGCCTTCTCTTCTCCAGGCTGAACAACCCCAACTCTCTCAGACTTTCCTCATAGGAGAGGTGTTCCAGCCCTCTGATCATCTTCGTGGCCCTCCTCTGGACCCGCTCCAACAGGTCCATGTCTTTCTTGCACTGGGGACCCCAGAGTTGGATGCAGTACTCCAGGTGGGGTCTCATGAGAACAGAATAGAGGGGGACAATCAGCTCCCTCGACCTGCTGGCCACGGTTCTTTTGATGCAGCCCAGGAAACAGTCGGCTTTCTGGGCTGCAAGCACACACTGACGGCTAATGTCCAATTGTTCATCCATCAGTATGTCCAAGTCCTTCTCTGCAGGACTGCTCTCAATCCATTCATCCCCCAGTCTGTATTGATATTGGGGATTGCCCTGACCCAGGAGCAGGACTTTCTCAAACCTCTTTTTAACTCAATAGTATGTTGTTTCTGTGATAATCAGAGTAATACATATGTACATAACCTTTTGAAATGCTATTATCAGAAAGTCCAAAATGTTTCCCTTCTGTTTTATTAGAATTATCTTTAAAATTCCACAAAGTTTTGTTCTTTAAGACTGGGATAACATTTCAATCCCCTAGACATTCAATATTTAAATTTCCCTAAATATATAAAACACACAGAGCCAGGAAAACCAGATAACACCAAGTCCTAAAAATAGTTATTGATGCATCAGTTCTGCCCTCATCGTAAATAGCCTTTCAACTGCAGTAAGTTTCAGATCTTCTTATTTCATAGAAATAATAGAATCATTTTGGTTGGAAAAGATCCTTAAGATCATTGAGTCCAACCATTGACCTAACACTGCCAAGTCCACCACTAAACCATGTCCCTAAATGCCACATCTACACAACTTTTAAATACCTCCAGGGACGGTGACTCAATCACTTCCCTGGGCAGGCTGTTCCAATGCTTGACAATCCTTTTCGTGAAGAAATTTTTCCTAATATCCAATCTAAACCTCCTCTCGTCCTATCACTTGTTACTTGGAAGAAGAGACTGACACACACCTCGCTACAACCTCCTTTCAGGTAGTTGTAGAGAGCGACAAGGTCTCCCCTCAGCCTCCTTTTCTCTACACTAAACAACCCCAGTTCCCTCAGCTGCTCCTCACAAGACTTGTTCTCCAGACCCTTCACCAGCTTTGTTGCCCTTCTTTGGACACACTCCAGCACCTCAATACCTTTCTTGTAGTGAGGGGCGCAGAAATGGACACAGTACTCGAGGTGCAGTCTCACCAGTGACGAGTGCAGGGGGACAATCACTTCCCTAGTCCTGCTGGCCACACTAGTGCTGATACAAGCCAGGATGCTGTTGACCTTCTTGGCCACCTGGGCACACTGCTGGCTCATATTCAGCTGGCCATCAATCGACACCCCCAGGTCCTTTTCTGCCAGGCAGCTTTCCAGCCACTCTTCCCCAAGCCTGTAGTGTTGCATGGGTTTGTTGTGCCCCAAGTGCAGGACCCGACACTTAGCCTTGTTGAACCTCATACAATTAGCCTCAGCCCATCGATCCAGCCTCTCCAGATCCCTCTGTAGAGCCTTCCTACCCTCAAGCAGATCAATACTCCCACCCAATTTGGTGTCATCTGCAAACTTACTAAGGGTGCACTCGATCCCCTCATCCAGACCATTGATAAAGATATTTGTCCTGGTTTGGACTAGGACAGACTTTTCAATTAAGTTTCTTTTAAGTGACTGTACTTTCTGAAGTTCACTACACCTGCTTGTTGCTGTGGAAACTAGTGTCCCTGTAGGGTCTCTTTGTTTCCACAAAGGAAAAGACTGTAAAAGTGTCGCACCTGCGGGAAGGAGCGGACAGGTGACCCAAACCTGACCAACGGAGTATTCAATCCCACCCATGTGATACTCAGTTTAAAGCTGAGGGACCATGAGAGTCGTTCTCTTCTTCCCCTATGGCTGGCATCCGGGAAGGACTCTGCCCGTGCTTCTGCCTTTGCTCCTGAATCCGGTTCCCACCTGCTGCCGCATCTGGTTTGGGACTCCCCAGCGCCTGCCCTGCAGCGTCAGCGGTGACGTGATCGTCATCGGGGGAGCTCAGTGGTGGTTTTGTATATAGTCCATTATTTATTATACTCTTTTTCATTGTTATTGTTTATTAAAACTGTTTTAACTTTCCAACCCGTAAGTCTCTCTCCCTTTTCTCTTTTCCTTCTCCCCTCTGGGGAATATAGGGGTTAATACAAAGCATCTGTCGACTGCTTAACCGACGGCCCAGCCTTAAAGGATGACAATATTGAACAGAACTGGCCCCAGTACTGAGCCTGGGGGAACACCACTTGTGACTGGCCACCAACTGGATTTAACCCCATTCACCACAAGTCTTTGGGCCCGACCATCCAGCCAGTTTTTTACCCAGCAAAGCGTACGCCCATCCAAGCCAGGAGCAGCCAGTTTCTCCAGGAGAATGCTGTGGGAGACAGTGTCAAAGGCTTTACTAAAGTCCAGGTACACAACATCCACAGCCTTTCCCTCATCCACTAAGCAGGTCATCTTATCATAGAAGGAGATCAGGTTAGTCAAGCAGGACCTGCCTTTCATAAACCCATGCTGACTGGGCCTGATCACCTGGTTGTCCTGTATGTGTCGCGTGATGGCGTACCCAGAGAACAACTGGTCTTACTACTAAAGACTGAGGCAAAGAAGACATTAAGCACCTCAGCCTTTTCCTCATCCTTTGTCACTATGTTTCCCCCTGCATCCAATAAAGGAGATTCTCCTTGGTCCTCCTCTTGTTGCTAATGTATTTATAGAAACATTTTTTATTGTCTTGTATGGCAGTAGACAGATTAAGTTCAAGTTGGGCTTTGGCCCTTCTAATTTCCTCCCTGCATAGCCTCACGACATCTTTGTAGTCCTCCTGAGTTGCCTGCCCCTTCTTCCAAAGCTCATAAACTCTCTTTTTTTTCTGAGCTCCAGCCAAAGCTGTTCAGCCAGGCTGGTCTTCTTCCCCACTGGCTCGTCTTTCGGCACATGGGGACGGCCTGCTCCTGCGCCTTTAAGATTTTTTTTCTTGAAGAGTGTCCAGCTTTCCTGGACTCCTTTTCCCTTCAGGACTGCCTCCCAAAGGACTCTGTCAACCAGGCTCCTAAACAGACCAAAGTCTGCCCTCTGGAAGTCCAAGGTAGCAGTTCTGCTGACCCCCCTTCCTTACTTCTCCAAGAATCGAAAACTGTATCATTTTGTGATCGCTATGCCCAAGACGGCCTCCAACCATCCCATCACCCACAAGTCCTTCTCTGCAAACAAGAGGTCCAGTGAGGCACCTTCCCTAGTTGGCTCACTCACCAGCTGTGTCAGGAAGTTATCTATCATCTCCCACACACTCCAGGAACCTCTGAGACTGTTTCCTCTCTGCTCTATTGTATTTCCAGCAGACATCTGGTAAGTGAAAGTCCCCCACAAGAACAAGGGCTACTGATCGTGAGACTTCTCCCAGCTGCTTATAGAATATTTCATCTGCCTCTTCATCCTGGTTGGGTGGTCTATAGCAGACTCCCACCATGATATCGGCCTTGTTGGCCTTCCCCCTGATCCTTACCCATAAACACTCGACCCTTTCATCACCATCCTCAAGCTCTACACAGTCAAAACACTCCCTAACACACAGGGCCACCCCACTGCCTCTCCTTCCTTGCCTATCGCTTCTAAGGAGTTTATAGCCATCCATTGCAGCACTCCAGTTATGTGAGTCATCCCACTGTGTTTTTGTGATTGCAACTATGTCATAGTTTTCCAGCCGCACAATGGCTTCCAGCTCCTCCTGTTTGTTTCCCATGCTGCGTGCATTGGTGTAGATGCACTTCAGTTCGGCTATTGATCCTGCCACCTTTTTTAGGAGAGAAGCCCTAATTCCTATGTGACCATTCTCAGGCGTTTCTGTGGTTTCTAACACATCAATAACCCTTGTGTCTTTGCTGCCACATGGATCTCCATCCCCTACCTCCACTGAGACAGCAGACCGAAGGACCTCACTAGCACACCGTCCCACAAACATTGGTGTGCCGTCCCCAGTCTTATCTCTAGTGAGCCTGGTTTTATCCCTTTCCTCCTTCAAATGTAGTTTAACACTCATTCAATGAGCCCTGCTAACTCCTGCGCAAAGATCCTTTTCTCCCTTTGAGAGAGGTGTACCCCATCTGTCACCTGCAGGCCTGGTGTCGTGTAGACAGACCCATGATCAAAAAACCTAAAATTCTGCTGGTGACAGCAGGCTCGGAGCCAGGTACTGATCTGCTGGCTCTTTTTTCTTCCCTCATCATTCCCTGCAACTGGAAGGATAGAGAAGAACACTACTTGTGCTCCTGATCCCTTAACCAATCATCTCAAGGCTCTGAAGTCTCTCTTGATTGCCCTTGGACTTCTTGTTGCAACTTCATCGCTGCTTACCTGAAAAATCAATTATGCATAATAATCTGAGGGCCGTAGTAGGGTAGGAAGTTTTCTCATCACATCTTTAACCTGGGCCAAACAGCGGCAGCAGACTTCCCTGTGAAGTGAGTCCAGTCTGCATATTGGGCCTTCTGTTCCCTTCAGAAGGGAGTCTCCTATGACAACGACCCGTCTTTTTTTCTTTATGGAACCGGGTTTGACATAAGGCGTAGGCTGACTTAACCTCGGCGACACCTCCAAGCTAGATGAACCATCATCCTCGTTATTGTTCAGTTCCACTTGCAGAGCCTCATACCTATTATGCAAGGGCACCTGGGAAGGTGAGGCAGTCACAGAGGAGACACGCCTGCTGTGCCAGGCAGGAACTTGTCGCCATTGCCCCCTATCCCTTAAGTCACTGTGTTCAGCCAGGTGGAGAGAGGATAGGGAATCCTCCGTATCATGTGTCCTGTCTGCCTGACAGGCCTGTCCCAGGGAAGGCAGGGTGCGATTCCAGTTGTCTATCTCTCAAACTCCCTGATACTCCTCAACCTGCTCAACTCCTCCCGGCGCTCTGTTACTAAGCAGAGGAGTTCCTCTACCTGGGTGCACCTCCCACAGGTGTGCTCACTACTGCTGTCCGGTACTGGTGTAAGAGCAGGGCACACCCTGCAGCCTGACACCTGGGTAGCAGTGTGTTCCCACTGGAGCTCTGCCTGGGAAGCTGAATCAGTCATGGTGGATGCAGAGTTTAGAGTGGTCATAGCCACCTGCCGGGTGGATACCATTGCTCCCTGGTCGAGCTGGCACAGCTACAGTGCCCTTCCTGCACGTTCTTCCATGCAAACTGCCACTCAAACTGATGCACCATGCCCTTGCTGACACGCCACACCCTGTTTGCCTGCCCTGCTTGCTAGTGCTCCCTAAGGGCTTCTTTTATATAACTGTGGGGGGAGGCTTGGCCACGGTTGCTCCTGGCCCCACCCAGGTCTTGTCATCAGCTGTCGCATGAGCTGTAGGCTCCTGGCAGGTCTCTCCATTCCCCTGAGGTTCCCCCGGTTCAGGAAACCCCCCTGTACACCATGCTAGAGCGCTCTGCTGTGGATCATGCCAGCACCAGAGCTGCTCGCCTTGGCGACTGAGTGCTAGTTTTGGTTATACAGAATCACAGAATCACATGTTACACCATGTTTAAATCTCCCGCCGTTGCTCCTGGCCCCGCCAAGGTCACGTCAGATGCTGTTGCACGAGCTGCAGGCTCCTGGTGGCTCTCGCAGCTCCCCAAGGTTCCCCTGGTTCAGGAAACCTCCCTGTACACCGTGGTTGAGAGCTCCGCTGGGGATCCTGCTGGAACCGGAGCTGCTCGCCTCGGTGACTGAGTATTTATATTGAAGATATTAAGCTGATAAGTAAAATCTTGTTACATTAAAAAGTTTTATTAGCATAACCAGATCATGGAAAGTTCAAAGAAATTTAGGAAATAGTACAAATGAAGCAGAGTAGCAATGGTCAGCACTATTTCTATATTTCATTGTTCCATGTAGAAAAGTTATTAAAAAAAGGACCCAAATTAGAATTAGAATTTTGATCTTACTACAGACTGTCACTAACAGGGGATCGTATGATCAGAGAATTGTTATAAACTATTTTTCCTCAATATTCAGACTGAGGCACATTACTAGAGACAGAAGTTGTAAAGTACTTTCTGTACTCCTTCAAAAGACATCATTCAGTTTTGAAATTAATTTTCTTAGGATTACAAGTGTATTGGGTATACATGGCAAGGTGTTGGTAGTGGACACACATACACACACACACACGATGACACCTGAAGAGGTGGCCTCAATGAGAAGTCAGGGGCTGCCCTGTGAGAGACACAGCTGGTTCCAGCTGACTCGGCAATGGCCCCACTGCAGGCCAAAGTTGAGCCAATCAGTGAAGTTCACAGAATCACAGAATCAACCAGGTTGGAAGAGACCTCAGGGATCATCGAGTCCAACCGTTGCCCTTACACCACCCTGTCAACTAGACCATGGCACTAAGTGCCATGTCCAGTCTTTTCTTAAACACATCCAGAGATGGTGACTCCACCACCTCCCTGGGCAGCCCATTCCAATGGCTAATAACCCTTTCTGTAAAGAAATTCTTCCTGATGTACAACCTGAACCTCCCCTGGCGAAGCTTGAGGCTGTGTCCTCTTGTCCTATCGCTAGTTGCCTGGGAGAAGAGGCCAACTCCCACTTCACTACAACCTCCCTTCAGGTAGTTGTAGACTGCAATAAGGTCACCTCTGAGCCTCCTCTTCTCCAGGCTAAACAACCCCAGCTCCCTCAGCCATTCCTCGTAGGTCAGACCCTCCAGACCCTTCACCAGCTTGGTCGCCCTCCTCTGGACTCGCTCCAACACCTCAACATCTTTCTTGAAGTGCGGGGCCCAGAAATGGACACAGTACTCAAGGTGCGGCCTCACCAGTGCCGAGTACAGAGGGACGATCACTTCCCTAGACCGGCTGGCTACACTATTCCTAATAGAGGCCAGGATGCCATTGGCCTTCTTGGCCACCTGGGCACACTGCTGGCTCATGTTTAGCCGGCTGTCGATCAGCACCCCCAGGTCTCTTTCCACCGGGCCGCTTTCTAACCACTCTTCCCCCAGCCTGTAGAGCTGCATGGGGTTGTTGTGGCCGAAGTGTAAGACCCGGCACTTGTTCTTGTTGAACCTCATGCCGTTGGTCTCGGCCCATCTATCTAACCTGTCCAAATCCCTCTGAAGGGCCTTCCTACCCTCCAGCAGATCGACACTCCCACCCAGCTTGGTGTCATCTGCAAATTTGCTGAGGGTGCACTCAATCCCTACGTCTAGATCATCTCTAAAGATATTGAACAGCACCGGCCCCAGAACTGAGCCCTGGGGAACACCGCTAGTGACCGGCCACCAGCTGGACTTTGCCCCATTCACCACCACTCTCTGGGCTCGGCCATCCAGCCAGTTTTTAACCCATTTAAGAGTCCACCCATCCAAGCCCCAGGCAGCCAGTTTGTCCAGGAGGATGCTGTGGGAGACAGTGTCGAATGCCTTACTGAAGTCTAGATAGACTACATCCACAGCCCTGCCCTCATCTACTAAGCGGGTCCCTTTGTCATAGAAGGAGACCAGGTTGGTCGAGCAGGACCTGCCTTTCATGAATCCATGTTGGCTGGCCCCGATGCCCCGATTGTCCTGCATGTGCCGTGTAATGGCACTCAGGATGATCTGTTCCATCACCTTGCCTGGCACCGAGGTCAGGCTGACAGGCCTATAGTTCCCTGGATCATCCTTCCGACCCTTCTTGTAGATGGGCGTTACGTTTGCTAATTTCCAGTCAGCTGGAACTTCTCCAGTTAACCAGGACTGCCGGTAGATAATCGAGAGTGGTTTGGCAAGTTCATTTGCCAGTTCCTTCATTACTCTAGGGTGAATCCCATCCGGGCCCATAGCCTTGTGGGTGTCCAACTGGCACAGCAGGTCACTAACCGTCTCCTCCTGGATCATGGGAGGTTCACACAGCCCCCCGTCCCTAACTTCAGGCTCTGGGGGCCGAGTCTCCTGAGGACAACTGGTCTTGACATTAAAGACCGAGGCAAAGAAGGCATTGAGCACCTCTGCCTTTTCCTCATCCCCTGACACTACACTACCCTCCTCATTCAGCAAGTGGTGGAGGCTCTCCTTGACCCTCCTTTTGCTGTTGATGTATTTGTAAAAGCTTTTTTTGTTGTCTTTGACTGTAGCAGCCAAATCGAGCTCTAATTGAGCTTTAGCCCTTCTAATCTTCTCCCTACACGACCTGGCCACGTCCCTATAGACCTCCCAAGTTACCCGACCCTTCTTCCAGAGCAAGTTGGTGGTGCCTATGTGAAAACATATTTAAGAAAGGGCAAAAAAACCACTGGAGAGGCAGAGAAGGAGGGGGGAAAAAAGTAGTGGAAAAAAAAAAAAGTGTGAGAAACAGCAGAGGGAACACCAAGTTCAGAAAATGAGGTATTCCATGGTGCTAGAGCAGATATCCACACTGCAGCCTATGTAGGACCCATGCTGGAGAAGTTAGATATTTCCTGAAGCAATTGTGGCCCATGGAGAACCCACAGAGAACCCATGCCAGAGCAGAGTTTTCTTGACAGGACTGTCTCCCCTGGAAGAGCCCATGCTGGAGCAGATTTTCCTGACAGGAACTGTGGCCTGTAGAGAACCCACACCAGAGCAGGGGGGAAGTAAGTACAAGAGGGAAGGAGCAGCAGAGAGCAACCGTTATGTACAGACTGTAAACTCCCTTCCCCGATTTCCCCTGCACTACTCTGGGGGTGGTAGAGGAGTCTGGAGTGAAGGAGTAAAGTTGAGCATGGGAAAGAGGGGGGAAAAGGTGTTATTTTAATGTTTTTCTTCCTGTTTCTTACCACCTGAATTATATTAATTGGCAATAAATTAATTATCCCCAAGTCAAGCCTGTTTTTCCTATGACAGTAACTGGTAAGCAATCTCCCTGTCTTTATCTTGACCCATGAGTTTTCTCATCCTATTTTCTCCCCCTGCCCCACTGAGGGGGAGTGAGTAGGTGGGTGGGAGTTTGGCCCATAGCCAAGTATAACCCACCACAAGAAGTTAGTTTAAAGTGTGATCAGAAATTCACAAGAGAGAAATACAGTGGTAGTTAAACTGCAGATACAACTTCCACCTCAAAGTCCTTGAACTGCCAACTATGAGAAACCTGGAGAGCATAAGGAAGATTTTATACTTACACTGTTTTGTGCACTCTTTCCTTGTGCATCAAGGGTGGAAAGGATGAAAGCCAAGAGACTACTGACTGATCTGACACAAATAGGGTCAGCTTCATATTCACAGAGATCATCACTACCCATTGACACTAACAGAGCACTCAGAAGAACTGCCCTTTTGCAGCTGACCTATAACCGTGGGACCCTCTTGCAAAAGGGTCAATGGTTAACTACCATTTTATTTAAGAAGAGTTCAGAAGACTAATCCACACAGCTCATTTTATCACTTCCTCAGTTACTGGACCATGCCCTGTTCCATCCTGTTGGCTCTTCCCTCCCCCACGAACTTCTGAACCTAGTTTACAATCTTCCCTATGGCCTTCAAGTGCCAGTAGACTTGTTCCTCTTTTTCTTTAAATGAGGAATGTAAAAGTCATCATAACTAAATCAATGACAAAGTATGCATTACTAATTCATGGTCTGCTGTAACAGCTCGTAGTAGTATCAGCATACATTTTTAAATAGTGATTCATATCCCACTTGTTTACTATAAACATGTCTACAGCACTACTTTCTGTTCATTTCAAAAACGTAAGCAATTAATATCAAATAAAAACAACTCTATACTAGTCTCTGGCATTCTCAGAGAAGTCAGTGAGCAGCACACAAAGTCATCTTGGTTTAGTATAAAATAAAACCTTTACCAAACAATTCTTAAACAATTAAACTAGGCTAAATTAACATAAAACTCAGTTGGGCGCTTAAGTTAAATGCCTCAAAATCATGTGATTTAGGATCATGACTTAATATGCCCCATAAAAGCCTTTATGCTAAAAAATATACAACCTGTTTAGGTATTTAAATAAGTGTATATCAACACAACAATAAAGACAAATCTAGCCACCCTCAAGTACAAAAGGCAACCCACCTCTGATAGTCTTCCCATCATACACTCCTTTCTCTGAGCGGTTGAAAAAGAACAAGAGAAATTAAATTTTAACTCTACCTGTCTCTAGACAAATAAATGTTTATCTTTGCCTTGTAAGGAGATAGACAAGACTGAATAGTGAAGAGTTGGTGGAAGGAATTAGAGTAGTTTTACATCAGGTGTTGTGTCTGGGAAACAGTTAATACTAATTCAAATGTTAATCACAGAAGATATTTCTGCCAGACAAATTGCTTCGGATTGATGCATGTTGTATATCACCACTATAGGACTTCATACTCAAAATATAACTAGTAGCATTTTAATAAATTTCACCTTTCCCCAGCTTATTTTAGTGTTCACCTACCAGAGATGCAGCCAGATGCAACATCTAGCTGTTAGACACTAAGGTCAATCATGTCTAAGCTATTACCTCTATCTTCTCACATTTACTCATAGCAGCATTTAGCTGCTACTATTTCAAAATGTAGTAGAGAGAATAACACATGCCATGAATGTATAGGATAAGCAAGTATCCTTCGCACAAATAGCAGCCGCCTTATAGAAGTACTTCAGTATGTTCTTTATTTAAAAAAAAAAAAAGGTGAAAAATCCTTTCCAAAACCTAAAGCTGTAATGAATCCTAGAGTACATGTGCACAATTTCTGGTTTGCAACCTCTTGTCTCTGAATTATAGAGTAAATTACAGAATTGTATTGACAGGATAATTTCTCTCAGAGTAACATTCAAAATGATGCATTCTTTCCCACTGTCCTCCCAAAAGAATTAAAGTCTGACTCTACACACATACACTGTCTGAATACTACTCCACGTGATTTTCAAGAGCAAAATGACTGGAACAATACAGATACATTTCTAGAAGAGTACTTCCAGTTATTGAGAACTATACTGCCACAGGTTTAATAGCCGGCCCAGCTTTAAACCGTGACAGAAAGATACTAACAACTTACTTGTGGGAAGTTCTTTTCTTCATCATGCTCGCAGAGACTCCTGCATGACCTACAATATAAATGATGGAATTATTGAACAATAAAGTGTGTTTATACACAATGTCAAAAAGGTATCTTACAGAAAAGGTCTCTTTTTCAAGTAAAAAAATTTAAACACTTCATGTTGTGATTGATCAGTGAGCTCCTACAATGGAAGAAGGCTCTGATGAGACAGGCAAGGACTACGTACTCAAGAAGCTAAGTGCAGAAGTAGGGAGTGACTGATAACAACTGTTACAAAAAGCTGAACTTATCTCAACACAAAGGAGATGGGAGGTAGTCTTTGTTCTAGATAAATGGCTACAACAGTTGAGGGAATCAAACGGCTGTGTAACTGCCCTTGAGTTAATAATAATAATAATAATAATAATAATAATAATAATAATACATATCTTCCTGAGTTAGCGAGGCCAGAATGGGTGAGTGTATACGTGGCTCAGCCAAACTGAGTATAAAAACTCAGTATAGAGCCAAAACCGAGTATAAAGACTCAGTATGGCATATATGGTATAAAAACTGTACAACTAACAGAAAGAACTTTGAAGAGAGCAACAGGCTTGAGCCGGTTTCAACACACATATTCCTTCCCAATGACTGGGGATGCCCAGCATCTGTATTGTGATTCGACTGTATACTGCAACTGCTGTACTCTGCTAAATGTAACTTGTACTGTGATTTAAGTAAATTGCTGTATCATTCTGCTAAATCAAAGTCCCATGTAATGTCAAATAACTTCAAAAAACTAAAGTTGGTATTAAACATTAAACCCTCTACATATGGAATATCTAAAAAAAACCCAGTCAGAGAGTGCTGGACACATGTATGTTATCAATAAAAAAACCCCCTCACGTATCTGTAGAAACATGTTCAGAATTTCATCTATGGATGTTTAAATTCACACCTACAGAGAAATACTTAATTGAGGTTTCTCTACCGATCCAAACAAATTCTTTAACTTTAACATTATGTGCATGTTCCAAGCATAGCTTTGGCATATGTATTTCAAAAATTAATTTTCATAATAGCAGAAGTGTCACACAAGAGTTACGCACTGAAAGTGCAATTAACCTTAAAAGTTTTCATAAATATTTTAATATTTGGATTTTCAGATGGAGAAATAAAGAGGATGTATATCAAGCGACAGAAATGGCAGAATTAAAATAAGACTACATACATCTTGTTTCCAACACTCAAGCTTGTACTGAATCCATGGAAAGATGCATCTCCAGTTTTAACAACAGCTGGAATTTTAAGTTTTCAAAAATGAGGCCCTCCATGTGAATAGCTACAGTAAAGATCCTATTTGCAATTTTTGACTATTAAAAGACCAAGTAAATAGAACTTCCCTTTGAACATGTTTATAAGAACTATCAGCCAGAAATTAAAATAAAAGATATCACAAAAAGTCTGAATAGAAACCCAAAAGACTTTGGGACTTGACCGCAACCACTAAACAAGCATTCTCATCATACCATTAGCCATCCCTTAGTTATACGAGGAAAAAATTTTAAAAACATACTTCTTAAAAAAAATAAATCCATTCTCACAAAGTAAAAGAATATGAACACACAGATTTCATGTTTTCCATTACTGGTTGATGAGACAAAGTAAAAGATTTAACTAAATCAGCTCAAGTAGTTAAAACGCTATAGAAAAAACACACACATATTCAGCAGGGTGGTTCAGCACAAAACTTGTTTTCTGTCCTCTGCTCAGAAACTCTGAATCTTATTACACAGTGCAATGCATTTAGCCTTCCAAAATAAAAGGAACTCTACAGGTACACAGAAGGAAGATCTATTACAGAAGCTGCAAAAACCACAAAGGAGAAGCTATGCACGCTACTGAGAATGAGTCTTTGCCCTGTTCAATAACTGCTCACCTTAGGCACCTCTTATTTTTGATAGGACTCAAGCTCTACAGCCAGATGTCTTTTTTCTCAAATTCACTTACGTCCAAAATTTCTCAGCTATCCATATAAAATCTCCATGCATGAAATGACATGTACCAGACTAATGCAAATTTACAACACTGAACTAAGAGTTTGACAGAAGACTAGCCTTTTTTGCTGTCACGTGAAAATGAGCTTGAGCTTCCTGACTGATTTCAAGAACTTGCTTGTTCATGTACCTAGCTCTAAACAAAAGCCAAATAAGCAAACTGAGTACTGCTCAGTTTCTTGTGTTGGTAGCTTAAGGTAGTGCTCAGTTTAATACAAAGTTATGGCATTTAGATGAATAATGTGAATATAGCCAACTTACAAGAAGAGATGATAACAAGGTACATGAAGATCCCAGTGCAAGAAAGACAGGGACCTGTTGGAGCAGGTCCAGAGAAGGGCCATAGAAATGATCAAAGGGATGGAACACCTCTCCTATGAAGAAAGGCTGAGAGATTTGGGGTTGTTCAGCCTGGAGAAGAGAAGACTCTGGGGAGAGCTTACTGTGACCTTTCAATATATAAAGGGGGATTATAAGAAAGATGGAGAGAGACTTTTTACCAGGGCCTGTAGTGACAGGACAAGGGGCAATGGTTTTAAACTGAAAGAGGGTAGATTTAGATTAGGTATGAGGAAGAAATTCTTTACAATGAGGGCGGTGAGACACTGGAACAGGTTGCCCAGAGAAATTGTGGATGTCCCATCACTGGAATTGTTCAAGGTCAGGTTGGACGGGGCTTTGAGCAACCTGGTCTAGTGAAAGATGTCCCTGCCCATAGTAGGGGGGTTGGAACTAGATGACCTTTAAAGGTCCCTTACAACCCCAACCATTCTATGATTTTGACAAAAGCATCCTATTACTGACCAGAAGCCTATTGGCCATAATACAAATTTGTATTTTGTATTCTCTGAATACATTAATGTCTCAAAGAAATGCAAACTCCTTTAAACACATCTCAGCTTAAACTGTGTAGTACTTCACATCCTCTGAAATTGTAACAGGAGTTCACTGAACAGTGAATATTTCTCTCCCCTATAGCAGCTATAAATAGGGAGATGGAACAACATGGAATCCTTATGTTTAACATCTTTTAGTTTTATCCTTACAGAGTAAGGCCAAAACCAAAATTACCCAATGAATCTGCCTCCCTGAATCTATCTTTATTCAGGCAAATTACCTCAGCAATATAGCTTTTCCAATGTAAATGAAAAAAACCCACAAGAACTCTACAAACTACTTGTATGGTCCAAGTTCAATAGTATCCAGATGTTTGGAATTTTATCTAAACTTCAAAGGCAGGGGGCGGGCAGTGTTTAAGATGTCAACAGTACTACTTTATATCTCAGTCTGGAAAGCTTTTTCATTACTGCTAAAGCAGTACACCAATAAGCCTTGCAATCATTAGTGAGGATTTTGAAATCAAGACAAGTCCAATGATAAAGCATCAGAAACAAAGTGCTTACACAGTTCAAGCACATGTAACAAAGCTTGATTTAGCACTTGCATTAGTGGAGTAGTTAAACATACAATACACCAAATCTCCTCGCCTGATCCCCTTTTCACAGGAAAACTAATGTCAGAGAGAATATCGGGACTCCAAGCGGTAATAATGCAAGTACAATTTAAGACAGGTCAGACAGAAGCTTTATTAACTATGATCATAGTGAGAGAACATTCGGGCAGCATTTCCCCCTCTGCTCCCATGTTCTCTGACAAGTGGTTGCAGAGACCTCACTTAGATACTGTTTCAAAGAAAGGAAAGAGGTGAGGAAAATCATTCTAATGATAACAAAGCCAGATGTACATTCTTGGGAAGAATGAACTCCAGACAAACATTTATATGTTAATAAGACCAAGTACCCATGCCTGGGAGGGCTGGACTCCTTAAGTAGCTTGTCAACTGCCACAATTGACACTATGGAGAGATGGCTCTTGGTGGAGCTCTAGGAGTGGCACATCCAGTATTATCTTAGCTCAGAAGTGGGAGTTGGAAACAATCACAGACTGCTAACTTTTAGAAGAAAGGAATTTTCTTTTTGTTAGGATAAACTTCTTAGTCAGACCTCTCAATTCTTAAACATTAATAATTTTCCACCGCACTAAGATGATGTTCAGGTAAAATGGCAGTAGCATACCAGAGCTGTCTCAAACTGCTTTTCCTCCCATTCATTATAAAAAGCATCTAAAATAAAGTAATGCTTTTAAATACTAGCCAAGATAATTACAGATATTAAAAATATCAAGCAAATGCAGTTTTTATACCTCAGGAAACTCGTTTTAAACTTGAAGACTATAAACAGTGTTCTTACCCTCAAAATTGCATCAATAAGTTGTACATATTCCTATCTGTATAACAGAAGCATGTGAAAGACTATTTCCCTAATAGGTGCTTACACTAAAGTCCAGAGACAGCACAAAAAGGCAGTATAGAACAGAACAGAATAGACTATTTTTTCAGTTGGAAGGGACCTACAACGGTCATCTAGTCCAACTGCCTGACCACTTCAGGGCTGACCAAGTTAAAGCATGTTATTAAAGGCATTGTCCAAATGCCTCTTAAACATGCTGACAGGCTTGGGGCATTGACCACTTCTCTAGGAAGCCTGTTCCAGTGTTTGACAACCCCCTCAGTAAAGAAATGCTTCCTAATGTCAAGTCTGAACCTCCCCTGATGCAGCTTTGAACCATTCCCACACGTCCTATCACTGGATAACAGGGAAAAGAGTTCAGCACCTCCCTCTCCACTTCCCCTTCTCAGGAAGCTGTAGAGAGCAATGAGGTCACCCCTCAGCTTCCAAACTACACAAGCCCAGAGTCCTTAGCCGCTCCTCACAGGATATGCCTTCCAGCCCTTTCACCAGCTTTGTTGCCCTCCTCTGGATGCATTCAAGGACCTTAACATCCTTCTTAAATTGTGGGGCCCAGAACTGCACACAGTATTCAACGTGAGGCCTCACCAATGCTGAATACAGAGGGATAATCACCTCTTCTGACCGGCTGGTTATACTGTGTTTGATGCACCCCGGGATGCAGTTTGCCCTCTTAGCTGTCAGGGCACACTGCTGACTCCTATTGAGCCTGCTGTCGACCAGTATCCCCAGATCCCTTTCTGCAAGGGATGCTCTCCAGCCACTCCTCTCCCAATTTATACTTGTGCCCAGCGTTACTCCGTCCTAGGTGCAGAATCCGTTATTTGTTCTTGTTAAATTTCATCCCATTAATCGTAGCCCAATGCTCCAATCTATGTTCCAACATTAGTAATTAGACAAGTAATTAGACGCACACCATGCAAGCACCATATATTGGTGGTAAAAACATGGCAAACCACCACTGCCAACACAAAGGAATAGTTACAAACCAAAAAGGACCTCCATTATTTTCACTTCTTATTTGTGAAATATTGTCTGAGCCATGCAAAGATAAAACGTTCGCATGTAAAGCAGTCTTTGAATGGCTGTAAGCACTATTCCTTCAAGTGGTAAAGCTCATTAAAACAAATTCACAATAGAAATGCTGTTCTGCTTTTCCCTACAGGAATTTAAAGATGAATTGGAATACTAAAGTTCTGATGCTTTAGGATATCTTTAGTCCTGTGTATTTAATTTTTTTCCCCAAGATTAAAGGAAGAAATATACTCCCATAACATAAGATAAATATAAACCTTATCTTACTAAGGCAACAAATCAGCTGTGCAGAGGACTTTTCTTTCTCAATTTAGAATTCCAAACAGCTTGTACGGTGTCTTTACAGAGATTTTTATTTGTAAATGTATGATGATGTAAGTATTACTATGTCTTAATGACTTAAGACATTTGAGAGTAAATAAAAATATTTTAATATATTTTTTAACATATATGTTGCTGATCATCTCCTTTAGCAGAGAATGCCAAACATAACAAGCAAAGCAGCAACTTTGCTTACACAAATTATCCTGAAACCTCTAATACCACCTAAATGGCTTGTGATAGAAGCATAATTAGCATTAGTCATTCCCTGTCAAGTGCCCAATTCAAAGAGAGACAATTAAAAATTTCCCAACAATTTCAAGGGCAATACGTTCACACAAATCTTTCAAGTGAAAAATCAGTGTATCAAGTGTTTTGGGGTCAAGCACAGTTTGGTCTCAAGCAATAATGTGACTTCAAATATGTTAACAGTAATTAGAGAACAATAAGGGAGAGTTATCAGATTCTATATAGCATAAATGTCATTGAATGGATTCATACCCTTTACCTCTTTCTGACTATGGAATGACAAGTGCTACTGTTCTAACTAGCACATTCCATGAAATTCCATGTTTTAGACATCATTCAAAATAAACTCTGTACAACTAAGTTGCCATGAATACAAAAACAGAGGTTAATACTGAACAACAGCAATAAAAAAACCCAAACACACACACACAAAGTGATTGGATTTGTTTTATGCTTCTTCATAATAAGCAGCAAAGAGTCAAACTTTGATAGATCTGAGGAAGGAGAAAATATTTCTGGTTCAATTTCTTATGACTACAAAAATAAATATTTTCCATAATAAAAAGTCAACACAGACTCCCAAATCCCAGTCAAGAACAAAAGAATTAAGCATTTAATTGTCAGTTGGCCTGTGTTTTTTGAGCCTGAATTAATTCTGCCTAATGTATCCTTAAAATAGACTGTTAAATTCAATAGCAAAACTAGGAGCCATGTTTCTGAATGCTTCTACCTTACTCTCACAGAGAAAGAAAAAGGGTAAGACAACACAGAAATAAAATAAACATTCTTTGAGGGTGTGGACTCTAAGGGGGAGTACATACATTTCAACTGAGGGAGGTAAGAGGAGAGAACAGGAAGAAGGATGGGAGAAAGATACTAGCAATGTTTTTAATTGTCATATCAGATGGTACTCTCCATTCAGTCCATCAAAATTAGATGGACTCTTCAAAACACACCACAGCTGCTTATTTCTCAGAACATCCCCTGTCTTCATGACAGGCAGCAAAAGCTGGACATTTTAAAATTATATTTCAGAATCTGCTGTGGAAACACCATATAATCACATGAGAATTATTCTTGATCTGATAGCTCTTTCAGAATTACTTTGAGGGACCTAAAAATTCCAGACATGTTTATTCACATCTAATATTGCCCAATGTCAACTTTAAGAGTTTGGGAAACCTTGGGGGGCTATGATCTAGTGGCAATTACAGAGACTTGGTGGGACACCTCGCATGACTGGAATGTGGTCATGGATGGCTATGTCCTGTTCAGGAAAGACAGGCCACTAAGGAGAGGTGGTGGAGTTGCTCTTTATGTGAGTGAGCAGCTAGAATGTATTGAGTTCTGTCCAGGGGCGGATCAGGAGCGAGTTGAGAGTTTGTGGGTACGGATTAAGGGGCAGGCTGGCAGGGGTGATACTGTTGTGGGTGTCTATTACAGGCTACCAGATCAGGATGAGGAGGGTGATGAGGCCTTCTACAGGCAGCTGAGAGCAGTCTCTCAATTACAGGGCCTGGTTGTCATGGGGGATTTCAACTACCCTGATATTTGCTGGGAGGCCTACTCAGCCAGCCATCCTCAGTCCAGGAGGTTCCTCCAGGGCATTGATGATAACTTTCTGATGCAAATGGTGGATGAGCCAACTAGGAGAGGAGCGCTGCTGGATCTTATCCTCACTAACAAGGAGGGTCTGGTTGAAGAGGTGAAGGTTGAGGGCAGCCTTGGTTGTAGTGACCATGAGATGGTAGAGTTCAGGATCTCATGTGGCAGGAACAGAATATCTAGCAGAATCACAACCCTGGACTTCAGGAGGGCCAACTTTGGCCTTTTCAAGCAATTGCTAGGGGAAATCCCATGGGACAGGGTACTAGAAGGTAAGGGGGCCCAAGATAGTTGGTTAGCATTCAAGGACTGCTTCTTCCGAGCTCAAGATCAGAGCATCCCAGCAGGTAGGAAGTCAAGGAAGGGTACCAGGAGACCTGCATGGTTGAACAGGGAACTGTTGGGCAAACTCAAGTGGAAGAAGAGGGTGTACAGATCGTGGAAGGAGGGGCTGGCCACTTGGGAGGAATATAAGTCTGTTGTCAGAGGATGTAGGGAGGCAACTAGGAAAGCTAAGGCCTCCTTGGAATTAAACCTTGCAAGAGAGGTCAAGGACAACAGAAAGGGCTTCTTCAAATACATTGCAGGTAAAGCCAACACTAGAGGCAATGTAGGCCCACTGATGAATGAGGTGGGGGTCCTGGAGACAGAGGATAAAAAGAAGGCGGAGTTACTGAATGCCTTCTTTGCCTCTGTCTATACTGTTGGAGGCTGTCCTGAGGAGCCCCGGACCCCTGAGGCCTCAGAAGAAGTCAGGATAGAGGAGGAATCTGTCTTGGTTGATGAGGGCTGGGTCAGGGACCAATTAAGCAACCTGGACGTCCATAAATCCATGGGCCCTGATGGGATGCACCCGCGGGTGCTGAGGGAGCTGGCGGAAGTCATTGCTAGGCCACTCTCCATCATCTTTGCTAAGTCGTGGGCAACGGGAGAGGTGCCTGAGGACTGGAGGAAAGCGAATGTCACTCCAGTCTTCAAAAAGGGCAAGAAGGAGGACCCGGGTAACTATAGACCGGTCAGCCTCACCTCCATCCCCGGAAAGGTGATGGAACAACTTGTTCTTGGTGCTGTCTCTAGGCACATCAAGGATAGGGGGATCATTAGGGGCACTCAGCATGGCTTCACCAAGGGGAAGTCATGCTCAACCAACTTGATAGCCTTTTATGAGGACGTAACCCGGTGGATAGATGATGGTAAAGCTGTGGATGTGGTCTATCTCGATTTCAGTAAAGCGTTTGACACGGTCTCCCACAGCATCCTCGCAGCTAAACTGAGGAAGTGCGGTCTGGATGATCGGGTAGTGAGGTGGATTGTGAACTGGCTGAAGGAAAGAAGCCAGAGAGTGGTGGTCAATGGGACAGAGTCCAGTTGGAGGCCTGTGTCTAGTGGAGTCCCTCAAGGGTCGGTACTGGGACCAGTACTATTCAATATATTCATTAATGACTTGGATGAGGGAATAGAGTGCGCTGTCAGCAAGTTCGCTGATGACACAAAACTGGGAGGAGTGGCTGACACACGGGAAGCCTGCGCAGCCATTCAGAGAGACCTAGACAGGCTGGAGAGTTGGGCGGGGAGAAATTTAATGAAATATAACAAGGGCAAGTGTAGAGTCCTGCATCTGGGCAAGAACAACCCCATGTACCAGTACAAGTTGGGGGCAGAGCTGTTGGAGAGCAGCGTAGGGGAAAGGGACCTGGGGGTCCTAGTGGACAGCAGGATGACCATGAGCCAGCAGTGTGCCCTTGTGGCCAAGAAGGCCAATGGCATCCTGGGGTGTATTAGAAGGGGTGTGGTCAGCAGGTCGAGAGAGGTTCTCCTCCCCCTCTACTCTGCCCTGGTGAGGCCGCATCTGGAGTATTGTGTCCAGTTCTGGGCCCCTCAGTTTAAGAAGGACAGGGAACTGCTAGAGAGAGTCCAGCGCAGAGCCACGAAGATGATTAATGGAGTGGAACATCTCCCTTATGAGGAGAGGCTGAGGGAGCTGGGTCTCTTTAGCTTGGAGAAG
This sequence comes from Nyctibius grandis, assembly GCF_013368605.1. Lineage (NCBI taxonomy): Eukaryota > Metazoa > Chordata > Aves > Nyctibiiformes > Nyctibiidae > Nyctibius > Nyctibius grandis. Next base: position 22,280,006 of record NC_090694.1, read on the forward strand.
AGGAGACTGAGGGGTGACCTCATTAATGTTTATAAATATGTAAAGGGCAAGTGTCAAGAGGATGGAGCCAGGCTCTTCTCAGTGACATCCCTTGACAGGACAAGGGGCAATGGGTGCAAGCTGGAACACAGGAGGTTCCACTTAAATATGAGGAAAAACTTCTTTACGGTGAGGGTGAATGAACACTGGAACAGGCTGCCCAGAGAGGTTGTGGAGTCTCCTTCTCTGGAGACATTCAAAACCCGCCTGGACGCGTTCCTGTGTGATATGGTCTAGACAATCCTGCTCCGGCAGGGGGATTGGACTAGATGATCTTTTGAGGTCCCTTCCAATCCCTAACATTCTGTGATTCTGTGAAACCGGACCAGGAGAAGAGTGGTAAAATGAATTCCCGACTCTGCCAAAAGTTTTCATTGCATTTTTAAGCAAGTCACATCTGGGAGTGGGATCTCTTCTAATTCACAAGGACAGTACTGGTAACAGCTAGGAAGGACTGTAAAGGACCATGTCTTATACTTGTACATGGTAAAACAAGTGATCACTAGACTCAAAAAGACAAAATATAAATGTAAACACAACAAGGGTAATCACAACTTATCTTACAGACAATTATATTAATGAAAAAATCAGGATTCACCTATATTGAGGAGAACCATGCACTAATTAGAAGCACAGACACAATGCCAAGCACAAAGCAGCTGGCTGACCTACTGAAACTATATCTTGGAATGTTGCTCTATATTTTAACAAAATCATTGAGGCTGCAGACACACACTCTACTGTTGTGAAAAAATAAGAAACAGGTTTGGCTTTCCTTCGTTTCTCCATCTTCGGTGTTATCCTTTATTTCTCAAGATGGAACTATTAAGTCTGTTTCCCAGGAGAGGTAGACTTCAAAAACCTGGATATTTTAGTCAAATGTATTTTTCTCCTCTTTTAAACCTAATTTACAGCAAATAAAAGCCTTTCCTTTGTAGGCAGGCAGACAGGACAGAGGAAAACTAGCTTTTTCAAAGAAGTCACCACATCTAAGTCTTTACTACTGATTTGGATTTCTAATTTACCTTGTCACTTGACCTAGTTGTGCTTTTGATAGCTTTTCCTCTCCCAGTTGTTTTTTTTATTTTAATAAAATATAATGAACTCACTATAATTTTAATTTATATCACATTGCAAGGTCTTTCTTTCAGCCTTCAAAATCTTCATTTTATAAACTCTGATGAAATCAATTACTGCTTTTGCTGTTCTTTTCAAAGAATTTGACCACTATCTGTGAAACTACAATTATAAACAAGTGTTCTATCATTCCTGCTTAGTAGTTGTATGTTTAAAAAAAAAAACCAACACAGACACACACACAAACATTATAGAGCTGGTTATTCAGCCCATGAAATATGATCAGCAGAAGCAGCAATAACAGCAAGGTCAGAAAATATATATATATATATATATTTTCAAGAATATATATCCAGATGTTGGAAGCTGGCAACACCCAAGCCTAGACAATGACTATGTCAAGAGTTCAGACTGACCAAACTTATACGACTTGGAGATATGTATCAAAAAGACAGTGATACTACATTAATCAGACGTGAGGATAAATTAAAGACTTCTCAGTTAAGATTAAACAAACTTCATACATATTTAAAGACCTAAATATTAACTGTTGTATAGGGATATTAAAAAGCAAAAATGGCATCTAAAGAAATCTGAGTGTCAATTATAATGATTTTGCATGGTGCAAAATGGAGGTGCCAATTGTAGTATAAAATATAATAAAATAACAATGGAAAGTGTGACCATCTAAAATAAGTCTTTTTTTTTTTAACTAAGAGGACAAATAGTGAAATTTTCTACTCAACACGTAAAGTAAAATTACCTATTTTCATTCACAAAAATCATCCTCTACATGAAGTTCACACTGTGATACCTCAAATCTGCTGTAATGTTATCATTCATTGTATATCACAATTAGATTGTTAGACAAAATTCTTCTAAAAGTTACCTTTAAAAACCTAATGTCTAAATTTTTTTGAACTCTCACAGTACCCAGCTAATGCTTAGAAGTCAACCATACTGATATTAAGTGCCAGGTCAAAGCCTATTTTCTTTTCTTTTCTATTACAAATAAAATTCTCCTTCCACAAATACTCTGGTGGTGTCAAAAAGAAGGATGACTCATATCAGTTGGCTGAATGAAAAGTCACCAAAGCAAATGTCTAAAACTCTGCACTGTGTTTCTTCTTTAAAACTATCTATTAAAAATACTTTCAGGAACTATCTTTGAAATCACTAGATGTTTCAAATGAGTGACAGCAAACTAACAATGCAAGCTAGTCACAAGTAAAAATGTTTTTGAAAGTCTGGTTTTGAAACTAAAAGGTTTCCAAGAAATCTTCCAATATCAGTTGCTTCACTTCTGAATGAATTGGGTAAATATTTAAAAGCACCATAATGGACTATCACTTGGGTATTTTAAAAATTAATTGAGCTTTCCCAATTTTATATGAAACTGATTTAGTTTCATGAGATTTTTTGGAAAGCACCAATAAACGATGGTCAGGATTAGATGATGTGCTGCACCATTTATCTACAAAGTTTTTCACTGTGCAGGTCACTAGTGAGTTTTGCAGTACAAAATAGGAAGGGCATAATTTCCCCGTGCCAAAGAACATGAAGTAATCCCAGAAGAAAGAAAACAGCTACAAAGAAAGTTACATTACTCATCTAAGTTGAACTAAAAAGCAAATAATTAAACAGAGGAATGAACAAACAGCATTCACTTTCAACATTGTGGTGGGTTGACCCTGGCTGGATGCCAGGTGCCCACCAAAGCCACTCTATCACTCCTCCTCCTCAACCGGACAGGGAAGGGAAAATATGGCTCATGGGTCAAGATAAGGACAGGGAGAGATCACTCACTGATATAAAAAGGCCTAAACTATAGGCCTCGAACCAAAGTTGACTTCTGAGTGAACTTCCTGACCAGCATCCTTTTAGCGAATCGACTATATCAATTTTAGGAATCGAACCCATAAACTAGATTTGTGTACATCCACAACAAGTGGTGTATTGTGTGGACAAAGCTCACGATTATATGAACCATGTTTATTGGAACATTCAGTGAATCTATGTAAATGGACAACCTTGCCTAAAAACTTTGATATGTTTGTAGAAATTGGTGCTAAGCATGTTTGTATAGTAACAGATAATCAAAATCTTACAGGAATGTATAATTTGACTACTCCGTTTGCGGGGTGTCTTAGAAATGTATCCTATCTCATTTGGCATGGACAGATGTATACCTTTCTTTCGGTGCATGAAGAACAACTAAACATGTACTGGCACCCCCAAAGTTTAGATCTTAGTGGAATCAGCTTATCCCTGACTCCATTGAAAACCATTATGGAGCAATCAGAACATTTGCGATGACACCTGGAACGACAAAATAAAACTCTGTCAGACTCTATGATACAGACTGTGATCGCACAGAATCAACTAATGTCATTAGCCAGCCAGGTGGAAAAAGAGACTTCACACCATTGGTGGGACCCCCAAAATGTTAAATTTTTTGATATATCCTCTTGTAATATTGCTAGTTATTATCATTATTATTACCTTATGTAATTGTTATATATGGTATCGTACCAAATGGGCAGAGTGAACATATTGGGCTCTTCCAAAGGGGTCGTAATCTTCACTCATAAGTCAAAGGACCAATTGATATAAAAAGGCCTAAACTATAGGCCTCGAACCAAAGTTGACTTCTGAGTGAACTTCCCAACCAGCATCATATCAGCATGAAATATGACCATGGGAATCGTCCCTGGAAACTGTCAAAGCTAGAAATAGAATAGTCAAAACAAAACTCCTCGGACACGCCCGGGGTCCTGGCCAGATCCAGGACGCGCCCAAGTGAGAAAGCCAATCTACCAGAAGTTTCTGTGCATTTTGATATATAGATTTGATTGTTAACCTGTATAAAAGCAGGACCCTCTCACAGCGCCAATGGAGACCTCACCTACAGAATCACAGAATGGTTAAGGGTTGGAAGGGACCTCTAGAGATCATCTAGTCCAACCCCCTGCCAAAGCAGGGTCACCTAGAGAATATTGCACAGGGTTGCATCCAGGCGGGTTTTGAATATCTCCAGAGAAGGAGACTCCACAACCTCCCTGGGCAGCCTGTTCCAGTGCTCTGTCACCTTCAAAGTAAAGAAGCTCCTCCTCATATTCAGATGGAACTTCCCATGTTTCAGCTTGTGCCCATTGCCCCTTGTCCTGTCACTGGGCACCACTGAGAAGAGTCTGTCTCCCTCCTCTTGACACCCACCCCTAAGGTATTTGTAAGTGTTGATAAGATCCCCTCTCAGTCTTCTCTTCTCCAAGCTGAACAGACCCAGCTCTCTCAGCCTCTCCTCATAAGAGAGATGCTCCAGTCCTCTGATCATCTTTGTAGCCCTACGCTGGACGCCCTACGAGTGGACGCACTGCGTAGGATTTCCCAATTGCCGGGAGCGGTTCTCCGATCCTTCGCTGTGACAGTGGCTCCCCAGCTGAAGCACGGATCTGGATGATGGTAAAATATTAGGGCAATTGGTGATGTATCTTTCTTAATCGCTATACTTGATTCTATGTAGTAATGATTAGGTGCATGGCCTTGTTTTCTTTCTTTTTGCTGCTTTAAACTAAAGTAAAAGTAAGCTTATCTTTTGAACCTGTTGTCTGTGTCCTTTGTGCCGACCCTGTCCACTGGTAAAACACTCACCCATTACCATCATGGGCAAAACAGACTTGACTTGGGGAAATTAATTTATTATCAATAAAATCAGAGTAGGGTAATGAGAAATAAAAACTAAATCTTAAAACACCTTCCGCCCACCCCTCCCTTCTTCCCAGGCTTAACTTTACTCCCAATTTTCTCTACCTCCTCCCCCCGAGTGGCACAGGGGGATGAGGAATGCGATCAGTTCGTCAGGGGTTGTCTCTGCTGCTCCTTCCTCCTCAGGGGAAAGACTCCTCACCTTCTTCCCCTGCTCCAGCGTGGGGTCCATCCCATGGGAGACAGTCCTCCACAAACTTCTCCAATGTGAGTCCTTCCCATGGGATGCAGTCCTTCACGAATTGCTCCAGCATGGGTTCTTTCCATGGGGTACAGTCCTTCAGGAACAGACTGCTCCAGCATGGGTCCCCCATGGGGTCACAAGTCCTGCCAGCAAACCTGCTACAGTGTGGGCTCCTCTCTCCATGGGTCTACAGGTCCTGCCAGGAGCCTGCTCCAGCACAGGCTTCACACGGGGTCACAGCCTCCTTCAGGTGCATCTACCTGCTGTGGTGTGGGGTCCTCCACAGGCTGCAGGTGGATACCTGCTCCACCATGGACCTTCATGGGCTGCAGAGGGACAACCTGCCTCACCATGGTCTTCACCACAGTCTGCAGGGGAATCTCTGCTCTGATGCCTGGAGCACCTCCTCCCCTTCCTTCTTCACTGACCTTGGTGTCTGCATAGTTTCTCTCACATATTCTCACTCCTCTCTCTCCGCTGCTATCATTCTGCACAGGTTTTTTTTTTCCCCTTTCTTAAATATGTTTTCACAGAGGTGCTACCACTGTCGCTGATTGGCTCAGCCTTGACCAGCGGCGGGTCCGTCTTGGAGTCGGCTGGCATTGGCTCTGTCGGACATAAGGGAAGCTTCTAGATGCTTCTCGCAGAAGCCACCCCTGTAGCCCCCCCTGCTACCAAAACCTTGCCACACAAACCCAATACAAACATTTTCATCAGCAAAATGCTGGACTGTAGAATTCTTAACTTGCAATTATAATTTCTAATCCTTGTCCTGCACACTAGTATAAACAGAATGCACAGCTAAAGCAGTCTGGCTTAGTTTATACAAGACCAAATACCAGCACACAGAACAATTCTTGACTGGTAACTTGATTTTTTGTTGTGTCATTGCTGATAATCCTTACTACCAAGTCCACAAGATTTACTGCGATTCCTTAGTCTATTGAGCTGCAAAACTTTGAATTAGCCTAACCAGTCATAAAAGGCTAAGTGGTTACTCATATTTTGAGTTTCTTCAAATAAAGAATTCTTTAAAATACTTTGACTAATTATTTCAATTTACGAAACACATAATGTAGCAATAATCTCTGTGTACATTTAGAAAAACCTTTCTGAAGTGTTTTTGAGAGATGCTCTTTCACAATTACTATCTGATCAATTTCTATAAAATCATTAAAAATTTTACAGCAAATTATAAATATATGGTGAATACATTACTGTTTATTTTCCAGCACTTCTGAGATGAGCAAAAGAGAAATTTTCCCCTTAAAGTGTTAGTCTATGGTATGGAATATCCCTTTGGTCATTTGGGGTAAGGTGTCTCCTTTTAACTTCTTGTGCACCCCCAGTCTACTTGCTGCAGGGGGGCAGCATGAGAAAGAGAGAAGGCCTTGACACTGTGTAAGCACTGTTCAGAAATAACTAAAACATCAGTGTGTTATCAACACTGTTTTCAGTACAAATCCAAAACATAGCACCATGCAAGCTACTATGAATAAATTTAACTCCATTGCAGCCAAAACCAGTACAACTTCTTATATGTAAGTCTGTACAGCGTAATTAAATTTATGTATATCCTTTCAATTCCACAGTTTCTATAATTAAAGCAATAATTCTTATCTTAAAAAAAACACAAAAAACCCCCACAGCCACAAACAGTAACAGCTTCATAAAGCCATGAGTACATAAGAAAAGCTATAAAATAAGGACACTTTTTTACCCACTAAAAAACAACAAACCAACCCCCCCAAATTCAGTAACACCTCACCTGCATCAGCTCTGGACCGCTGACCTGGTGATTTTCCAAATGGGGTCTTCATTCATCTGTGTTTAAGTGAGCAGCAAAGCTGCTAGACTAGGGTGAAAATCCGGTTCTTCCCAACTCCCAAAATATCTTCTTACTCTCGTAATACAACAGCTACTTATTAATCCACCATCCAATCACCAATTTGTTCTTCCTCAAATATAGGAGAAGCACTTTCAATTATATCGCTCTGAAAAACAAACCAGAAAGTATAGTCTGATTTGAGACCTGGTTAAAATAATCATTGAAGTGAAACAAAATATTTTTTCTTTCATGCTCAATGAGAAGTCTCTTCATATTCTGTTATTCTGGATGCATTCAGTAAACAGAGGGCAGGCAGGCAAGAAGACAGCCAAATATTAAGGCTCGTACTTTTCCTCATATTCTCAATGCAAGTTCTGTATCAGATCAAAGTCATCCACAGACAGATACACATAGAAAAACCTCATTAAAAAAAAACCCCAACTTTGCTTAGTATAGGGAAGAATGACTACTACTTTAAAAACCCTGCCTGAAAGCAGAAGAAACTGCACTACCTTCACCAGAGGTAAAGCACAAACCAACTACTTCCAATTGTTAGAAAACAAACCAAAATGCTTCACACCTACATATCAGCATTCCTTCTCTACAGATACGTTAAAAAAACTGTAGAAAAAATAATAACACTTAAAAGGTAAAAACCACAAAGATTCTATTACAACACTCAAACTACCAATTTGTTAAGTCATTAGTTTATAGAAGATCTGCAAAAGTCATTGGTGATTCACTACACCTAAATTCAGATTCCTGAAACATTTAGTAATCACATTCCTCTAGATTAGGAAGATATGGGAGGACAACGCTTTAGTCTTTTCCAAGATTTAAGTTACAGGCACTTGTTATCACCTAAAATTTTGAAGAATTACAGATCAGCTATTTCAGACTAGTGTTTCTGGACAGCAAACATTTCTCCTAATTAATCCATTCATTTCAATGCTGCACAGGGCCAAAACAACAGGTTAGGTCAGGTCATCCTTTTAGCCTGGTTTCCTTAAGAAATGTGATTGCTGTAATCATGTTCTGTGTAATCTGTCAGTTATCGGTGGCCTTCTCCCTTTCACTTTTTTTCTTCCCAACAGTGGCTTTGGAACCTGCTGTTAATTTTGACAAAAGGGTAAAAAACAGAGGAATGTCCCTAACTAGTGACCCAGCTGTGGGAAAAGGTGTACCTTATGTTCGTGCCTTACTGAACAACTGAATATACAAGGATATGCCTTCAGGTATGGTACAAGTGCTATGCTGAAACTTGCATTTACATCTACTAACACTTTGCCAGTTCTTCCATGAATCACATCCAATAACTCCTAGGAATATTAGATAAATGCAGAGGAATATTAGATCAATGCAGAGGAATATTCCTAGGAATAAAGAGCAATAGAGACACAAACAAAATGAAATACTAGTTCCTGGTGTTTCTAGTTTAAGCAACTATTTGGCAATTTGTAGTTTTTGGAAAGATCAGTGCTATATTTGGAAGAACTAACTTTTTAGGCATTCAGTCAGGAAGCAATAAGAATTTGTGAAATTAAACTTAAATATCCATTTAAAGGAACTTATCAGTTTTCCCACATTTCATCTCTTCCTGAAATCTACCCATTATATACACAGTTATGCTGAACAGTACCAGAGGAACAATATTCAAGGTTTAAAACACATCTGAAGAAACAATAGGAAGCAATTAGCTTGCCTAATTATTTTACTAGAACACACGAAAATTTTTTATACCGAAGACATCAAAAATATTTCACTATAGTTTAAAATACACTTCCATATTCAGTCTCACAAGGACTTTTCAACATGCAAGAGAAATTAACTTTTTTTCCTCCAGATGAGATGAGAGATTACAGTTTAGAGAGAATCAACTATAATTTAGCATTATACTTGTATACTAAACAAACAACAAAAAACCCCAACCATACACACATGAAAAACATCAGCACTTAATTAAAATACCCTTTTCCAGTAAGCTGTTGATTTGTCATCCAGGAAGTTGCAAATATTTCATAATATCTGTATGTATTATATGTGAGGTTTTTTCAGATTTCCAATCTATAGCTGCCAGAGACCAATGCTCTCTGACCAGGCTCTTTATATATCCCATGCACGGTGGGCATGATGTTTAATATCAAATTTACTTTTTTGAAGACAGTTGTCACGGTTTAAAGCTAGGCCGGCTATTAAACCTGTGGCAGACGCTCTCTGTTAACCCTCCCCCCCACCCGAAGGGAAAGGGAAAAGGGAGAGAGACTTCTGGGTTGGAAAGTTAAAACAGTTTTAATAAACTATAATAATGAAAAAGAGTATAATAATAATAGAAATAATCAAATATATACAAATATATATACAAACCCAAGATCGAGCTCCCCTGAAATCAGCCACGTCACCACCGGCACTGCAGGGCAAGCTCCGGGAAGGCCCAGGCTGGGCCCAGCGATGGACAGGAACTGGATTCAGGAAAGCACGGATCGGGATCGGGGGCAGCAGGAAAACAGACAGAGTCCTCTTCGGACATCGGCCATAGCAGAAAGAGAGCGAGACCCTCGTGATCCCCCCGCTTTATACTGAGAATGATGTGTATGGGATGGAATACCTTCGTTGGTCAATTTTGGGTCACCTGCCCTGTCCGCTCCCCCCTGCAGCTGCGACCCCCCTTCGGCTCTTCACTTGTAAGCAGTGAGGAATTTAGCAGTGACCTTGGTTTCTCTAAGACTAAGTACAGCAAGAGCCTTTCCGCATAACATCCCTACTGGTGCCTCAGCGATAACTACAAACTTCGAGCGTTATCAGTCCTGGAAGCAGACACTGTCTGCAAAACATGCAGTTAGTTTCAGAAAGTGCAGTTACTTAGAAGAGACTTAGCTGAAAGTAAAAATCACTGAAAGGAAAATTGGCCTGGTTTAGGCCAAACCAGGACAACAGTTGATGTTACATAGGATTTCTGATTTAGCAGTGATCCAGCAATATACCCAAATCACAGTACAAGTGTAAGTTACACTTAGCAAAATATAGCAAAACCTGATTATTTACTTGATTATTATGATAATTTTGTATCATGTTTGAATGTTTAAAAACCCTTATTACTAAACAATTATCTCAATCACGTGTATTGGTGATACAAAATGGAGGTGAGACTTGTCGAAGAATAAGACTTCGATAAGTCTCAAAGGGGGGAATTGATATCGGTTAGGACAAACCTCAGTAAAGATTAATGGCAATTACTGGTGGCCACAGTATCGATTGGAAGATGGTGAGAATTGGCCTGAAGATGGGTCTTTAAAGTATAATACATAATACTATTTTGCAATTGATGTTGTTTTGTTGAAGAACAGAAAAATGGGATGAATTACCATATGTGGATTTGTTTTTCACCTTAAGAAATGATTGGGAGACTAGAAAGAAGTGTGGGTTGGTGGATTCTAAACATCAAAATGGAATATATCTGATTGAAAAGAAAAATGATGATCCTTGTTGCACAGGTTGTAAAACTAGGGGAAATGGTTTAGAAGGAGGCGAGGAAGATGTTCAGTTGTTGGTTGCACCTTCTAAGGCCAATGAATCTGAAAGTTCAGATGAGGAGAAAGCTGTTAGTCCAGTAGCTGGGAGAACAAGAGGTCAGAAACCTAGTGTTCAAGCCCCTCTAAGACAAGCAGTGGGCCCAGAAGGAAATCCTGTGTATGTGCATGTTCCCTTTACTACCTCAGATTTATTAAATTGGAAACAGGCAGTTGGGTCTTATCGAAATAACCCAGAAGGGATGTATAGCACTGTCAAAACTGTGATGATGATAACTCATAAACCTAATTGGGGAGATATACAAGGTCTTTTAGAGTATCTATTTACTCATGAAGAAAGGAGGACAGTCCTAGAAAAAGCTAGGGAATGACTACCAACAGCATGGAGGGGTACCAAATGCTGACACCTATCTCCCAAAAGAAGATCCAGGGTGGGACCCTAACAGAGATGAGGGATTAACGAGAATGAAAGAATATCAGAAATTAATTTTATATGGAATCCAAAATGGGGTAAAAAACCCAAGAATTTAGCTAAGCTATATGAAATAAGATAAGGAGACAAAGAGACCCCATCTGCCTTTTACGAGAGAATGTGTGAAGTAGCTCGAAAATGGAACATGTTGTTTATTGGCCAATCAGCATCAGACATTAGGAAGAAATTGCAAAAAGTGGATGGTGCAGACGGAATGACAATTTCACAATTAATGTCAATTGCATATAAAGTTTATAATAATCAGGATGAAGTGGAAGAAAAACAAAAAGACAAAGCTGCAGGCTTCCTTGTTAGCTGCTTTGGCAGAAAGACAAGGAAGAGGTAGAGGAAGAGGCAGAGGAAATTTACCAAGTGGATTTAGGGGCCGAGGAGGAGGCCGTGGAAATCTGAGGGGGAATCGGTGCGATACCCTTTTAAGACCTAATCAATGTGCCTATTGTAAACAGGATGGACATTGGAAAAAAAGATTTTCCACATCAGTCGAATAGTCAGGAAAAAGGGACGGAGACAGCTGCTGAGGTATTGGCAGAAATAGGATTAGATTGAAGGGGACCGGAGGAATCTATTAAAGTTTTCCCAGACGATACTCTGGTTCCAGTGAAGCTGGGGAATGAAACAATAGACTTTTTAGTAGATAGTGGAGCAACACAGTCCATGCTTACAGACTGTAAGGGACCATTAAGTAAAATCAAAACTAGTGTAATTGGTGCCACCGGGAAAAGGACTCTAAACCCATTTTTGCAACCAATGGAGTGCACAATCAGAAATACTTCGGTAACTCATTCCTTTCTCTATATGCCGGAGTGTCCCCTGCCACTGTTGGGGCAAGTTTTATTATGTAAATTGAATGCACAAATAACCTTCTCTGAAAATTCTGTACAGTTACATATCCCCCCAGAAAATGCTTGGAAGGCACAGATATGTTTGCTGACTCAATGTGAAAGTGATGAAGATGCAGATATCCCTAAAGAAATATTGAATGCAGTAATACCATTGGTATGGGCATCGGGAAAACCAGGACAAGCAAAGAATAAAACTCCAATTAAAATTGAATTGAAACCTGGAGCTCAACCGGTAAGAAAAAAACAATACCCTATAAAATTGGAGCCGAGGAGAAAACTGGAACCAAATATCAACTCCTCCTTAGAATATGGATTGTTACAAGAATGCCGATAGGAATTTAATACCCCCATCTTATTGGTAAGAAAACCTAATTCTCAAGAATATAGATTAGTGCAAGACTTGTGAGAAATTAATATTCCTACAGTCGATGTCCACTCTGTGGTACCAAACCCCTATACATTGCTTGCTTCTATCCCTGAAAATGATGTGTATTTTACAGTTTTAGATTTAAAAGATGCTTTCTTTTGCATCCCGGTGGATGAACAGAGTCAACTCATTTTTGCTTTCGAATGGGAAAACCCGACTACTGGATGGAAAACCCAATTATGTTGGACTGTAATGCCACAAGGACTTAAGAATAGTCCCACGTTATTTGGTAATGTTTTGGCAAAAGAATTGGAACAATGACAAAGTGACAAGGAACATATAACTTTGTTGCAGTATATTGATAATTTATTAATTGGTTCAAACAATTACAGCGAGTGCCTTGAAGCTACAATTAGTTTACTGAATTTCTTAGGACTTGCAGGATATCGTGTCTCCAAGAAAAAGGCTCAAATCGCAAAAGAGTTCGATATCTGGGATTTTACATAATGCAGGGACAAAGGGAGTTAAGTGCAGAACGAAAAGAAGCAATTTGTAGAATTGTGGTACCCACCTCAAAGAAACAATCGAGAGGATTTTTAGGCATGGCTGGATGGTGTCAGCTGTGGATCCCTAATTTTGGACTGATTGCTAAACCATTATATGCTGCTATTAAAGGGCCAGAAGGGCTGTCGGAATGGACTGCCAAATGCCAAAAAGGGTTTGATGACATCAAAAAGAGACTAATGGAAGCTCCTGCATTAGGACTTCCAAATTCAGAGAAACCCTTCCACCTATATGTACATGAGAGGCAGCAAGTAGCCCTCGGAGTCCTAACCCAAATGTTGGGAAGTTGGAAGAGACCGGTGGGGTATTTTTCTAAACAGTTGGATGAAGTCAGTAAAGGATGGCCTGCTTGCCTGAGAGCTGTTGCTGCAGCAGTGATGTTAATTGAAGAGGCCAGGAAACTGACTTTGGGACAACCTAGAATTGTATTTGTACCCCACGCTGTGATCTCTCTCCTAGAAAATAAGGGACGCCATTGGATTTCTCCCAGCAGATTGGGTAAATACCAGGCTGTCTTGCTGGAGCAGGATGATGTCACTCTTTCAATATCTGCTACCTTAAATCCTGTGACTTTACTGCCAATTTCAGAACAAAATGAATTACATGACTGCTTGACAACAATTGAACAAGTTCATTCTAGCAGACCAGATTTACAATCTCTTTCAGATTTCGATTTGGAACTATATACAGATGGGAGTAGTTTTATGTCTGAAGGAAAGCGATGTGCTAGGTATGCAGTAGTGACTAGAGACCGTATTCTGGAAGCTGAGTCCTTATCTCACAACACTTCAGCTCAGAAAGCTGAATTGATTGCTTTGATTCGAGCTTTAGAAATAAGTACTGGAAAGAAAGTTAATATATATATACTGACTCAAAATATGCCTTTGGAGTGGTCCATGCTCATGGGGCAATTTGGAAGGAAAGGGGCCTCCTAAACTCACAAGGAACTCCTGTTAAATATGGCATTGAAATTATGAAATTGTTACAAGTTGTTTTACAGCCAGAAAAAGTTGCAATAATTCATTGCAAGGCACACCAGAAGGGAAATAATGAAATAATCAGAGGAAATTGAAGAGCAGATGCAGCAGCCAGAGAAGCAGCTCTAAAACCAAAAGTAGAAGGAGCTCTATTTCCAGAATGGTGCTTGGATTTGACTCCCCCACAATATACAGAAAGAGAGGATCAACTGGCTAAACAATTAGACTGTACCAAAATTGAACAAGGATGGTAGATGACACCTTTAAAACAACTCCTAATTCCTGAAAGGACAATGGAATTTGTATTGAAGAAATTGCACCAAGAAACACATATGGGCTCTGATGCATTAGTTCTTGTTGCAAAAATATACATCATAGGACCAAAAATGCAAAGCCTTGCAGATATAGTGGTAAAGAAATGCCCAGTATGTTGTGCGAATAATTTAAAAATTGAAAAAAAGACCCCAGAGGAAATATAAAACGAGGAATAACATCCGGAGAGTACTGGCAAATAGAGTTCTCAGAGTTACCTAGATGTAATCAATACAAATATCTGCTAGTTTTATTAGATACTTTTTCTGGTTGGCCTGAAGCTTTCCCCTGTCACACCAATAAAGCTAGAGAAGTGGTTAAGATAATGCTAAAAGAAATTATTTCAAAATTCAGCATTCTAGAGGGAATATCTTTGGATAATGGACCTCATTTCATAGCAGAAGTAGTACAGGGAGTATCTAAATTTCAAAAGGTAAAATGGAATCTCCATACTCCATGGAGACCTCAGTCTAGTGGTAAAACAGAATGAATGAATCAGACTCTGTCCTGGTTTGGCCTAAACAAGAACAATTTGCCTTTCAGTGATTTTTACTTTCAGCTAAGTCTCTTCTAAATAACTGCACTTTCTGAAACTGTGTGTTTTGCAGACAGTGTCTGCTTCTAGGACTGATAACGCTCAAAGTTTATAGTTATCACGGAGGCACTGGTAGGAATGGTATGCAAAAAAGGCTCTTGCTGTATTTATTCTTAGAGAAACCAGGGTCACTGCTAAATTCCTCACTAATTACAAGTGAAGAGCCACAGAAGGGTCACACAGGTAACCCAAAATTGACCCACGAGGTATTCCATCCCATACACATCATTCTCAGTATAAAGCAGGGGGATCACGAGGGTCTCGCTCTCTTCTGCTATGGCCGGTGTCCAAAGAGGACTCTGTCCGTTTTTCTCCTGCCCTCGATCCCAATCCGTGCATGCCTGAATCCAGTTCCTATCTGTCGCTCAGACCAGTCTGGGCCTTCCCGGAGCCTGCCCTGCAGTGCCAGTGGTGATGTGACTGTCATGGGGGGAGCTTGATCTTGGTTTTGTATATATTTGTATATATTTAATTATTTCCATTATTCTTATTATACTCTTTTTCATTATTATAGTTCATTAAACCAGTTTTAATTTTCCAACCCATAAGTCTCTCTCCCTTTTCTCTTTCCCTTCCCCTTCTGGGGAGGAGAGGAGGGTTAATAGAGAGCACCTGCTGCCGGTTTAATAGCCAGCCCAGCTTTAAACTGTGACAGACTCTTAACAGACTAATTTCAAAATTATGTCAGGAAGCCCACCTTAAGTGGGTAGAGGCTCTACCTCTAGCCTTATTAAGGATTAGGATAACTCCAAGAATTAGAGAAAAAAAGTGAGTCCCTTTGAGATACTATATGGGAAACCATATCCTGTTAATACAATTACAACCAAGGGGGATCTGATGCATATTAAAGAGCAAGAGACAGTTAAAGAGTACCTAATTTCTCTTTCGCAGAGTTTATCTTCTTTACATAGATACTTAAACCAGAGAATGCCATTGCCGTTGGATACCCTTGTCCATCCCTTCTAGCCAGGAGATTTAGTCTATGTACGGAGTTGGAAAGATGAACCATTAAAGGAAAAGTGGAAAGGACCATATACTGTGTTATTAAGAACTTACACCGTGGTAAAAGTAGAAGGGGTGGACTCTTGGATTCATTATACAAGAGTCAAAAAGGCACCTCTCCCGGAACAGAAGCAGTGGACTTTGGAGTCTACAGGAGAGCTGCAGTTAAAGATCTCAAAGAAGAGTTTACAGTTCCTTTTATATTTGGACTGCTGCTACTTCTGAGTTACAAGTTTGTGAATTATATATAGAACACTGAAAATTTTTATGTTGCATTTGATTATAATAATTATAGCAGTGTGTTTAGTTTTACCAATTGTCAAGAAAATTCATATCGGGAAGATCCAAGCATGATAAAATTGAAGATAATATTAGTATCACTGATTTATCAAAGTGTGAACATTTGTTATGGCAATTTGGGAGAATCCACAATGTTAGTCAGATTACTGCACGTTTGCCATTTAGCTAACGGGACAGGCAACAAGTAGCTAAATCAAGTCGTAACTTGAGAGAAGGAATGGAAACTGGGTGGCTTAATAAAATTTGACATGGTTTAGGGTTCTCCCTGACAGGATGGTTACAAAGCCTATTGCAAAACCTGATTATTTACTTGATTATTATGATAATTTTGTATCATGTTTGGATGTTTAAAAACCCTTATTACTAAACAATTATCTCAATCACATGTGTATTGGTGATACAAAATGGAGGTGAGACTTGTCGAAGAATAAGACTTTGATAAGTCTCAAAGGGGAGAATTGATATCGGTTAGGATGAACCTCTGTAAAGATTAACCTAACCCATTCTTTTATGGTATTGTAAAACAAGGGATCCTGTCTCCCAAGGTGAATGATGGTCTACTCAGTTAACAACCTGTTAAGAACTACTTAGTGTTGCCAAATATAAGTGAAACTAGAGGAAAGGTGATTCCGGCAGGGGGAGATCATGACTACCGACTCATGGACCACCGACTCAAGAAACCCACTGAGCTAAAAGAAGGAGGAAATAAAATAGCAAAGAATTCTAATGTGGGTGCGTAGTCATTAGCATGATAGGCGAGGAAATTTTAACCAATTAAATAATAGAATAACAATGAATATGTATCAGATGATTAAATATGTTAATATTTTGTGTATAAATAACTGTCAGTTTGTACCAACGGTGTGCAGGTTTGTACCTGGCACCTGTATCTGCGCATTTATGTAATAAAGGAAAATACCTTGACTGTGTGTAAATTGGGTGATGCACACCAGGTGAATGACCCACTTTTGGGACTACAGTAATAAGTCTAAGAATACCATGTTCCACACAAAAGAAATTTGTAATGTGCTTCTGACAATCTAAGTAACAATAAGCCATACTGTTAAGGAAGAATGGAAATTCCTTGTTAGAAGGATGTACATAAGATGACTTATGAAACAATAGACTTGTGAGGGTAATTCTGTTGACAGCACTGGAGTTTAGTATTTGAGCAATTTAAAATGAAAAACTGCTAAGTCACTTCAAAATATTTCAGTATGACTTCTGAAAGTCAGCCTTTTTAATAACAGTTTAGTGAACAAATTTTAAAACTACTACTTTGTTCTTTCATATAGCAAACAAAACACAGGTAGCTTTTTTTGATCCAAACTGACACATCCAAAATACACTATAATAGCCTTTACAGACTACCAGTATCTTTTAGAAAAGCATCACAGCCTACCAGTTAGGCACTGATTGTCCCCACACCTGACTGCACAGGTCACCAACAGCTCAGTTGCAGGTTTCATTTAAAGAACATTTTTCTGATTAGCCATCAGCTACAACTACTCACCAGCCCAAGTGTTTTGCTTAAAAAAAAAAAAATACTCAGTGTGCTTTCTTTCTTAGGTCAGAATACACTTATGAAAAACAATGTGCAAGTTAGATGAATACTTTATATGATACTGTTCTAATTATTTTGGAGTGTTTCACACGGGAAAGGTTAAATGATGGATTAAAACCAGCAAGGCCTACAAATTGTCAGTCATCATACTAGTTTTAATGATAATAGTACAATCATGCTATCAGGGTAAGGAGGAAGACACAATATCAAGACAAGAAAATATAGCTATATTTAATTATTATGTTTTTTTCAGCATAAAGGTAAAAGATGGGGAAAACCAGCATGTACACTCAGAGCACAGATTATGCAGTTTTCCTCATGAACCAGTTTAATCCCCTCTGTAAACCCTTAATTGTAAACCACATGAAACTATTCTTCTGTGAACAAAGTAATTCTGAAAGGAAATATGTCAGTTGAAGAGATTTCTTGGTACGTAATATTTCGATTTCCATAACTCAATTCAGAATTGCTGATATACATTTCAGCTGAAGTAGTATAATGGTTTCGGCACTAAAGTTGAATGAGGCAAGTCTGTTATTTAGATTCCCTAATTCTTATAATTTGAATAGAATGGGTGACCCTATGCAAGTCTTCTGTACACCCCCCCCCAAGACAATCAATGTTAAAATATCTCCTAAATAACAGGGGGGAATATAAAAATATACACCTGCTTTTAGTTTGTGTTGGACATTTTCACTCTCCTGAGGTATGAAAATTCAGCCACTCAAATTCCAAATCTGCATGAAAGTATCCTACAGACTCATCTGGCATATCAATTACTAAGAATTTTTTTTCCCTAAAACTAGGATTTAGTAGGAGTAGTAACATCTGACATCTGGGAAGAGAGATTATAGTAAACTAGCTCTGCGAACACAAAAATTATTTACAACTGACAACCACAAAGTGCAATACATTTCAGTGATGGATTTATCAGTTGACAGACCCCAAATCAAGCACTACTTTCCCTCCCCTCTGATATCCTCTACAGCTTTTCCTCTATCCACAGATTTATTGTTATTTGCCTAGAAGTGTACAGAAACAAGCAGTACTGGTATACAACTGTGCGTGGGTGTGTGTATATATATTTATATATAAAAATAAAATTTCAAATTACATTTACTCTAAGATGCCATATTGATGTAACTGTAGATTATTAAACAGAAGGTTGAAATAATCTGAAATTTGTACAAAATGTCCCTTGTTGACAGGGTGTCTATACAAGTGACTCTTGTTGACCATGGAACTATAAATGCTGTACCATTACTGCTAAAAGGAAAAAAAGTGCTACCTAAAGTTCATCTGGTTTTCTTTCCCTTTTTAATATGAAAATATCTAGAAAAACAATGCACTGTATACAGATGTTTTCAGTAAAAGCCAGCATAATAAAATACATTCTACCACCACCACAGTTAAAACATCTTAAAAAGTGAAGCCAGAAGAAAAACAGACCAGATTATATTCAGATAAATACAGGCTTTTATCTTCAGCACATGCATACACTCAATGAATTCTAGGGATAAGATTATAATATTTTATAATGATCCTGGAACTGAATGAAAAAGTTTTTAATATTTTTGTAAACTTTTATCTTTCAACTTTGTTTCAACAACATCAAATGCAAGAGAAAGTACATTGCAGTTTAATTTATTTTTAATAACAATTTTAGCATAAGCAAATGGATAAATTAGATGAGGATTTTACCATATTGTAGAGCAAAAAAAGGTTTTCTGAGAAGGTCTAGAGACAAGAACTCCCTATTATAGCATAAAACTACAGAAGCCGATATAATTTAGGAGTTCTAAAAAGTAAAAAAAACATATTGGAAGAACAATTAGTAACAGTAATATTCAATTGAGCAATTATCCCAACATTCCCCCCCGCCTTAGGTAATATTCCAATTGTTTCGGAACTAGGTAAGTAGCTTTACAAAGGATATTAACCTTTCAGAAGCCTTCTATCTGAGACAATAGTTCGAACAAGTTTTGTCTAAATCACCTTTCAGCACATGTCCTTAGCTTAGCTCTGCTGAAGTTAGACATAGCATTTCAGGTGAAACATGAGGTTCATGATCTTGAAGCATTAGCGTAGTTTTACGAGAACACATGTAAATGGTAATCCTCAAAGACTGCATTTAAAGTCCATTAAAAAAAAAGGACAGAGACAGAAATCCTGAAAGTACCATTCCCAATGTTTCCTGCCATACTTGTTCTTCTCCTTGAATTAGCAAGATATAGTTGTTACTGAGACAATCAGTATAGTTTGTTCTCTATTTCCACTGGATTTTCCTCATGACATACATTGTTAAAGCACTCAGTGAGTCTCTCGCACTTCATTCAATTTATCATTTAAGAGGTGTTATTTTTGCAATAGACATATTTTGAAATAATCACAGATGGAGTGTATACTTAACTCAGGTAGCAGTAAAGGCAGCAGTAAGAACTTCACTAGAGTCAGTATCATAAAATAGTATTTTAATGAACTTGCTTAGTATTTAGTTTAGATTGGATATTAGGAAAAAAGTCTTCACTGAAAGGGTTGTCAAACATTGGAACAGGCTGCCCAAGGAAGTGGGGGAGTCACCATCCCTGGTGGTATTTAAAAGACATAGATGTGGTGCTTAGGGACATGGTTTAGTGGTGGACTTGGCAGTGCTAGGTTAACGGTTGGATTCGATGATCTTAAAGGTCTTTTCCAGCCAAAAAGATTCTATGATTCTATGATTTTAAGTTTCAGGGGCTCAATGACCACACTCCTAACTTCTGAAGAGTATCATCTCATAAGACTAATTTTCAGAACTCACATACTACATTTGAAAATTGTAATGAAAACACCAGTAGAGAGAGCATGAAAGCATAGGATTCTCACCTCTCCCAAGCCACAAAACACCTATTTCTGTTTCAAAAATTTTATTGTAGTTAAAGTACAAAAACCATTATTTCCTCCGAAAGATTATAGAATAGTTTTTAGCCTAGTCTGTAGCACCCTTATGCTTACATAGATGGTTACTGTGGGAGATACAAAGCACAAAAGTTAAGCGTGTTCTTGTCTGCATTACAGCACCCATCTATCAATAGACTTGAACAAAAAAGCCAAGTAGGATTTTTCTACCTTCTACGGCAAAAAAAAAAAAACCACAAACAAAAAACCCAAATGCAGAGTTATTACATTTGACACTATGATCCTGGACAACTGCTCTAAATTACAGTAACATCACACTATATCCAATTCAAGGACCAAGAGTTTGAAGATATTTCATTAGCATCTGCACCTTCAAAAGCTTTGTATTACTGGGAAAGAGATCAATTTTGAAGTTAATTCTAAGCACCCTACAATGAAAAGTAGAGTGTTTGTCTTAAACATTCACAGAAGTATACATCACATTCTTAAAATAAATAAAATCCACATATGAAAACAACCATAAAATGTGAGATTTCCCAAATGTTTTCCAGCTCAAGAACACTAGTGCCACATCACTGAAATTGACTACCAAAGTTTAGCTGTCTAGAAATTAAGCACTGAAGGGGGTAAATTTTTCCCAGACATGGAGGTTAACGGTGGAGCAGATATCCACCTGCAGTCCATGGAGGACCTCACGCTAGAGCAGGTGGATGTCGCTGATCCAATCCACAGCAGCATGGCAGATCTTGGCGCACAGGGGGTTTCCTGAGGTGGAGAAACGCCAGGGCAGCGCAGAGACCTGCCAGGAGCCGGCAGCTCTCATAGGAGACGCTGACGAGGCCTGGGCGTTGCCAGAGCAACTGCGGCCACCCCCACACTTATCAAAAGCAGCCTAGGGAGCTCTAGCGACCAGGAGCGCTGCGACCAGAGCATGGCACATCAGCCAGGGTGTGGCGCAGCAGTTCGCACAGAAGGGTGTGCAGGAAGGGCCTAGTCACCCTTACCAGCTCAAGAGGTGAGTTCAATTGGTGGTCATCACCCTCTCAGAAGGAGCTTAGCTATGGTATCAACCCGATAGAAAGCCATGTCCTCTGCACTTGCCAGAATGGATGTGGCAACCCAGACAGAGCTCCCATGAAAACATGCAGCCATCCAGGTCTCAGGCTGCAGGGAGTGCCAGAGCCTTTCACTGGTAATGGATGGCAGTAGTGAGAACACCTGTGTGAGGTGTGACCAAGTGGATGATCTGCTCAGCCTGGTGGCAGAGCTATGAGAGGAAGTAGAAAGGTTAAGGAGCATCAGGGAGTCTGAGATAGACTGGTGGAACCATGCTCTGCCCTCTCTGAGATAGAAACAGGAACAGCCACCAGAAAAAAAAACAAGATCAAGAGGATCCTGTATCCTCCCCCTGCCAGGCTGAAGGCAGCAGCTTAAAGGAAAGGAGTGAATGGAGGAAAGTCCATGCTCAGGGCGGCAGGTAAACCTCCTCCTTGCCCACCTCACCTTCCCAGGTGCCTCTGTATAACAGGTATGAGGCTCTGGATTTGGAAGGCCAGTCAATGGATGATGTGGATGATGGTCAATCTACACCAGAGGTATCACCAAGGTCAGAAAGCCCTACCCCCTGTGTCACAACCACCTCCACGAGGAAGAAAAGATGGGTTATAGTTGTAGGTGACTCCCTTCTGAGGGGAACAGAGGGTCCAATAAGCCGGACAGACCCTCCTCTTAGGGAAGTCTGCTGCCTCCCTGGGGCCCGGGTTAAGGACATCACTAGGAAACTTCCTAGCCTGGTACGGCCCTTGGACTATTACCCATTGCTGCTCTTCCATGTGGGTGGCAATGAAGCTGCAACACATAGTCCAAGGGCAATCAAAAGAGACTTCAGGGCCTTGGGATGGTTGGTAAGGGAATCTGGAGCACAGGTTATTTTTTCCTCTCTCCTTCCAGTTGCAGGCAGCGATAATGGAAGAAACAGACGCACCCAGTCTATTAATACATGGCTCCATGGCTGTCACTGACAGAATTTTGGGTTTTTCGATAACGGGATGGCCTACACGGCACCAAGCCTGCTGGTGTCAGATGGATTTCACCTTTCTCAAAGGGGGAAGAGGGTCTTTGCTCATGAGCTAATGGGGCTCATTGACAGAACTTTAAACTAGACTTGAAAGGGGGAGGGGATAACATCAGGCTTGCCCGTGACAAGCTATGGGATGACACGCCAAGGTTAGAGGGACGGGGTGCTAGTGAGGGCCCTCAGCCTGTTGCTCTGAGATGAGCTGGGTACACTGGAGCACAGTTGAAGTCTTATGGAGATGAGCCAGGGGCGCCTGAGGTAATAGGAGCCAACAGGGAAACACCAGTGAAATACCTCAAAGGAATTAAGGGGTGTTCCTCCAAAAAGGTGACATGGTCGACAGCCCAGCTGAAGTGCCTCTACACCAATGCATGCAGCATGGGCAACAAACAGGAGCTGGAAACCACCGTGCTGCTAGAAAGCTACAACCTATTTGCCACTACTGAAACTTGGTAGGATGAATCCCATGACTGGAGTGTGGCTATCGATGGCTACAGGCTGTTTAGAAGGGACAGGTGAGGAAGGAGGGGCGGAGGCATTGCCCTCTACATCAATAAATGGATAGACTGTGATGAGCTGTCTCTGAAGAATAGCCATGAGCAGGTTGAAAGCTTATGGGTAAGAATTAAGAGACCGAGGAAACAAAGGGAACCTTGTGGTTGGTGTCTACTACAGGCTGCCTGATCAAGGGGACCCTATTGACAAAGCCTTCTTACTCCAGGTACAGGAGGCATCGCACTTGTAGGCTCTCATCCTGCTGGGGGACTTCAACCACTCCACCATCTGCTGGAAAAACAGCACAATGAGCTGTAGGCAATCCAGAGACTCCTGGAGTGCATTGAGGATAACTCCTTAAGCCAGATAATAAACACTCCTACCAGAGGGGATGCGATACTGGACCTGTTGGTCACCAACGCAAGTGAGCTAATCGGAGACATCAAGATTGGAGGCAGCCTGGGCTGTAGTAATCACGCACTGGTGGAGTTCGCAGTCCTGAGGGATATGGGTCAGGCGAAGAGTAAAGTCAGGACCCTGAATTTTAGGAAAGCAAGCTTCCAGCTGTTCAAGGAATTAGTCAATGGGACCCCCTGGGAAACTACCCTCAGAGACAGGGGAGCAGAACAGAGCTGGCAGATCTTTAAGGATGCTTTCCACAGAGTGCAAGAGCTCTCGATCCCCAGGTGTAAGAAATCAGGAAAGGAAGGCAAGAGACTGGCATGGATGAGTCAAAACCTGCTGGTCAAACTAAAGGGCAAGAAGGAAATGCACAGGCAGTGGAAGCAGGGACTGGTATCCTAGGAAGAGTATAGGAATGCTGCCCGGTTGTGTAGGGATGGGGTCAGGGAGTCCAAGGCATGGCTGGAGCTGAACTTGGCAAGGGATGCAAAGAATAATAAGGGCTTCTACAGGTATGTCAGCCAGAAAAGGAAGGTCAAAGAAAGTGTACACACACACCCCCCCCCCAATAAACACGACTGACAAACTGGTAACAACAGACAAGAAGGCGGCTGAAGTACTCAATAACTTTTTTGCCTCAGTCTTCACTGGCAACCTCTCTTCCCACACCTCTCGAGTGGATGGACCACACAGCAGGGACTGGGGGAGCACAGTCCCTCCCACTGTAAGAGAAGATCAGGTTTGAGACCACCTGAGGAACCTGAAAATACATAAGTCTATGGGACCTGACAAGATGCATCCCAGAGTCCTGAGAGAATTAGCTGATGTGGTTGCCAAGCCACTCTCCATGATATTTGAAAAGTCATGGCAGTCAGGTGAAGTCCCCGGTGACTGGAAAAAAGGGAAACATTGCACCCATTTTTAAAAAGGGTAGAAAGGAGGACCCTGGGAACTACCGACCTGTCAGCCTCACCTCTGTGCTTGGGAAGATCATGGAACAGATCATCCTAGAAGCTATGCTAAGGCACATGGAGGACAGGGAGGTGATTCGAGACAGCCAGCATGGCTTCACCAAGGGCAAGTACTGCCTGACCAACCTAATGGCCTTCTATGATGGAGGGACTACATCAGTGGACAAGGGAAGAGCTATAGATGTCGTCTATGTGGACTTCTGTAAGGCCTTTGACACAGTCCCCCACAACATCCTTCTCTCTAAAATTGAGAGATATGGGTTTGATGGGTGGACTGTTTGGTGGATAAGGAATTGGCTGAATAGTCGCATCCAGAGGGTAGTGGTCAACAGCTCAATGTCCAGATGGAGACCAGTGATGAGCGATGTCCCTCAGGGGTCGGTATTGGGACCAGTACTGTTTAATATCTTCATCAATGACAGAGAGTGGGATCAAGTGTACCCTCAGCAAATTTGCAGGTGACACCAAGCTGAGTGGTACAGTTGACACACCTGAGGGATGGGATGCCATTCAGAGGGTCCTGGACAAGCTTGAGAAGTGGGTCCATGTGAACCTTATGAGGTTCAACAAGGCCAAGTACAAGGTCCTGTACCTGAACTGAGGCAATCTCTGATATCAATAGAGGCTGGGGGGTGAATGGATTGAGAGCAGTCCTGCAGAGAAAGACTTGGGGGTACGGGTGGATGAAAAATTAGACATGAGCCAGCAATGTGTGCTTGCAGCCCAGAAAGCCAACCGTATCCTGGGCTGCATAAAAAGAACCGTGGCCAGCAGGTCAAGGGAGGTGATTTTCTCCCTCTACTCTGCTCTCGTGAGACCCCACCTGGAGTCCTGCGTCCAGCTCTGGAGTCCTCAGCACAAGAAAGGCATGGACCTGTTGGAGTGGGTCCAGTGGAGGGCCACAAAAATTATCAGAGGGCTGGAACACCTCTCCTATGAAGAAAGGCTGAGAGAGTTGGGGTTGTTCAGCCTGGAGAAGAAAAGGCTCCAGGGAGACCTGATTGCAGCTTTTCAATACTTAAAGGGGGCTTATAAGAAAGATGGGGAAAAATTATTTAGCAGGGCCTGCTGTGATAGGACATAGGGTAATGGTTTTAAACTAAAAGAGGGTAGATTCAGACTAGATATAAGGAAGAAATTTTTTACGAGGGTGGCGAAACACTGGAATGGGTTGCCCAGAGAGGTGGTAGATGAGCCATCCCTGGAAACATTCAAGGTCAGGTTGGACAGGGCTCTGAGCAACCTGATCTAGTTGAAAATGTCCCTGCTCATTGTAGGAGGGATTTGACTACAGGACCTTTAAAGGTCCCTTCCAACCCAAACTATTCTATGATTCTATGATGTGCCCTGAAGGAAACTGTGTCTCCATGGAGAGCTCACGCAGGAGCAAGCTCCTGGCAGGAACTGCAGCCTGTGGAGAGGAGCCCATGCTGGAGCAGGTTTTCTGGCAGGACCTGTGGCCCTGTGGGGGACCCATGCTGGAGCAGTCTATTCCTACAGAACTGCACCACGTGAAAAAGGACCCATGCTGGAGCAGTTCTTTAAGAACTGCAGCCCATGGGAAGGACCCACGTTGGAGAAGTTTGTGAAGGAGTGTCTCCCATGGGAGGGACCCCACAATGGAGCAGGGGAAGAGCGTGAGAAGGAAGGAGTGGCACAGACAAAATGTTATGAACTGGCCGCAACCCCCACTCCCTGTCCCCCTGTGCTGCTTGAGGGGAGGAGGTAGAGAAGTCAGGAGTGAAGTTGAGCCTAGGAAGAATAAAGGGGTGGGGGAAAGGCGTTTTTTAGATTTGTTCTTCTCATTATCCTACTCTGATTTGATTGGTAATAAATTAAATTAATTTCCCCAAGTCGAGTCTATTTTGCCCATGACGTTGTGGTGGGTTGACCTTGGCTAGCCACCAGGTGCCCACCAAGCTGCTCTATCTCTCCCCCTCCATCAACAACACAGGGGGAGAAAAATATGATGGAAAGCTCGTGGGTTGAGATAAGGACAGGGACATCACTCAACAATTACCATCTCTCTTCTGCTGGACTATCCAGAGTGGGTCCCCCATGAAGAACAGGTCCAGCCAGAAAACCTGCTCCTGCATGGGCTCCTCTCCATGGGCCGCAGGTCCTGCCAGGAGACTGCTCCAGAACGGGCTTCCCACAGGGTCACAACCTCCTTCAGGGCACATCTACTTGCTCTGTTGTGGGGTCCTCCATGGGCTGCAGAGTGGATATCTGCTCCACTGTGGACCTCCATTGGCTGCAAGGGGACAACCTGCCTCACCATGGTCTCCTCCATGGGCTGCAGGGGAATCTTTGTTCCGGCACCTGGAGCACCTCCTCCCTCTCATTCTTCACTGACCTTGGTGTCTGCATAGTTGTTTCTCTCACATATTCTCACTCCTCTCTTCCAGCTGCTGTTGTGCAGCAGTTTTTACCCTTTCTTAAATATGTTATCACAGAAGTGCTACCAATGTTGCTGATTGGCTCAGCTTTGGCCAGTGATGGGTCCGTCCTTGAGCCAGTTGGAACTGGCTCTGTCAGACATGGGGGTAGCTTCTGGCATCTTCTCACAGAAGTTACCCCTGCAGTCCCCCCTGCTACCAAAACTTTGCCACATAAACCCAATACAGACAGTAATTGCTGAGTGATCTCCCTGTCCTTATCTCGACCTGATACCAGACAGTTTAGTAAAAGTAGGCCTCAAAGTAAGCCCTGAAAGGCCGACTTTGTGTAACCTTTAGACAGAATCAATTTTCCTTTCAGCTAAAATAACTGCACTTCCTGAAACTAACTGCATTTTTTGAAGACAGTGTCTGCTTCTAGGACTGATAACGCTTAAAGTTATATCTATCACTGACTCTTGCTTGTGCTTATTCTTAGAGGATCCAAGGTCTCTGTTAAATTCCTCACTAATTACAAAGAAGGGCCAAAGATAAACAAGACTGTGAACAACAGCTTTCTAGTGTCTTAAATGACTTGATTCATAGATCTAACTCCAGGATTAGAGATGAATCCTGTAAGAACCAGAACAGTATCTTTTCCTTGGAGCCACCTGCACGTGTCAACAGAAAGGCCTCAACCACGCTTGCGCAGAAGCAGGGTTATACAGTGGACAGCATAACTATGGGGGGATTACGACCACCAGAGACCACCAAAGACCCCTTCCCCAATTTAGTACCCATGCGCAAAGACATTACATAATGTATTAGCATATGCATAAGGTTTTCTGGAATAGGCGGGCTTTTCTAGGGAATTGTATGAATATTCATTTTTCTATAATGTATATAACGAGTGTGCTTTTGTGCCTCGGTGGACATGTTAGGTGGAGCAATCCCCCATGTCCCTCGGCTGAATAAAGTAATGCCTGCTCGTTAATGCTAAAACCCAGTGTTAAGGAGTTTTATTCACTATTTTGGTGACAGACCCACGAGCTTTTTGTCATATTTTTATCCCCCTGTCCTGCTGAGAAGGAGAAGTGATAAAGTGGCTTAGTGGGCACTTGGCAGCCAGCCAAGATCAACCCACAAAACTGTCCAAGATAAATTGACCTGAGATGACTCAACTGGCATGTCACCTGTTAGTCTGGTAGAGCCCAATAGCTATCTGAACATGATACCTGTCCTGTTTTAGACTAGGACAGACTTTTCAGTTAAGTTTCTTTTAAGTGACTACTTTTCTGAAGTTGACTACACATGCCTGTTGCCATGGGAACTAGGGTCCCTGTTGGGTCTCTCTGTCCCACAGAGGAAGGGACCATAGAGTGGCGCACCTGCGGGGAGGGGCGGACAGGACAGGTGACCCAAATCTGACCAACAGGGTATTCCATCCCACCCACGTGATATATTCAGTTAAAAGCTGGGGGACCACAAGGGTCATGCTCTTCTTCCCCTATGGCCGAAATCCTGGGAGGACTCTGCCCGTGCTCCTGCCTTGGCTCCTGAACCTGGTTCCTGCCTGCTGCCGCGTGTGGTTCGGGACTGCCCAGTGCCTGCCCTGCAGCGCCAGCAGTGACATGGTCAACATCGGGGGGATCTCAGTAGTGGTTTTGTATATAGTTCATTATTTATTATACTCTTTCTTTTCCTTGTTTTTGTTTATTAAAACTGTTTTAACTTTCCAACCCATAAGTCTCTCTCCCTTTTCTCTTTTCCTTTTCCCCTCGGGGAAGGGAGAAGGTTAACAGAGAGCGTCTGCCATCCATTTAACCGCCTACCCAGCCTTAAATGGTGACAGTACCTCAGATACATTTTGTCTTTCTTTTTTTTTTAATCTAGATTAAAGGTAGTAGAAATAGCCTTTTTATAGCAGTCAAAACTAGACAGCTTGTACTGTAGTAGAGCCTGTGTGGAATTCATTATTATTTCTTTCCCACTTTCTCTCTCAGTTCCTTGCCACCAATCTTCATATCATCTTTTATCTACCTAAATGTGTAGACAGGCACTTTTGCATGTCACCATTTTCTTCATCTGCTGTTCAGGTATACCCTTAGAAAGAATATAGGCCTTTCTTCCTTAGCAGAATCTTCTGTGTGTATAAACACAGTATTTTCATACCCTTCGAAAATGATTTAACCTTTTAAGTATGTCTGAACACACTGTAAGAGAACTGGTATTTATCTTCAGGGTTATGACACCCCAGGTTGTACCAGTTTAGATTTTCAATTTAATCGTCAGTGGGGCAGGAAAAAGCTTTAAGAACAAGATGTCTAAAGATTCTTAGTAAGAAAATGAAGAAATTTAAGTCTGATCCATCAGAGACATGGAAATGCCCTCTTAATTTTTTTAAGTATAAAGTTAGGTAGGAATATCAACCTGTGAAAAATCCTATTTATTAACTCACTGATCTCTCTTCTTTTAAATATAAAATTAAAAAAAATAACTGAACCTTATAAAAAAGTTGCATTTAAGAAAAGTACAATTCAAAAACCAATCCCCAGAAATATAAAATTCAACCTCTTTGAATACAAACATTGCTTGATAATTAATAAAAAAACACAACCAAACAAAAAATCCCCTACCATCCACACCTTCTAAATTCATTATAAATACTTTTTTTTTTTCTTCAAGAGTTTTATTCTACAGAAGCTTCCAGGAAATTTTTCTGTTGCTCTAAAGTATGTAGCTAAATCATTACAAAGTTTTTCTTCCAATAGGATCCTTGGTGCTTTGCATACACAATACATTACTATTTAATAATAGTTATACAAATATTAAAGGCAGTCTTGCACATGTTACATTTACTTCACTCTAGTCACATACTGCTTTGAACTAATTATCTCCAAGTTCTTTAGAGCTCTGCTCTTCTGAAAGTACACAACACTTAAAATATTCAGATTTTTAACTGTTTTAGAGGATGAGATAAGCCTTAATGAGTGCGCAAAGTGTCCATTAATACTGAATACATAGGTTACATACTAAATCTGTAAGGGTACTTAGCCTTCTACAAGACTGAACAGAGAGCTTTGGCTGGAACTCAGGAAAAAAAGGAGAGTTTACGACCTTTGGAAGAAGGGGCAGGCAACTCAGGAGGACTACAAGGATGTTGTGAGGCTATGCAGGGAAAAAATTAGAAGGGCCAAAGCCCACAATCTGGCTACTGCCATAAAAGACAATAAAAAATGTTTCTATAAATACATTAGCAACAAAAGGAAGGCTAAGAAGAATCTCCATCCTTTATTGGATGCAGGGGGAAACATAGTGACAAGGGATGAGGAAAAGGCTGAGATAATGCCACCTTTGCCTCGGTCTTTAGTAGTAAGATCAGTTGTTCTCCAGGTACCCAGCCCCCTGAGCTGGAAGACAGGAACAGGGAGCAGAATGAAGCCCCCGTAATCCAAGGGGAAATGGTTAGCGACCTGCTACACCACTTAGACATGCACAAGTCTATGGGACCAGATAGGATCCACTCAAAGGTAGAGGGAGCTGGCAGAAGTGCTCACCAAGCCACTTTCCATCATTTATCAGCAGTCCTGGCTAACCAGGGAGGGCCCAGGGGACTGGAGGTTAGCAAATGTGATGCCCATCTACAAGAAGGGATGGAAGGCGGACCCGGGGAACTATAGGCCTGTCAGTCTGACCTTGGTGCTGGGGAAGATTATAGAGAAGATCATCTTGAGTGCCATCACATGGCACGTACAGGACAACCAGGTGATCAGGCCCAGTCAGCATGGGTTTATCAAAGGCAGGTTCTGCTTAACTAACCTGATCTCCTTCTATGACAAGGTGACCTGCATAGTGGATGAGGGAAAGGCTGTGGATGTTGTCTACCTGGACTTCAGTAAAGCCTTTGACACTGTCTCCCACAGCATTCTCCTGGAGAAACTGGCTGCTCCTGGCTTGGACGGGCACGCTTTGCTGGGTAAAAAACTGGCTGGATGGTCGGGCCCAAAGACTTGTGGTGAATGGAGTTAAATCCAGTTGGTGGCCAGTCACAAGTGGTGTTCCCCAGGGCTCAGTATTGGGGCCAGTTCTGTTCAATATCTTTATCAATGATCTGGACGAGGGGATCGAGTGCAACCTCAGTACGTTTGCAGATGACACCAAGTTGGGTGGGAGCGTTGATCTGCTTGAGGGTAGGAAGGCTCTGCAGAGGGATCTCGACAGGCTGGATTGATGGGCCAAGGCCAACTGTATGAGGTTCAACAAGGCTAAGTGTCAGGTCCTGCACTTGAGTCACAACAACCCCATGCACCGCTACAGGCTTGGGGAAGAGTGGCTGGAAAGGTGGCTGGCAGAAAAGGACCTAGGGGTGTTGATCAATAGATGGCTGAATATGACCCAGCAGTGTGCCCAGGTGGCCAACAGCATCCTGGCTTGTATCAGAAGTAGTGTGGCCAGCGGGACTAGGGCAGGGATCGTCCCTCTGTACTCAGCACTGGTGAGGCCGCACCTCGAATACTGTGTTCACTTTTGGGCCCCTCACTACAAGAAAGACATTGAGGTGCTTGAGTGTGTCCAAAGAAGGGCAACGAAGCTGGTGAAGGGTCTGGAGAACAAGTCTTATGAGGAGTGGCTGAGGGAACTGGGGTTGCTTAGTCTGGAGAAAAGGATGCTCAGGGGAGACCTTATCACTCTCTACAACTACCTGAAAGGAGGCTGTAGCAAGGTGTGTGTCAGTCTCTTCTCCCAAGTAACAAGTGATAGGATGAGATGAAATGGCCTCAAGTTGCACCAGGAGAAGTTTAGTTTGGATATTAGGAAAAAAAATCTTCACTGAAAGGGTTATCAAGCATTGGAACAGGCTGCCCAGGGAAGGGGTGGAGTCACCATCCCTGGAGATTTTTAAAAGACATGTAGATGTGTTGCTTAGTGACATGGTATAGTGGTGGACGTGGCAGTGCTAGGTTAACAGTTGGACTTGATGATCTTAAAGGTCTTTTCCAACGAAACTGATTCTATGACTCCATGTTCATCCTATAGCTCACAATACATCCAAGTGCTTTCATTGAGGGTATCAGGTTAAGAAGTTCTTGCCACTGACAGTATCTAGTTTGCCTGGCTCTGCCCACATCTATTACACATCAGTTTTCCTTTCACATTGGCTATGTCTCTTGACCTGCCAAAACCATTTGTCTTTAAACCATAGTTGTTAAAGCTACCTGCCACTCCAGAATACTGACTTCAAACAAAAGAAGTCTTTCACGTCTTCCAAAACTTGTTTTAAAGACCTTACTTTCCAAACATTGCCTTACACAAACGTTCTTTCTGTATCCTCCTTAGCTTCATCTTCCATCCTTCCATCTGTGGAGTAACTACCAGGGAGCAACTTATTGAAACTAATTATTGGAGGCACACTTATTGAGAGTAAAGTTATATACACATCCTATAGAACTAAGAAAGCGTCTAGGGTGGGACGCGGTCAGCATGTAAGGAATCTGCTCTGTGATGGTTCCCCAGGCAGCCTGGCCTGCATTCTTAGATGTTCGCACCAAGGGAGCTTGGTGTGCTAACTCTGAGACAATGGAGGGTGGAACGGTGTGAAGATAACCGTGGCCAGGCTCTGTGTAAAGGAGGCAGGTACTAGTAGCTGATAAATCACATCGCTACTGTCAAATGAGAGATAATATCCCATTCCACCCAGAACACTCGTCACTGAGCTAGCAATTGTGGCGAAATCATGTCCTATGGATGAACTTTGCTCATTATAATCTCATTATAATACCAAAACACACCTCCATCCCAAAAGCTACTTGCCTCCCTCTGCCTCTGAGCATGCTCTCTGAATTTTTCTTAGTCTATACCTTTAAAATCAAAGTGAGAGAATTTTACACCAATCAATAATAAATGTATGTATAATTAGAGTCACTCAAGCTCCACCTAAATGTAGGTAAATAGTATAAAATGCCTTAAAGAAAGAGGCAAGGTGGGGAAGATACCATCACTGAGAAGTCAGGGAGACATCACTGCAGGCTTCTGGGAGCAGTCAACAGGCTGAACCTCTCTTCCCCACCCATAGGGACACCTTTGGGTAAGACTCATACACTTGGTTATACCAGGTGCTTCCCCGGGAAACTTAGGAATCAAGCTTGTATTTGTAATCGTATTAGTAGCGCTATATAGTCATCTTGCAACATATATATGTACATTGGTACCTAAGCGTGCTTTGCAGACAGTGTATTCATCACTGGCAATCTAAAAGAATCTGTATCTGTTGCTTGAATAAATTACCTTAACTGTGGATCTGTTCGCGAGGATTTTATTTCAGTGGACGCACACAGACTTATAGTATCCATGCTATTTGTGAATCTGGAACTGTGTTAGTTCACTGATCGCGAGTAGGCCCTGCGCTATTAGTGCATCCGGACCTGTGTTAGTTCAACATATTAGCTGTTGAATGCAGACAGACTGATAGTGCCGACTTTGGCCTATCTCAGACAAAATTTAAGGTGTCAAATTGGGCATCACTCAGAAGCTAAGCTCAGCCACCCCCAGCCCCTCTGATATCTGAGGACAAGCTGGAACACAAGGGGGTTTAGTTTCTGTCAAATTAACCCTCTTAAACGCAACACCATCCAAGTCATTTTACCATCACTTTATAGAAAAATTCTTTCAGTCATCTGACAACAAGCAGCCCAATCACTTGCCTAACTTTTCTGCATGTCAGTTCCTCATAACAATACGCTCTCTCAGGATCACTGCAGCATTTCTTCCTGACCAAGCCTCTTTGAACAGCTAGCTGCAATACATGACGTCTCTGTGGTTTCTGGTTTCTCACTGAGGGCTGCTTGTCACAAAGAACTTGTAGCTTTCACCTATGAAAAACCTCTGCATTTCAGTCAATACCCAAACCACATAAAGAGTATAAAGCAGAACACAAGACAAACGCAAAAAGTCTCTCTGGTCTTCAGCAACACAACAAATGCCACACTCCCCAACTATGGTTGCAATTCTACTGACCCCACATAACGCTGGATAGAAAGAAAACATTCATGTGGACTTCAGAGAGCTTTGCTGCCAAACCACAGTGAGTCTTTGCTAAGCGTGCCTGAACACCAATTGCTCAGTGCTTATTTGTCCAGAATTGAATTTTTTTATTAGTAGTTCACTAGTTTTTCCATTAGGACAAGCTATGTCCTTATCAAAGATATATGTGATCTAAAATTTCATATCTCTGCTTTAAAAGTAAAGATATTTGATCAAGAACGGCTACAGTTTCTCTCTTTGGCTGAAGTTTTCTTAGAAGTTCACTCCAAGTAGCTTAAAGCATACATCTATAATGAGAAATACAAGTCTTAATGGCTGATCTTTGGCATTCAAAAGCAATTGCAAACAAGAACTTCCAAATTTAAATACAAAGTAGCTTCCAGCATAAACAGAGCCATGGACAGACTCACAGCACTATTTTTATTTTCTCCCAGTACCAAAGGATTCTTCTATGCCTTCTTTAGAAGCATTTCCCACCTGCTATGTCATCTACCCTAGCATGCTGTATTAACTCGGAAATAAGAGGACACTGGTTTTAATCCTTAACCTTGGAGCAAACCATATTTTGACCAGCTCTTAGACACTAGTGTTTCCATTCTGTTAGAGGAAGCATACTACTTTAAAGTTTTAGAATCAGTGGTGTCCTGGTTTCGCTGGGATAGAATCATAGAATTAACTTTCTGGTCAGGAAAGCTGCACTTTTGAGAAGACTGCAGCACCTGATACAGTGGAAACAAAGTTGAAAAGACACTTTGTTTTAGTTTGCTGCCAGCCATGGTATCCAGGTTTCCATGGTGATCAAGGCCATTAGCAGTTTTGAGTTAGCCAGGTGCTTAAGCTAGGAGGAGTGAAAGTCAGGGCAGCTGACCCAGGCTGGCCAACAGAAATACTCTATATCATAAACATCATGCTCTCTATAAATTGGAAAGTTTGCTGGGGACAGCCCCCTCTCTCTCTTCAATAGTCACCATCCATGGAGGGTCTCGGCCATCATTCTGATCCTGAGGCCTACTCTCCCGTTCGTTGTGACTGTTGCACTTTCACTGGAGCTGTGGTGCTCGCAGTGTTTGATGCCTGGCATTCACTGCTGGGAGTGCACAGCTCGTGACCACTATATGGGCTGAGTATAACTCTGTGTATTTTATATTAGTATTAATACTGGTTTTCTTATTTTATTAAATCTATTTTCATTTCAACCCACAAGTGTCCCTGCTTTTCCCAATTCCCTTTCTCAGCTGGGGAGGGGGTCACTAGGTGATAGAACAGCTGGTTATTGTTTAGTCCTGGATGCAAGCTAAACAGAGACAAGTGGTCCCTTCCCTCTTTCCACTTGGTGATCTCTCATTTACAATTAAATTTCCAAACTATTACCAAACTATTTCCCTTTGTACTTTAAACCAGAGCAATTTTTTTCATTACGGTAGATAAAACCCAACAGCTCATAGTTGTTTTGTTTTTTTTTAATCTTATATTACTAACCAGTTTTAAGAAAAAAACAAAAGTCACTGGATATGAGAATGGTTTGAGTTTTTTTGTTTTAATTTTTAATTTGATTCCATTTTGAAATGAATAATTTTGCCAACAAGTTCTGCAAACGGACTAAAATTAGTTAATACTGTTGAGAAGCTGTCTTGGTTTAGCTCACATCCGGGGCTAAACAATAAGCAGTTGTTCTATCACCCAATGTCCCTTCCACCACCGAGAAAGGGAATTGGGGAAAGGAGAGAGACTCATGGGTTAAAATTTAAACAGCTTTAATAAAATAAGGAAACCAATATCAATGCTAATACAAAACACTTAAAATTATACTTAGCCCACAAGTCACTCCAGGGATCACAATTGTTGAGAAAAGGGAGAGAAGAGAACAAAGCAAAAAGAGCCCCTCCCCAGCAAGCTTTCCCTTTTATAGTGAACCTGACCTTAATCTTATAGAATACACCTCTGGGCCAGCCTGGGTCAGCTGCCCTGGATTTAACTGCTAATGGCCTTGATCACCATACCACAGCTGGCCACAAACTGAAACAAAATGTAAGAGAAACTTGATTCTATAAATTTTATCCACACAAAACCAGGACAGGATTCCACCCCTTATTCTATATCATTTATGTCAAGTCACTGCTATTTCCCCCGTCTCTCGACATCTATATATCCATATATACACACAGATATCATTCTCTTTAGTCTAAGGGATATCTCTCTAAGAAGTCCATTGAATTCATTTAGTCCAAAACTGAGGGTTCCATTTCTCATAATAGTCTCTCAGGACAGGGGAAAAAAAAAAAAAAAAAAAACAACACAAAAACGGTGTGGGATTCACTCAGCCAGCAGATCGGGACTAGGCATCAATAAAGTGTAGACTAGTGAAGTTGGGCACAGCAGGATGATATATGGCATCTGGAGCTTGCAGCTGGTGCAGCCCATGTTCACAGTCTGGGGTGATTCTTACTGTGATAAATGACAATTAGCATCATGCAGTTCAAGTTATTGGATAGTCTCACCCAAAATCAAATCTCCTTGGGGTACACATCTAACTTCCCCATCCTCCTGCATCATCCATCAGGTGCACTGAGGTCCTTGAGCAAAAGCAATTCCACCAGTGGGTTTACCTTTGATCGAGGCAGGAGTAATCCAAACTGTTTTCCCCAACATATTTCTTGCATGAACCACAGGGGCTTTATCCCCCTCTACAGTGCACAACAGCTTGGATTGAGCAGGACCAGCCTGACTGACAGATCCCCTGGTATTAACTAACCAGGTGGCCTTTGCTAAGTGTTCATCCCAGTTTTTGAATGTCCCAGTACTCATCGCTTTCAGTGTAGTCTTCAACAGTCCATTACATCCTTCAACTTTTCCAGCGGCTGGTGCATGGTAGGGGATGTGATATATACCTTCAATACCAAGCTCTTTAGCCCAGGTGTCTATGAGGCTATTTCAGAAACGAGTCCCCTTGTCTGACTCTATTCTTCTTGGAGTACCATGACACCACAAAATCTGCTTTTCAAGGCCCACAACAGTGTTACAGGCAGTGGCATGAGGCACAGGGTATGTTTCCAACCAGCCGGTACTTGCTTCCACCATTGTGAGCACATAGCACTTGCCTTGGCAGGTTCGTGGAAGCGAGATGTAATCAATCTGCCAGGCCTCTCCATACTTATATTTTAGCCATCGTCCTCCATGCCACAGGGATTTTAATCGTTTGGCTTCTTTAATTGCAGCGCATGTTTCACATTCGTGGATGACCTGTGCGATGGTGTCCATGGTCAAATCCACCCCTTGGTCACGGGCCCATCCATATGTTGCATCTCTGCCTTGATGGCCTGATATATTATGGGCTCACCAAGCTAAAAATAATTCACCTTTATGCTGCCAGTCCAGGTCTACTTGGGACACTTTAACATTAGCAGCTTGATCCACCTGCTGGTTCTTATGATGTTCCTCAGTGGCTCAACTCTTGGCTACCTGGGCACCTACGTGACGTACCTTCACAACCAGCTTCTCTAATCGGGTAGCAATATCCTGCCATAATTCAGCTGCCCAGATGGGTTTGCCTCTGCACTGGCAGTTGTTTTTCTTCCATTCCTTCAGCCATCCCCATGGGGCATTTGCTACCATCCATGAGTCAGCATACAGATAAAGTACTGGCCATTTTTCTCGCTCAGAAATATCTAGAGCCAGCTGGATGGCTTTTACTTCCACATACTGACTCAACTCACCTTCTCCCTCAGCTGCTTCTGCCACTGGTCATATAGGACTCCATAAAGCAGCTTTCCACCTTTGCTGTTTGCCTAAAATACAACAAGACCCATCAGTGAACAAGGCATGATGCTTCTCATTTTCTGAAAGTCTATTGTATGGTGGGGCCTCTTCAGTGCACATGACCTCCTCCTCTGGCGACATCTGAAAAATCTTTACCTTCCGGCCAGTCCATGATTACTTCCAGAATTCCTGTGCGATGGAGGTTCCCTATTCGAGCCCACTGAGTAATCAATGCAACCCACTTACTCCACATAGCATCAGTTGCATGATGTGTAGAGGGCATCTGTCCATTAAACAACCAGTTCAACATTGGCAATCGGGGCGCCAGGAGGAGCTGTGCCTCAGTACCAATTACTTCTGAGGCAGCTCAAACTCCTTCATAGGCTGCCAGTATCTCTTTTTCAGTTGGAGTATAACAGTCCTCTGATCCTCTGTATCCCCAGCTCCAAAACCCCAGGGGTCGACCTCAAGTCTTCCCCAGTGCCTTTTACCAGAAGCTCCAGGTAGGACTGTTCTCCCCGGCTGCGGCGTAGAGGACGTTTTTTACATCTCATCCCATATAGATTGGTCCAAGGGCCACTGCATGAACTATCTCTTGTTTAATTTGCTCAAAAGCCTGTTGTTGCTCAGGGCCCCTTTTAAAGACATTCTTCTTCCAAGTTCCTTCGTAGAGAGGGATCACAATCTGACTGCAATGGGGAATGTGCATCCTCCAGAAGCCTACTATGCCTAGGAAAGCTTGTGTCTCCTTTTCGTTAGTTGACGGAGACATGGCTGTTATTTTATTCATCACGTCCATTTGGATCTGACAGCGGCCATTTTGCCTCTTGATTCCTAAAACCTGCATCACTTTTGCAGGTGCCTTGACCTTAGTACGTTTGATGGCAAAACCAGCTTCTAGGAGGATTTGAATGACTTTTTCCCCTTTCTCAAAAACTTCTCCTGCTGTATTACCCCATACAATGATGTCATCAATTTATTTCAGGTGTTCTGGAGCTCCACCCTTCTCCAGTGCAGTCTGGACCAGTCCATGGCAAATGGTGGGGCTATGTTTCCACCCCTGGGGCAGTCGATTCCAGGTGTACTGGATGCCCCTCCAGGTGAAAGCAAACTGTTGCCTACACTCCACTGCCAAAAGAATGGAGAAAAACACATTTGCGATGTCAATTGCGGCATACCACTTGTCTGCCTTTGACTCCAGTTCATAATGGAGTTCTAACATGTCCGGTACAGCAGCACTCAGTGGTGGTGTGACTTCCTTCAGGCCACGAGAGTCCACAGTTAGTCTCCACTCCCCACTGGACTTTCACACTGGCCACACGGGACTATTGAAGGGGGAGCACATTTTGCTGATCACACCTTGGTTCTCCAGTTGACGGATCAGCTCATGGATGGGGATCAGTGAGTCTCTATTAGTACGATATTGTCGTCAGTGGACCGTTGCAGTGGCAATAGGCACCTTTTGCTCCTCAACCCTCAGCAGACCCACAATAGAAGGGTCTTCTGATAGACCAGGCAGGGTAGACAGCTGTTTAATTTCTTCCATCTCCACAGCCGCTACACCAAACGCCCACGCGTACCCCCTCAGGTCCTTGAAATAAATACCCTCTTCTCAGGTAATCTATACTAAGAATGCATGGGGCATCTGGGCCAGTCACAATAGGGTCCATCTG
This sequence comes from Nyctibius grandis, assembly GCF_013368605.1. NCBI lineage: Eukaryota > Metazoa > Chordata > Aves > Nyctibiiformes > Nyctibiidae > Nyctibius > Nyctibius grandis. Next base: position 22,319,133 of record NC_090694.1, read on the forward strand.
CCACTCAGTCCCAGTCAGACTCACTTTAGCTTCCAATACAGTCAGCTCTTGAGAGGCCCCTGTCACTCCAAGATACCAATGGATTCTGTCCCTTTGTAGTTTGATGGTATTATGGTGCACTGTGCACCAGTGTCCACTAGAGCCTTATACTCCTGCGGTTCTGATGTGCCAGGCCATCAAACCCACACAGTCCAAAAAACACAGTTGTCCCTACCCTCCAGCTGGCTGGAGGCAGGGCCCCTCTAATCCTGAACATAGCGTTCATTATAGACATCTTGATTCAAGTAGCTCACGTGGATTTGATCCCCATTATTCATGTCTGGTAAAGCCCATCTACGCTGTCTGGAGAGCTTCCCATTGGAAATTGGAGCAACAAATTCCCTGGAAGATCCCCTGTTCATAATCGGTTCACCTTGCAACTCATGTACGTGTGTCCGTAAAGCTGAGGGAGGTTTTCCATCCCATTTCCTCATGTCTTCTCCATGGTCACGCAGGAAAAAACACAGGGTGCCTCGTGATGTGTACAGTCTCTCCTGAGCAGGTCTTGCAGGGGAACACTGTCTCCTGATGGCTGAGACATTCTTCAGTGCAGGTGGGGAGCAGGGTCTGTCCTCCATCTGGGACAATTTGTCCAACACCTTACTGAGCAGTTCTGCAGATTTGTCAGACGTTTTTTCCACAGCCGAGATGCTGGCCCACGGGGAGGAAGAGAGATTGTCTGGATATTGCTGCATCCGATTATCTGTGTTGCCCACCATTGGTGCCTCAGCATCTCCCCAGCTAAATAAAGCTAATGTGTTGGCATACGACTGCGGCGTGCTCAGTACCCACTTGCACCGCATGGTTCTGGTAACTCTGAGTGCATCTGGATCTACTGGTGTCTGTGGGTCATCCAGGTCCTCAAAAATCAGCTCCCGCACAGCTATTTCCCTGAGATTCTTAACCCCTCTCTCAATGGTTGTCCACTTTCCTGGGTGGTATATAACATCATCCCTAAAGGGATACCCATCCCTTTTGCTTTGCAGGAGTCACTGCCAGAGAGTGAGGGGCTCTGCACCACTTGCAAGACCCCTATCAATAACCACAACTCTAGCCATTGGTCCCAGCTGCTTGGCTTCTCTACCATCTAACTTGAAACCATCGGCTTCATTATCCCAGCAGCGGAGCAGTCAAGTAACAATTTGCTCGCCTTCATGACAGCTGTAGTCTTTACGTATATCTTGCAGCTCACTCAGGGATAGGGATCAAGTGGTTTACCTCTGGCTCATCCTTCTGTGATGTCCCTGGTAGGCCAGCACAACCTGCTCTTTTTGGATATTTTGTCTTCTGTACAGGGTCGAACAATACTGGCACTGGTTGAATGGCTAGGGTAGCTGCACCACCCATCACTGGGGGCTGAATAGCTGCAGCCCTTATTGCCAAAGTCTGGGTCATCGCAGCAAGTGCTTCCTGGAATTGGGTGATCACAGTACCCAGTGCAGAGATCTGAATAGCCTCTGGGGTAGCCAGGATGTCTGCTGTAGGGACTGGCAGGGTCTGAGTATCTGCGATGCCAGTCATAGGTGCTGGGGCAGCTGCGGTGTCTGTCATAGGGGCTGGAACTGCTGTGGTGCCTGGTGCAGTGGTTGCAGCAGCTGGGCTGTATCCACCCCTATACTGATGTTGCACTCTAAGCAAGAGCAAGAACTGAAAGACATTCAAAAGGCCTGACAATATGAGCATGGTGGTTGAAACATGCCAAGGGTATTCAAAATTCTCAAAAGCCATTGAGATCAGCCTCAAGTGAAAAGGAAAGTACATGTCACCCACTCCCATTCCATAGAAATCAGAAATGGGCACACTCCCAAAAGAATTTATAATACCATAAACTAATGCCAAACAATATAGCAGAGTAATACCTCTAAGTCCACCAGAGAATTCTACGCAGTGACCCTGCTACTGACACCAACACAATGAATGCTCATAACAAAAGCAGTCAAATCTGTGAAAACTTCAACCCTCCGAGTCTCTTAGATCAGAAGTCTACGGTTCTCCGGGGTGAGCTATCTACATTGGGCGCCAAATAAACTGTCTCCATTTAGCCTGCACCCAGGGCTAAAGAATAACCAGTTGTTTTATCACCCAGTGTCCCTTCCCCAACCAAGAAAGGGAACTGGGAAAAGGAGGGAGACTCATGGGTTGAAATTTAAACAGATTTAATAAAATAAGGAAACCAATATCAATGCTAATACAAAACACTTAAAATTATACTTAGCGCACAGAGCGGTGGCAAGTCGCTCCAGGGATAACAATCCTTGAGAAGGAGAAAAAGAGAGAGGAGAAGAGGGCAGAACAAAAAAAAAAAAAGCCCCTTACCTCCCCAGCAAGCTTTCCCTTTTATAGTGAACCTGACATTAATGTTATAGAATACACCTGTGGGCCAGCCTGGGTCAGCTGCCCTGGCTTACTGCTAATGGCCTTGATCACCATACCACAGCTGGCCACGAACTGAAACAAAAAGTAACAGAAACTTGATTCTATAAATTTTATCCCCACGAAACCAAGACAGAAGCTAAGTCCTGCCCAGTAACCTCAAAATCACTTTATAAACCCTAACCCCACCAGCCTTTCTCCCCTTCATAAGTGAATGTGCGTCAGAAAACAGTTGTTTTTCCTCACTGTTCATTCTGATCAGTATTTGTTTTCATTGATTCTCTTCATAAGTGTTGGCTGCTGAACAGTAAGCATTTTACCTTATGAATCTGAAAAGTGAAACACACTCTACAACCACAAAGAATTTTATCTAGTACAGCTGAAAACAAGTTAAAATATTAGTAACAAATATGACAGATAAGCACTTTACGTACATTAAGCAATTGAGAGTTTCAAGGTATACAGAATGAATAGAATCACCAATATTTCTAGAGAAAGATCAAACAAGTTTTCCTATTTTATAGTTAAAGCCAGTAAATTAAGACTGTCAGCTGTAGATTGCAAGAAAGGAAATCCATTCCTGTTCCAAGTACACAGTGATTTTTTGAGTGAGGAGGGGGAGAACATAGACGCCGTTTCCCTTCTACGGGGAGGCAATAATATAATATCCTTCTTTCAGACTTGCTTACCACTCATTGCTTTGTTGAAACAGTATATACGTAAGCATATGACTACTAACTACACATTAGTTTCTTCCCTGTTTTCTGCAGCTGAAGTTTTCATCGGAGAAATGGTTCCTTTAGTGTTTTCTCATTTCCAGTATTATCTTTCTTCAAGTTTGAGACGTGACTTTTTTCCTCTACATAGTGGGTAACCTGTGACAGGAGCTACTGCTATTAAAAATGCTTCAGATATTGTCAATATCCTTCTAGAGGCAGAATGTTCCAGCTGCAAACAATACACTGAACATCTGGCCAGATTTTCCAGAAACTCAATGTCTGCCTCTCATGCTGTTTTTTATAGGATCTAAGCATTTCAAAATTCATCTCCATTTTCTCTCCAAGCATAGCTATTTCTAGAAGATCTTCAGCAGCAACAAAGGTAGTTAGCTCCACTAACAATGCATTGTTTTTTCCTTTTTGGAAAAATTATTGTAATTCATCCTTGGGCATGTGAGTTGCACCTCCTTGTAAAATAGTCAGACATAAGGTTGAATCTTGCCTGCCCTCTAAAACAGCAGCTTAACTTTTCCACCTATTAATGTCAAAGCTGAAAAGTCCTCTGGAGCATCTGTTTTAACACCTTGTGCAATCATATCTTTTAAGAACTAAAATTCCTAGTTTATATCACATGTAAGATCTGCCCATCTGAAGAGCTTGAATCAAGTTCCATAACCAATGCAAATACTGGCTGAGTTTTTCTACTAATCCAGTATAACTGTTAAGCAGGAAAAGTTAACACTGGGATTTAACGTAATCTTGTTTCTGTGAGAAGTGTTAAAGGGATGGGTTTTTTTCTGTATTTGTAAAGTTATGGATGAACTCAGCAAATGTCTCTCCTGTAGTGACATAAAAAAGATGAACAAGATTGGGTAGAAAAGAAACCTCTCCTTTCTATTCCCTTAATTTCCCAGGACATCAGCAATTAAGTTATGACTTCATTGAGAAGTTGGTGAATTTTATTTCTTCCATTGGAAGCCTTAACACTTAATTCTGCTCCTGTGTAGATAGTCCAATCCCCTAATGACGAATGCTAATCCTGCCCTCAGAAACAAGAAGAATTTATCATACTGTTTAATTCTCTTCATACAGCTTAAGAAAGTTGTTATCCTAGCTTTTTTTGGAGAATAGTAGAAGGAGATGACTTTCCTCAGTAGTAAACATGATCCATACGACCCCAAATCATTTTTAAAAAATGGTTATGCAAAACAATATGCTTTAACTAAACTCTCAAGTATATTTGAATTTTATCAGCATTTTCTTTTACTAACATTTTGTCCTGGTTTGGCCTAAACAAGAATTTTTCCTTTCAGTGATTTTTACTTTCAGCTAAGTCTCTTCTAAGTAACTGCACTTTCTGAAACTAACTGCATGTTTTGCAGACAGTGTCTGCTTCTAGGACTGATAACGCTCAAAGTTTATAGTTATCACTGAGGCACTGGTAGGGATGTTATGCAGAAAGGCTCTTGCTGTACTTAGTCTTAGAGAAACCAAGGTCACTGCTAAATTCCTCACTGCTTACGAGTGAAGAGCCGAAGGGGGGGTCGCACCTGCAGGGAAGAGTGGACAGGACAGGTGACCCAAAATTGACCAACGAAGGTATTCCATCCCATACACATCATACTCAGTATAAAGCTGGGGGATCATGAGGGTCTCACTCTTTTTCTGCTATGGCCAGTGTCTGAAGAGGACTCTGTCTGTTTTTCTCCCGCCCTCGATACCAATCCATGCTTTCCTGAATCCAGTTCCTGTCCATCGCTGAGCCCAGTCTGGGGCTTCCCGGAGCCTGTCCTGCAGTGCCGGTGGTGATGTGACCATCATCGAGGGAGCTTGATCTTAGATTTGTATGTATATTTGTATATATTTAATTATTTCCATTATTATTCTCTTTTTCATTATTATAGTTCATTAAAACTGTTTTAACTTTCCAACCCATAAGTCTCTCTCCCTATTCTCTTTTCCTTCTCCTTCTGGGAGGGGAGAGGGTTAATAGAGAGCATCTGCCATCAGTTTAATAGCTGACCCAGCTTTAAACCATGACAGATTTATTGGCGCCCAACGTGAGGCCGGCACAGCTCAAGAGGGCTCTGACAGGTTGCTCTGATAAGTTCGAATCCAGGCCCCATCAGGAGGAGACCTGAATAACTTAGTCGAGAGAGCATCAGATTTCGTCCTTTGAGAATCTTGAGGGGTTAGAAATTAAAACAGCTCACATCATGTCGTTTTTTAGCAAAGTGGTATCTCGTATCTTTATAGAGATTTTACAGAGTTGAGTATTGTAATGCTGCCTTACCTGCCATATGTGCTGTGTTACTGCTTATTCCTTGCTAATGTTTACATGTGGTTTAGCAGTGGGCGCTGGTCGAAACGCATCATTTTGCTATGGGGTTTGATACTGATTTATGCCGTGATAAACTGGGCCGCTACTATTCCGATCTCTTATCTCTCTGACACAATGATGAGCAACTTTAACCGCGGATGAGTAGCAGCGACTTCATCTGCGTACTCCAGGCGTCCTTTAGCTGACTTTGTTAATAATTACACTTTGAATTTTTTGTTGGGAAATAGCACTCTTCCCTTTTCTGCCAAGCTGATTCCAGTAGACTTTGAAAATGGTTGGAGCTATCTAAATGACATGTTTCTATTTTCAATTTTTATGAATGTGTTTCAGGTGTGGTATGAAATTAAATATTGGTGCAGGTGTAGGTGTTATCTAGCCATCTCAGCCTCTGCAGCCCCCACGACAGCCACTACATCTACTCAAATCCCAGAAAGGACGAGGGCCAGGCCCTCGCCCCCCACAATGAGCATCAGCACTCCCAAAACAACCACTGCACCCCCCACGACAGCTGCTGCATCTACTCAACCTCCAAGAACAGGCACTGCGGGCACTGCAACTCGAACAACGGGCACTGCAGCTACTCCAGCTCTGACGATGGGCACCGCAGCTACACCAGCCTCAGCAACTTGCACCGCAGCCACTGCAGCCCGTGTGACAGCCACTGCATCCACTCTACCCCTGACAATGGGCACCACAGTCACACCAACTCTGACAACAGATCCTGCAGCCACTCCAGCTCCAGCAACAGGCACTGTAGTTACTTTTTAACCTCGACGATGGACATCGCAGCTACACCAACCCCGGTGTCTGCCACAGTGATTCTAGCCCCATCTGCTACTGGTGCTCAGTACAGATGCAGGTGCTCTATGGCTACTACAATCCCATTGGGAAGCACTGCAGATGGACCAGAGAACCAGCCCGTGCGGGTATCAGTCACCCCTGTAACCAGGAAAAAATAACAGAAGAAATCAGATCGTGTAGTGGAGGATGACGATGGAGATGAGTGTCCTTCTCAAGCAGGGCCATCCCAGGGGGAAGAGTCAGAATCAGAGGTAACCGTCCACTCCTTATCCCTGAAGGAGCTGTGAAATATGACGAAAGATTTTAGTCGTCATGAAGGTGAGCCACTTATTACCTGGTTGCTCCGATGCTGGGACAATGGGGCCAATAGCTTGGACTTGGAGGGTAGAGAAGCCAGACAGTTGGGATCCCTGGCCAGGGAAAGGGGTTTTGATAAGGCACTTGGGAAAAAGACAGACACTCTCAGCTTCTGGAGGTGAATCTTGTCAACTGCATCCCTTTAAGGATGATATTGTTTGCCACACAAGCAAATAGACCACTACAGAAAAAGGTATTAAGTACCTGAGAGAATTAACTGTGTGAGACATGATTTACAGAGACCCACAGATAACTGCAGATCCTGATGAAGTGAAATGTAACTGACCTGTTGCGGTAGTTTGTGCGGAGTGCACCATTGACATATGCCCACACATTGACAGTATTGATCTGGGGAGGAGATGAAGAGACAGAAACTACTGTGGGTAAGATGGCTAACAAAATTTGACAGTATGAAGACAGTCTTTCTTCCCCAATGCAGGCCTGCATCCCAGCTGTGAAACAACTGACTAAGGAAAACAAGAGCTTATTTGAAAAACTGTTGGACAAACTGTCCAAGACAGAGAATAAAATTGACTCTCCACCTGCACGGGCCCGCATCGCAGCCATTAAGAGAAGGCGCCCTCTTACAAGACTGGCTTAAGGGAAACAGAACACGCTGCGAGGTACCCTGTGGTTTTCCCTGGATGATTATGGAGAGGACATGAGGAGATCACAGAATCATAGAATCAACCAGGTTGGAAGAGACCTCTGGGACCATCGAGTCCAACCATTGCCCTGACACCACCATGTCAACTAGACCATGGCACTAAGTGCCATGTCCAGTCTTTTCTTAAACACATCCAGAGATGGTGACTCCACCACCTCCCTGGGCAGCCCATTCCAATGTCCAATAACCCTTTCTGAAAAGAAATTCTTCCTAATGTCCAACCTGAACCTCCCCTGGCGAAGCTTGAGGCTGTGTCCTCTTGTCCTATCGCTAGTTGCCTGGGAGAAGAGGCCAACTCCCACTTCACTACAACCTCCCTTCAGGTAGTTGTAGACTGCAATAAGGTCACCTCTGAGCCTCCTCTTCTCCAGGCTAAACAACCCCAGCTCCCTCAGCCGTTCCTCGTAGGTCAGACCCTCCAGACCCTTCACCAGCTTGGTCGCCCTCCTCTGGACTCGCTCCAACACCTCAACATCTTTCTTGAAGTGCGGGGCCCAGAAATGGACACAGTACTCAAGGTGCGGCCTCACCAGTGCCGAGTACAGAGGGACGATCACTTCCCTAGACCGGCTGGCTACACTATTCCTAATAGAGGCCAGGATGCCATTGGCCTTCTTGGCCACCTGGGCACACTGCTGGCTCATGTTTAGCCGGCTGTCGATCAGCACCCCCAGGTCTCTTTCCACCGGGCCGCTTTCTAACCACTCTTCCCCCAGCCTGTAGAGCTGCATGGGGTTGTTGTGGCCGAAGTGTAAGACCCGGCACTTGTTCTTGTTGAACCTCATGCCGTTGGTCTCGGCCCATCTATCTAACCTGTCCAGATCCCTCTGTAGGGCCTTCCTACCCTCCAACAGATCGACACTCCCACCCAGCTTGGTGTCATCTGCAAATTTGCTGAGGGTGCACTCAATCCCTATGTGTAGAGCATCTCTAAAGATATTGAACAGCACCGGCCCCAGAACTGAGCCCTGGGGAACACCGCTAGTGACCGGCCGCCAGTTGGACTTTGCCCCATTCACCACCACTCTCTGGGCTCGGCCATCCAGCCAGTTTTTAACCCATTGAAGAGTCCACCCATCCAAGCCCCGGGCAGCCAGTTTGTCTAGGAGGATGCTGTGGGAGACAGTGTCGAATGCCTTACTGAAGTCTAGATAGACTACATCCACAGCCATGCCCTCATCTACTAAGCGGGTCCCCCTTTGTCATAGAAGGAGATCAGGTTGGTCAAGCAGGACCTGCCTTTCACGAATCCATGTTGGCTGGCCCCGATGCCCCAATTGTCCTGCATGTGCCGTGTAATGGCACTCAGGATGATCTGTTCCATCACCTTGCCTGGCACCGAGGTCAGGCTGACAGGCCTATAGTTCCCTGGATCATCCTTCCGACCCTTCTTGTAGATGGGCGTTACGTTTGCTAATTTCCAGTCAGCTGGAACTTCTCCAGTTAACCAGGACTGCTGGTAGATAATAGAGAGCGGTTTGGCAAGTTCATCTGCCAGTTCCTTCATTACTCTGGGGTGAATCCCATCCGGGCCCATAGCCTTGTGGGTGTCCAACTGGCACAGCAGGTCACTAACCGTTTCCTCCTGGATTATGGGGGGTTCACACAGCCCCCCGTCCCTAACTTCAGGCTCTGGGGACCGAGTCTCCTGAGGACAACCGGTCTTGACATTAAAGGTCTTTTTCCCCGACGGCTTGTCTTCCTACACACCGGGACAGCCTGCTCCTGAATATTTAGCAATTCCCTTTTAAAGCATGTCCAGCCTTCCTGGACTCCTTTGCCCTTCAGGACCGACTCCCAAGGGACTCGGTCCACCAGCCTCTTAAATAGGCTAAAGTCTGCCCGGCAGAAATCTAAGGCAGAAGTTCTGCTCTTGCCCCTCCTTACTTCCCCCACTATCAAAAACTCTAACATTTCATGGTCACTGTTCCCAAGACGGCCACCGACCCTCACATCTCCCACTAGTCCTTCTCTGTTCACAAACAACAGGTCAAGCAGGGCCCCTCCTCTAGTGGGCTCATTTACCACTTGCATGAGGAATTTGTCCTCCACACATTCGAGGAACCTCCTAGATTGCTTCCTCTCTGCCATGTTGTATTTCCAGCAGACATCCGGCAAGTTGAAGTCGCCCATGAGTACAAGGGCCGGCGACCGGGCGGCTTCTGACAGCCGCTTGTAAAATACCTCGTCTGCCTGCTCATCCTGGTTGGGTGGTCTATAACAGACTCCCACCATAATGTCCGCCCTGCCGACCTTCCCCCTGATCTTTACCCACAGACATTCAACCTTGTCATCCTCACCATCTTCCTCAATTTCGACACAGTCCAAGTTTCCAGATGGGATGGAAAACCTACCACTGCCCCACAGGCACAACTATGCGAGTTACAAGGTAAAAGAAATACAAGAGGGAGTATTCCTAGGAAGATGGCTGCTCCAGTTTCCAGTGAACAGTACTCCAGTCAGGGTGGATGGACTTCAGATCCCTATTTCCCAAACGTGAATAAGGGGAATGAAGGTCTAATCCACACAGGCCACACAAATACATTCCTTGATTAGAAGGGCCCTGCCTCCAGCCAGGTGGAGAGGGAGTTTACTGGACTGTGTGGATCCAATGGCCTGGCATGTTAAAACCACAAAGGTATAGAGCCCTGGTAGACACTGGTGCACAGTGCACCCTAATGCTGTCGAATCATAAAGGGACAGAATACATCTGTATTTCTAGAGTGACGGAGATCTCAAAAGTTATCTGTATTGGAGGCTGAAGTGAGCCTAACTAGGAATGAATGGAAAAAGCACCCCATTGTGACTGGCCCAGATGCTCCGTGCATCCTTGGCATAGACTACCTCAAGAGAGGGTATTTTAAGGACCCAAAAGGGTATAGATGGGCCTTTGGTATAGCAGCTGTAGAGACTGAGGACATTAAACAGCTGTCTACCTTGCCTGGCCTCTCAGAGGATCCTTCTGTTGTGGGGCTGCTGAAGGTAGAGGAACAGCAAGCAGGTGCCAATTGCTAACACAACGGTGGATCGACAACGATATAGCACCAATCAAGACTCCCTGATCCCCATTCATAAACAATTAGACAATTAGAAAATCAAGGAGTGATGAGCAAGACTCGCTCACCCTTTAATAGTCTTATATGGCCAGTGCAAAAGTCTAATGGAGAATGGAGATTAACTGTGGACTATCGTGGCCTAAATGAAGTTACGCCACCGCTGAGTGCTGCTGTGCCAGACATGCTAGAACTTCAATACGAACTGGAGTCAAAGGCAGCCAAGGGGTACGCCACCATAGACATTGCTAATGCATTTTTCTCAATTCCTTTGGCACCAAAGTGCAGGCCACAGTTTGCTTTTACCTGGAGGGGTACCAAGCACACCTGGAATCGATTACCCCAGGGGTGGAAACATAGCCCTACTATTTGCCATGGACTGATCCAGACTGCACTAGAAAAGGGTGGAGCTCCAGAACATTTGCAATATATTGATGACATCATTGTATGGGGTGATACAGCAGCAGAAGTTTTTGAGAAAGGGGAGAAAATAATCCAAACTCTTCTGAAAGCTGGTTTTGCCATAAAAAGAGGCAAAGTCAAGGGACCTACATGGGAGATACAGTTTTTAGGGATTAAATGGCAAGATGGGCGTCGCCAGATCCCGATAGAGGTGATCAACAAAATAACAGCTATGTCCCCACCAACTAACAAAAAGGAAACACTAGCTTTCTTAGGCATTGTGGGTTTCTGGAGAATGCATATTCCAGATTACAGCCAGATTGTACGCCCTCTTTATCAAGTGACCAGAAAGAAAAATGATTTTCAGTGGGGCCCTGAACAACGACAGGCTTTTGAACAGATTAAACAAGAGATTGTGCATGCAGTAGCCCTTGGATCAGTCTGTACGGGACAAGATGTTAAAAATGTGCTCTACACTGCAGCTGGGGACAATGGTCCTACCTGGAGCCTCTGGCAGAAAGTACCAGGGGAGACTCAAGGTCGACCCCTAGGATTTTGGAGTCGAGGATACAAGGGCTCTGAGGCCAACTACAATCCAACTGAAAAAGAAATACTCGCAGGAGTTAGAATACTAGAAGGAGTTAGAGCTGCTTCGGAGGTAATTGGTACTGAAGCACAACTTCTCCTGGCACCCCAATTACCAGTACTGGGCTGGATGTTCAAGGGTAAGGTTCCTACTACTCATCATGCAACTGATGCTACATGGAGTAAATGGATTGCATTAATCACACAGGGGGCTCGACGAGGAAACCCTAATTACCCAGGAATCTTAGAAGTGATCATAGACTGGCCAAAAGGCAAAGACTTCGGAATGCCACCAGAAAAGGAGGTGACAGGTGCTGAAGAAGCTCCACCATATAATGAACTACCAGAGGATGAGAAGCAGTATGTCCTGTTCACCGATGGATCCTGCTGTTTTGTAGGAAAACATCAGAAGTGGAAAGCTGCAGTATGGAGTCCTATATGGCAAGTCACAGAAGCCACTGAAGGAAAAGGGTAATGGAGTCAATTTGCAAAGGTAGAAACCATACAGCTGGCTTTAAACATTGCTGAACGAGAAAAGTGGCCAAGGCTGTATCTCTATACTGACTCATGGATGGTGGCAAATGCCTTGTGGGGGTGGTTAAAGCAGAGGAAGCAAAGCAACTGGCAGCAGAGAGGTAAACCTATTTGGGCTGACAAATTGTGGCAAGATATTGCTGCCCGATTAGAGAAGCTAGTTGTGAAAGTACATCATGTAGATGCTCACATACCTTAAAGTCAGGCAACTGAGGAACATCGAAACAACCAACAAGCAGATCAGGCTGCTAAAGTGTTCCAAATAGATTTGGACTGGGAACATAAAGGTGAACTATTTTTAGCTCGGTGGGCCCATGACACTTCAGGTCATCAAGGGAGAGATGCAACATACAGATGGGCTCATGACTCAGGGATGGACTTAACCATGGACTCTATTGCACAGGTTATCCACGACTGTGAAATGTACACCGCAATTAAGCAAGCTAAACGGTTAAAACCTGTGTGGTATGGGGGGCAGTGGCTGAAATATAAATATGGGGAGGCCTGGCAAATTGACTATATCACACTCCCTCAAACCCGCCAGGGTAAACGTTATGTGCTTACCATGGTGGAGGCGACCACCGGATGGCTGGAAACATACTCTGTGCCCCATGCCACTGCCCAGAACACTATCCTGGGCCTCGAAAAGCAAATCATGTGGTGACACGGCACGCCGGAGCGAATTGAGTCGGACAATGGGACTCATTTCAAAAACAGTCTCATAGACAACTGGGCCAACGAGCATGGCATCGAGTGGGTATATCACATCCCCTATCATGCACCAGCATCTGGGAAAATTGAACGATACAATGGGCTGTTAAAAACTACCCTAAAAGCAATGGGGGGTGGAACCTTTAAAAACTGGGATAAGCATTTGGCACAAGCTACCTGGTTAGTTAACACCAGGGGATCTATCAATCGAGCTGGCCCTGCTCAGTCAGACTTTTTACATAGGGCAGAAGGGGATAAAGTCCCTGTGGTTCATGAAAGGAATCTGTTGGGAAAAACTGTCTGGGTTTTTCCTGCTTCAGGCAAAGGCAAACCCATTGGTGGGATTGCTTTTTCTCAAGGGTATGGATGTACTTGGTGGGTGATGCTGAAGGATGGTGAAGTCCGATGTGTCCCTGAAGGTGATCTAATTCTGGGTGAGAATACTTAATTCTGAACTGCATGATGTTGATTGCTACATAATACTAACAGTGTTCAATAAGTGTCTTTCAGGTTAATGCAGTGGTGATGAGACCGGAGCTAGCTTCATCAAGTGGCTTCCAGTAACCTCCTCAAGATTGACATCTTTAACCTGCAACCCATGGGCACAAACTGCAACAAATCTCATACCATCTTTCCTGCCCTGAGAGATTGCTATGCCAGATGGAAACCCACAATCATGAACTAAATGAACCTAACGAACTTTTTGTATAGAGATATGAATGATAAAGTAGTGATATCTGTATATATTTGAAAATGAAAAATCAGTAGTGAACTGAGCATGACATAAATGGTATGGAATAAGGGGTGGAATGTCCTGGTTGGACTAAAACAGAACTGATTTTCCTTTCAGTGATTTTTACTTTCAGCTAAGTTTCTTCCAAGTAACTGCACTTTCTGAAACTAACTGCATGTTTTGCAGACAGTGTCTGCTTCTAGGACTGATAATGCTCAAAGTTTATAGTTATCACTGACGTACCAGTAGGGATGTTATGCAGAAAGGCTCTTGCTTATACTTATTCCTAGAGAAACCAAGGTCACTGCTAAATTCCTCACTGCTTACGAGTGAAGAGCCGCAGGGTGGTCGCACCTCCAGGGGGAGGAGTGGACAGGACAGGTGACCCAAAATTGACCAACGAGGTAGTTCATCCCATACACATCATTCTCAGTATAAAGCTGGGGGATCACAAGGGTCTTGCACTGTTCTGCTATGGCCAGCGTCCGAAGAGGACTCTGTCCGTCTTTCTCCTGTCCTCGATCCCAATCCGTGCTTTCCTGAATCCAGTTCCTGTCCATCGCTGGGCCCAGTCTGGGCCTTCCCAGAGCCTGTTCTGCAGTGCCGGTGGTGACTTTACACTCATCGAGGGAGCTCGATCTTGGTTTTGTATATATATTTGTATATATTTAATTATTTCCATTATTATTATTATACTATTTTTCATTATTATAGTTCATTAAAACTCTCTTAACTTTCCAACCCATAAGTGTCTCTCCCTATTCTCTTTTCCTTCTCCTTCTGGGAGGGGAGAGAGTTAATAGAGAGCGTCTACCACCGGTTTAATAGACAGCCGAACTTTGAACTGTGACACATTCCTGGAAAAAAAACTTACTAACTCATACAAAAAAGAAAGTAACAGTTTTCATAAAAATGTCTATATTATCAGTCTATAGCTTTTCCAGTTATTCCTGAGCTATTCTGTATGCTGAAGGCTTTAGACACAGATGTTAAGAGCATTCCCCCTCTCTGTAGTATGTATAATGAAACAGCAACATAGATAAGTAGGCCTGGAAGAGTCCTCAAAATTCTCATCTACTTTAAATGGTTTTCTTGACAGAAGGTTAAGTTGATTATAGCTAAGCCACATATTCCAAGTCTTGTGTTTTCTGTTTACTATCTTTCTGTACTTTCCAATTATTTTTGAAGAAGTATGCAGCCCAAAATGCTTCTTTCAAATTTTGTAAGCATACCTTTATTTTATCTTTCAAATCACTAATGGAATTTGAATGAAAATTAACCCAAGGACATGCCAAGTATGGTTTATAAGAACTCCCTAGCAGACAATGCAAGAAGTTCAGCTGTAGATTATTCTTGTAGGTAGAAGAAACTAACTTTCCTAATGAAAAGTACCTCTCAGTGTGCACCTATAATTTGCTTGTTTCTTATACTACAGCTTCCATAAATAAGTTAAAGTAAGCAATGTTTCTAATTTCAAGAAGGGTAGCTGACCAAAGAAACAAAGCAACTTTATTTCTTTTTAGATCAACCCAAGAGATCATTGCTATTTAATTCCTATATTGCACAAGATAATGAAATAAGTTTTCGTTCCTGCTAGTAAGTGATTCATGGCCTCTTCCTATTTATTCAGCACCTACCATCCACCAAAAACAGTCAATACTGGCAGTTTTACCTGGCCATCCAGCCAGTTTTTTACCCAGCAAACAGTACGCCTGTCCAAGCCATGAGCAGCCAGTTTCTCCAGGAGAATGCTGTGAGAAACGGTGTCAAAGGCTTTACTGAAGTCGAGGTAGACAAAATCCACAGCCTTTCCCTCATCCAGTAAGTGGATCACCTTGTCATAGAAGGAGATCAGGTTAGTCAAGCAGGACCTGCCTTTCATAAAGCCATGCTGAATGGGCCTGATCGCCTGGCTGACCTGTACATGTCACATGATGGCACTCAAGAGGATCTGCTCCATAATCTTCCCTGGCACCGAGGTCAGACTGACAGGCCTGTAGTTCCCCGGGTCCTCCTTCCGGCCCTTCTTGTAGATGAGTGTCACATTTGCTAACCTCCAGTCCCCTGGGACCTCCCCGGTTAGCCAGGACTGCTGATAAATGATGGAAAGTGGCTTCATGAGCACTTCCGCCAGCTCCCTCAGTACCCAGTGGATCCCATCCGGCCCCATAGACTTGTGCATGTCTAAATGGCGTAGCAGGTCGCTAACCATTTCCCCTTGGATTACGGGGGCTTCATTCTGCTCCCCGTCCCTGTTTTCTAGCTCAGGGGGCTGGGTACCCGGAGAACAACTCGCCTTACTACTAAGGACTGCGGCAAAGAAGGCATTAGGTACCTCATCTTTTCCTCATCCTTTGTCAGTATGTTTCCCCCCACATCCAATAAAGGATGGAGATTCTCCTTAGCCTTCCTTTTGTTGCTAATGTATTTATAGAAATATTTTTTATTGCCTTTTACAGCAGTAGACAGATTAAGTTTAAGTTGGGCTTTGGCCCTTCTAATTTCCTCCCTGCATAGCCTCATGACATCTTTGTAGTCCTCCTGAGTTGCCTGCCCCTTCTTCCAAAGGTCATAAACTCTCCTTTTTTGCCCTGAGTTCCAGCTAAAGCTCTCTCTTCAGTCAAGTTGGTCTTCTTCCCTACTGGCTCGTCCTTTAGCACATAGGGATGGTCTGCTCCTGCGCCTTTACAATTTCATCACAGCACCCACAAGTCCTTCTCTGTTCACAAATAACAGGTCCGGGGGGCACCTTCCCTGTTTGGCTCACTCACCAGCTGTCACAGAATCAACCAGGTTGGAAGAGACCTCAGGGATCATCGAGTCCAACCGTTGCCCTGACACCACCCTGTCAACTAGACCATGGCACTAAGTGCCTGCTGTGTCAGGAAGTTATCTCCCACACGCTCCAGGAACCTCCGAGACTGTTTCCTCTCTGCTGAATTGTATTTCCAGAAGACATCTGGTAAGTGGAAGTCCCCCACGAGAACAAGGGCTAGCGATCGTGAGACTTCTCCCAGCTGCTTATAGAATATTTCATCTACCTCTTCATCCTGGTTGGCTGGTCTATAGCAGACTCTCACCATGACATCTGCCTGGTTGGCCTTTCCCCTGACTCTTACCCATAAACACTTGACCCTTTCATCACCATCCTCAGGCTCTAGACAGTCAAAACACTCCCTAACATACAGGGCCACCCCACCACCTCTCCTACCTTGCCTATCCCTTCTGAAGAGTTTATAACCATCCATTGAAGCACTCCAGTTGTGCGAGTCATCCCACCATGTTTCTGTGATTGCAACTATGTCATAGTTTTCCAGCTGCACAATGGCTCCTCCTGTTTGTTGCCCATGCTGTGTGCATTGGTGTAGATGCACTTCAGTTGGGCTATTGATCCCGCCACCTTTGTGCGGGGAGAAGCCCTAATTCCTATGTGACTGTTCTCAGGTGCTTCCGTGGTTTCTAACACATCAACAACCGTTGTGTCTTTGTGCTGCGTGGATCTCCATCCCCTACCTCCACTAAGATAGCTAGGGTGCTGCATGCATTAGTACAGGGACATTTCAAATGTGCTCCATCGTACTCAGCACATCGTGGAGCAGACCGAAGGACCTCACTAGCACACCATCCCACAAACATTGGCATGCCGCCCCCAGCCTTATCTCTAGCGAGCCTGGTTTTATCCCTTTCCTCCTTCAAATCTAGTTTAAAGCTCTTTCGATAAGCCCTGCTAACTCTTCCGCAAAGATCCTTTTTCCCCTTTGAGACAGGTCTACCCCATCTGTCGCCAGCAGGCCTGGTGTCATGTAGACAGACCCATGATCAAAAAACCCAAATTTCTGCCAGTGACACCAGTCTTGGAGCCAGGTACTGATCAGCTGAGTCTGCCTCTTCCTTCCCTCATCATTCCCTGCAACTGAAAGGATAGAGGAGAACACTACTTGTGCTCCTGATCCCTTAACCAGTCGACCCAAGGCCCTGAAGTCTCTCTTGATTGCCCTCGGACTTCTTGTTGCAACTTCATCGCTGCCTACGTGAAAAATCAACTATGGATAATAATCCGAGGGCTGTACTAGGGAAGTTTTCTCATCACATCTTTAACCTGGGCCCCAGTGAGGCAGCAGACTTCCTTAAGAAGTGGGTCCCATCTGCATATTGGGCCTTCTGTACCCCTCAGGAGAGAGTCTCCTATGACAATAACTCATCTGTTTTTCTTTATGGAAGTGGTTTTGACACAGCACGTAGGCCGACTTAATCTTGGCAACACCAACCTGGATGAACCATCATCCTTGTCATTGTTTGGTTCCACTTGCAGAGCCTCATACCTACTATGCAAAGGCACCTGGGAAGGTGGGGTAGCCATGGAGAAGACTCGTCTGCTTCGCCAGGCAGGAACTTGTCGCCATTGCCCCCTATCCCTTAAATCACCGCGTTCTGCCGAGTCGAGAGAGGATAGGGGAATCCTCTGTATCATGTGTCTTGTCTGCCTGACAGGTCTGTCCCAGGGAAGGTAGGGTGTGGTTCCAGTAGTCTATCTTTCTCTCAAACTCCCTGATACTCCTCAACCTACTCACCTCCTCCTGGAGTTCTGTCACTAAGCAGAGGAGTTCCTCTACTTGGGTGCACCTCCCACAGGTGTGCTCACTACTGCTGTAAGAGCAGGGCACACCCTGCAGCCTGACACTTGGGTAGCAGTGTGTTCCCACTGGAGCTCTGTCTGGGAAGCTGCGTCAGTCACAGCAGGTTCAGAGTTTAGAAAGGACATAGCCTTCTGCCAGGTAGATACCATTGCTCCCTGGTCCAGCTGGCAGTTACGGTGCCCTTCCTGCCTGCCCTTCCAGGTGAACTGCCACGCCCTGTTTGCCCACCCTGGTCGCAGTACTTCTGGTCGCTAGCGCTCCCTAGGGGCTTCTTTTATACGTGTGGGGGCTTGGCCGCTGTTGCTCCTGGTCCCGCTCAGGTCTTGTCAGCTGCTGTCACACGAGCTGTGGGCTCCTGGTGGGTCTCTCCACTCCCCTGAGGTTCCCCCAGTTCGGGAAACTCCCCTGTACACCGTGCTAGAGCGCTCCACTGTGGATCATGCCGGGACCAGAGCTGCTTGCCTTGGCAACTGAGTGCTAGTTTCAGTTACACCACGTTTAAATCTCCTGCTATTGCTCCTGGCCCCACCCAGGTGTGCGAGCTGCATGCTCCTGGCGAGTCTCTCTGCTCCCCTGATGTTTCCCTGGTTCAGGAAACCTCCCTATACACCGTGGTTGACAGCTCTGCTGCGTATCATGCCGGCACCAGAGCTGCTCACCTCAGCAACTGAGATAAACACAGGCATTTTTAAAATCAGATTTTTTAAATGTTTGGATTTTATAGAAAACAGCAACAAAAACACATATTGGCAGATTTTGCAGGGAACTGTAGATGACTAGCCATATGTGACTGCCAGCCACCTGTTCTGATAAAATTTCCCCTGATGTATCTCACTGTATTTAAGAAAAACACTTTTATTCTAATAGATAACATGTTTTCCTTCCCCAAACCCAGAAAAACTTTTGTTACCATTGTGACCAATCCCTATGAAACAAAAATACAGTAAAACTTAATAACAGTGATGGGGTAATGATAAACTTCCAGAAAGACATTTTGGTACACAACACCTGAAAAATGACTACATATTGAAGTGTCTGTAAGTATACCTCAACACAGCCAAAAAATATATTTAACACAATGAAGTTCAATAGCAAGAACTCATCTCTTGCTCTCACAAGCTTTCAATAGCAGCAGTTGATTGGAGGGACACCTCTCATCCTAAAACAGGCATCAGTGAAATATGGTTCATTAATTCTAAGGAGCAAAACAATCCAAGAAGTGGGACAATTCACTATCAATTTTCAAAATCTGTTTCCTAAAGAATGGTAAAAGATTGGCTAATAGTTACTTGAAGCTAATGCAAACTCAATGGAAAACAAGAACTCCCTACAAATAATTTTAGACGAATTTGCATCATTCCAATCCACTAGTGACTGATCTCACTATTTAAACTGTTCAGAGAAGATTCCCAAACCATCAAGAGAAAGAATCATTCCTTCTGCACAGCAGAGAACTGTGGAAACCTTCAGAAATATTACGGTTCAGTAAAATTTGTGAACATTTAAACTTCCATAAAATATTCTAGCAGAGCTCCACAATAACCTTTCAAGTTGCAGCCTTATTTATATATTAGAGATAAGTTACTAAAGTTAAGACAATACAAAATAACTTTTATACTTTTGTATTAGATACAACCAACAAATTAAAAAACTTCTCTGAACTTCAGGAACTTGCACAGAGTACAGACTCAGCCACACCTGGATATACCTTCCAACAGTTGGGAAGAACTAGTGAAACATTTATCTATACACAAACCTTTAACAGTCATTCATTGCAGAATTATTTACATCTTAGGTACTAGAACACTAAAGACATGCACAGAGCATTTTTAAAGAATTCAGAGCTCTACTCCCCCATACAGCATGGATGCATATTTATTCTGAAATTGTCTATGCCAACAGAACAAGGATTAGGAAGGCAGGAATTCAACAGTTCAATTTCAGTATTCTACCCTCTATGGAACCACTGTAAACAGCAATGACAGTTTAGCCAATGAGCTTTAAAAAAAAGTGGCAAAGTTTATCACTTATTTGGAAATATTAAGATGTGACTTCATTTCTATTCATCCCATTGCTACAATTCGTCCTGACACAATATGACAGGACTCTATAAAGCACAATGAGTTTTTAAAGCATCCACATACTTACAGGTAATAAAAATCTGCTTGCTGAGTAAACCTTGTATATGTTAAAACTTACTGACAGTCCTCCATATTTAAAAAAATCTTACAAAATAATGTTTTCATCAACAAGTTAAAGAAGATATCTATTATTTATTCAAACCCAAGAAATCTTTACCCATATGCCTTCACCCAAATATAAATCTTAACTTCAAAATAGAAAGGTACTCTTAACTCACCCCTAATTGTTCACTCTACTTCAAGTTACCTTGTATTTAACAACAGGGAAAGAACATGCAGAGACACTAGGGTAACAAGCTGTCACAGGTTAGTGTAATTGCCTTAATTTGCACATTTTTGCATCACAGCAAATATGAAGTAGCTTAGCTTCTCATTAATAACAGGTAACCATCCTCCTCTTCCCCTGAACCCAACAACATGTGCACAAAGATAAACACTACCCAGGATATGATAGCAGCAGCTTATTACTATATAACCTATGTGTTTGCTACCATTCTGTGGTAATGTATTGGGTCTGGCTGGGATGGAGTTAACCTTCCCCATAGCAGCCCTCATATTGCTGTGCTTTGCATTTGTATCTAGAAAGGTGTTGATAACACACCAATGTTCGGGCTATGCTGAGCAGTGCCCCATCAAGGCTGTCTCTCCATGTTCCTACCCCCTCAAAGGCCAGTAGGTTGGGGGTGGGCAAGAGGTTGGGAGGGGACATAGCCAGAACAGCTGAGCCAAACTTATGGCGATTCCATACCACATGACATCATGCACAGTAATAAAAGCTAAGAGAAAGGAGGAGGAGGGGGGGCATTCCTTATTAAGGCATTTGTCTTCCAAAGAAACCACTACATGTACTGAGGCCCTGCTTCCCAGAAAGTGGCTGGACATCACCTCCTGATGGGAAGTAGAGAATAAATCTTTTTGCTTGCTTCCACACACAGCTGTTGCTTTTCTTCATTAAACTGCCTTTATCTCAACCCATGAACTTTTCCATCGTATTTTTTCCTCCCCTGTCCTGCTGAGGAGGGGGAGTGATAGAGTGGCTTGGTGGGCACATGGCAGCCAGCCAAGGTCAACCCACCTCAGTCCTTTGTGGTATCAAAAATGGGGCACGAAGCAATGGCAGTTTTGAATTAAGCATGCTATAGCTATAGTCATTATTAAGTAGCAGGCTTCTGCACAATTCACGGAGTTTGCTGGCTGCACTGCTTATCTCTTTATTTTGCTGAGCTTGGGAACATGTTAATGGCTATGTGCCTGGGCCTGGCATTGATGCCTGACTGTGCTGGGGGAGCTATCCTGTGGAGAGGAGGAGGGAATACACCTCTCTCTTCTCATCTGGGATTGATGTGGGTGGTTTTATTGCACAGACTCCCGTGAGCTGTTTAATACTACTAATTAAAACTGCTAGCATATTAGGGGGTTTGTGGAATCTGGTGTCATCCTGGCATAAGAGAAGACAACTTTTGGGTGAGGAGACACTGAAACATGCCCTGAGGCAGCCGGTCCCTGTGTGGCAGGGTGTGTGGAAGGATTTGGGCAGGTGCCTAGGGCAGTTATCACCTCCCATAGCCTGGGACTTTACACCTGAACAGGCAAGTAATCCTGGTAAACTGACACACCACCTGATAGAAGGGTGCCTTGCCTACCCCAATGAAAACCAGCAGCTTTTGGCACTGCACTGGGGCTTGGCCTGTGCCTATCGAGCCACAATTCAGTACTATTAGAGGACTGTGGTCAAGGCAGGGACCCAAACCACCTCTGAGAATGCCATGACTGAGATTAGGATCCAAACTACATCCAAGAACACGACAGTTGAGACAGGGACACAAACCGCATCCGAGGACACCATGGTTGAGATAGGGACCCAAACCTCCATAACTACAGTAATTGCCCCAGTAGTGAAAAAGAAACAGTGGACAAGGTCAATGGGTCCATATCATCAATTAGTAAGGGAGGAGGAGGAGGAAGGGTTTGATCAGGAAGATGGTCCTTCAGCAAAGAAACAGCAGGAAGAAGTGAGATAAATCACACAAGAGGGGGGAACTACCCAGTCCCTGACCTTGAAAAAACTTCAAGACATGCAGAAAGATTACAGCTGCCAGCCAGATGAGCGGATTGCTGCCTGACTGCTCCAGCGCTGGGATAGTGGGGCCAACAGTCAGCAATTAGAATGTAAGGAAGCCCAACAGCTGGGATCCCTTGCTAGGGACCAGGGAATTGGCAGAGGAATTGGAAAAGAGGCAACAATTTGCAGTCTCAGGACTCCTCTCAAGTGTGAGGGCAAGATATCCATTCAAGGAAGATCTTGTGAACTACCAAGGAAAGTGGACTACCCTGGACAAAGGCATCCAGTAACTGTGAGACTTAGCAGTGCTGGAAGTCATCTATGATGACATAGAGGACAACGATGTCTCCAAAGATCTGGATGAGATCCTGTGTATGCAGGCCACGTGGAGAAAGGTGATCCAAAAATGCAACAGTGTCATTCTAACAGCTTGGCAACAATGTATTGCCTGGATTTGGATACACCAACTGTGGAGAGAGCAGCTTCCTGGCTGCAAAACATCATCATTGCATATCAAGTGTCTGGCAGTTTCATCAGAATCTGCTAGCTCATGGAAACGGTATAGACCAAAGTTCCAAGTTAGAAGGTATAAAAACATCAGCTTACCCAAAAAGCTTTTGAAGCAGATCCAACAGCAGTTGCTGTTGGACTGCTGAGGCTTTCATGCTTCCCAGTGTGATACAAGGGATGCCCGCACCATGACGGAAGAGGAAGAATGAGCACTCTCACCATTGGCTAGGTAACTATTTTGCTCATAGGTGCACAAGTTAAGAGTTATGGGTTATAAGTTATGAAACCTCATGACTTATATGGTGAATAAGTGAATTCACATGATAGACTAGTCTGTGCAAAGGGGACTGAGCCTCTGTTTGTCATGTTTGTTATATTTCTTATATGAGCTCATAAAATAATGTTTAATTTACAGAGTACATTGTCCTGCAAATTTGAGAGATCCAAACGGACTGTGACACACTGTGGCAAGACATGGCTGCCTGGGTAGAAAATATCGCTGTGAAGGTATAGCATGTAGAAGCTATCACTGAAGAACATCGAAACAATGAACAGGTAGACAAGGCTGTCAAAATTGGAGCGGCTCGGGTGGACCTGGACTGGGAGTGTAAGGGTGAGCTATTTGTAGCTCGATGGGCCCACAAAACATCAGGGCATCTAGGGAAAGATGCAACATACAGATGGGAGAGGGGTGGACCTGACCATGAAGACCATCACACAGGTCACCCATGAATGTGAAACGTGCTGCAATCAAGCAAGTCATGAGTAAAGTCTCCCTGGAATAAAGGGCAGTGGCTGGGTTTTCAATATGGCAAGGCCTTGCAGATTGACTATATTGGACTATTACCATGAACGTGCCAAGCCAAGCGCTACATACTCACCATGGTGGAAGCGAATACCGGGTGGCTAGAAACACCCTGTAAACCATGCCACTGCCCGAAACACCATCTTAGGCCTTGAAAAGCAAGTTCTGTGGCAACACGCTACCCCAGAAAAAACTGTCAGACAGTGGGACTCATTTCCAAAATAACCTCAAACTCCTGGGCCAAGAACCATGGCATTGAGTGGGTATATCACATGCCCTATCACCCACAAGCCTCCAGAAAGACTGAGAGATATAATGGACTGTTAAAGACTATACTGAGAGCATTGGGCACCGGGATATAAATTTAGCAGAAGCCAGGGAAGAAACGAAGTGGCTGGGGAAGGCTGTGTGGATTGCTCCTCCCTTGGGAAAAGGCAAGCCCATTCACAGAATTGTCTCTGCTCAAGGACCTGGGTGTACTTGGTGGGTAATGGAGAAGGATGGGGAGACCTGGTGTGTGCCTCAAAGAGATTTAACCTTAGGGGAAAATAATCTGTGATGCGAGTTGCATGTTGTAGGAAGTAGCATAGCAGGGACTACTCAAACCGACGAAGAGTGAGCTTTACAAGGAACTGGGCGAGTGCAGCAATGACCCAAACCAAGCTGGTGTTTGCGCCCAACAATTGAAGATGCTGCTTCTCTTGTCCTAAGAGACCACCTTGACAGATGGGGCCCAAGGCCCCAAGTCATAGCCTGTTCTTATGAACATTTGGGGGAATGGCAGAAGCCCGTGGAATTGAAAAATAATATCTATCAGTTAAGGGACAGGGGACAGTAGTTAATGAGAATGTATAAATTCATATGTTGAGTATAAAGATGGCTTAAATATGTAGCATAAGTTCGAAGTATTGGTAAAAGCGGATTTCTGGAATGAGAAATAGATACAAGAGGATGGTCAGAAGATATGTAAACGTATCAAATTATGTAGGACCTAAGCATGACGCAAATGGTATGGAATAAAGGGGTACAGACTGTGTTGGGTCTGGCTGGGATGGAGTTAACTTTCCCCATAGCAGCCCTCATAGTGCTGTGCTTTGCATTTGTAGCTCACCAATGTTTTGGCTACTGCTGACCAGTGCTTGCACAGCATCAAGGCTGTCTCTCCAACCCTCCTCACCGACCCAAAAGGTCAGGACAGCCAACCCAAACTGACCAAAGGGATATTCCATACCATACCACATCAAGGTCAGCAATAAAAGCTAAGAGAAAGGGAATGGGGGTGCATGTAACATTCTTTATTATGGCATTTGTCTCCAAAGCAACCACTACACATACTGAGGCCCTACTTAGAATATTTCCAACCGAAAGGAAACTATAAAAATCATCTAGTCCAACTGCCTGACCACTTAAGGGCTGACCAAAGGTTAAAGCATGTTATTAAGGGCATCATCCCAATGCCTCTTAAACATGCTGACAGGCTTGGGGCATTGACCACTTCTCTAGGAAGCCTGTTCTAGTGTTTGACAACACCCTCAGTAAAGAAATGCTTCCTAATGTCAAGTCTGAGCCTCCCCTGACGCAGCTTTGAACCATTCCCATGCGTCCTGGATACCAGGGAGAAGAGATCAGCACCTCCCTCTCCATTTCCCCTCCTCAGGAAGCTGTAGAGAGCAATGAGGTCCCCCCTCATCCTCCTTCTCTCCAAACTAGACAAACACAGAGTCCTTAGCCGCTCCTCACAGGATATGCCTTCCAGCCCCTTCACCAGCTTTGTTGCCCTCCTGTGGATGCATTCAAGTACCTTAACATCCTTCTTAAGTTGTGGGGCCCAGAACTGCATACAATATTCAAGGTGAGGCCACACCAACACTAAATGCAGAGGGATAATCACCTCTTCTGACCAGCTGGTTATACTGTGTTTGATGCACCCCAGGATGCGGTTTGCCCTCTTGGCTGCCAGGGCACACTGCTGACTCCTATTGAGCCTACTGTCAACCAGAACCCCCAGATCCCTTTCTGCAGGGCTACTCTCCAGCCACTCATCTCCTAGTTTATACTTGTGCCTGGCCTTACTCTGTCCCAGGTGCAGAATTCAGCATTTGTTCTTGTTAAATTTCATGCCATTGATGATTGCCCAATGCTCCAATCTATATAGATCCCTCTGCAAGGCCTCTTGTCCCTCAAGAGAGTCAACAGCACCTCCCAGTTTGGTATTGTCTACAGACTTGCTAATGGTGCATTCAACTCCTGCATCCAGATTGTTGATAAAAATATTGAACAGAACTGGCTCTAGAATTGAGCCCCGAGGAACATCACTAGTGATCAGTCACCAGCCAGATGTAGCCCCATTCACTACAACCCTTTGAGCCCTGCCCTTCAGCCAGTTCTTTACCCAGCACACTGTGTATCTGCTCATCTCAC
Organism: Nyctibius grandis; assembly: GCF_013368605.1. Taxonomy (NCBI): domain Eukaryota; kingdom Metazoa; phylum Chordata; class Aves; order Nyctibiiformes; family Nyctibiidae; genus Nyctibius; species Nyctibius grandis. Next base: position 22,345,024 of record NC_090694.1, read on the forward strand.
AGATGGACAACTTGTCCAGAAGGATGCTGTGAGGGACAGTATCAAAAGCCTTACTGAAATCCAGAAAACCTACATTCACTGCCTTCCCTTCATCCACTAGGTGGGTGACCTTATCGTAAAAGGCTATCAAATTAGTTAGACAGGACTTCCCAGGAAGTTGCTGGACGTTGCCTGCTGATGGGAAATAGAAATAAATCTTTTTGCTTCTGTGCACAGCCTTTGCTTTTCTTCATTAAATTGCTTTTATCTCACTCCATGAGTTTTTCACCTTTTTTTCTCCCCGTCCTGTTGACAAGGGGGAGTAACAGAATGTCTTGGTGGGTACATGGCAGCCAGTCAAGGTCAACCCACCATAGGCAGATGCAAGTATTTTGTCCTTACTCATTCTCTTACAAATGAAGTTGGCCCAAATAATTTACCATAGTTGTGAGCAAGTTTACACAGGTTGGTTTGATTAACAGCGATGAAGACAGATCTCTAGAAAATAGAGGGGGTGTGGGAATCTGGCCCTTCCTTTTGAGCATTGTCTCAGAAAACCACGTGCTCGGGCGACATCTTATGGCGGCTGCCTGGAATGCCTGAGCCTGGCAACGTGGGATGGCGCAATAAGCTAGGCGCCCGCCCTCCACCCGCCTCCGGATGCGTGTCTCCGGTGACAGCCTGGCAAGGGGCCAATCCTACTGCGCAGGAACCGGACATGTCCCGCCTTCGGACCTGTGATTGGTGCGAACTGTTGACTGACGGCTCCCAGTCACATGACTCTGCCGAAAAACTCTATAAAAGAGGCTGGATCACTTCAACACGCGGGACCCTCACCGCCATCTTCCAAGTAGGAAGGAGGACATCGCTGGATCTCAGGGTGGTGAATATTTTCTTTCTCTTTCTCTTTCAACTGTTTTCTCTGTTTCTTTGTTTCCTTTATCTCTCTCTCTTTCTTTTCCTTGAATATTGAGTTGCCTCAGTGTTGGACCTAATAAAGTCAGAGCCAAGTGTGTTGATACCGTGCCTCGGTTGTGCTTTGTCTGAACTCAAGGATCACGAATCTTTAATATTTCGGGTCAGGATTTTTTGGGGGTGCTTTACCTGCAGGCAGGTTAAGCATACCGGGTGTTCGCATTGAACCAGGCACGCCGCACGTGGGCTGCACTGGAATTATTTATATTTTCGGCGGGCCCTGCGCGCGGGCTGTCTGCATTGAACCAGGCATGCCGCACGTGGGCTGCACTGGAATTACTAATTAGGCGGGTCTCTCTCTCTCTCTCTCTCGGGGAGCAGGGGACGGGGATTGTCTGCATTTTATTTCTAGATTTGCTCCTTTTTTGACTAATTAGGCGGGTCTCTCTCTCTCCCTCTCTCTCTCTCGGGGGGGGCGGACGGGGGGCGGCTGTCTGCATTTTATTTCTAGATTTGCTTTAGAGGCGGACCTTAAATCCGGAACCCGACAGGGGGAAACATCTACTTTAATATTTTCTCTTCTCTAAGAGTCTCCTCATACATGATATTAAGGTTATTAGCCTTTGTGTGAAGACTGAATTTAATTTCAGTTATCTAAGTCTGAGAAACATCATTCCAAAATCAAGAGACTCATCCAATCATTCTGAAAGAAAATGCCCAGTGCAAACATACATGTCCCTGCTTTTAAACAAGGTAGTAGAATAGTAAGTTACTACCACTTAGCTAGAAGTCTTATTTTAATCAATCATTGTACATCAAACTCTTGATGTTTTGAGTGTCAAATAGCATTTGACAGCCAGTTCTCAACTGTTCAGGTTAGCAGACACTGATATACACATACCTGCCAACTCAGAGGCAATATTAAGTTTGATATTATATTTTAAAGAGAGGGGAAAAAAATAGATCTGCCATTTGACAGGCCACTTTCAAGCTTTTTGGCTCATGAGTGGCCTTTGGACCATAAGTAACAAGTTATTCTAGGACATGCATTTTCAGACTTTAAGAGTCCAATACACTGAGAAGATGTCACTACAACACTAAGTTGAAAATAAGTTTGGCTTAGGAAAATATTTTAATTACACTTCAGAATTTGTGAGGTCATTTATTTTCGTAAGAGCAAATGTCTTGCTGACATACTTGAAACAAAATTTATTCTAATACAACAGGCTTCTACAACTTTATTCATGAAGGGCCACAATAAAGAACATTTTTTGTTTCCTGCATTCAGAGGTGGCATAGCTCACGCTTTCGGAACCCTTGATTCTTAGGGTCTACACCCAATTGTTTTATAACTTACTGTCCTGGTTTTGGCTGGGATAGAGCTAATTTTCTTCTTAGTAGCTGGAATAGTGTTGTGTTTTGGATTTAGTATGGGATTTTGGTATGAGAAATCATACCAAATGTTGATAATATACTGATGTTTTTAGTTGTTGCTAAGAAATCAAGGACTTTTCAACTTCCCATGCTTTGCTAGTGTGCAGATGCATAAGAAGCTGGGAGGGAGCATAGCCAGAGCGATGGATCCAAATTGGCCAATGGGATATTCCATATCATGCAATGTCATGCTCAGTATATAGATGAGAGTTGGCTGGGAAGTCGGGCGCTCTCTCTTCTGGGATTGCGGTTTCAGGGTTTCTCTCCTCCAGGATCACTAGCCAGGGATGGGCTGGGCATTGGTCAGCGGGTGGTGAGCAGCTGCACTGTGCATCACTTGTTTGTATATTCTATTATTATTATCATTATTATATTATATTTCAATTATTAAATTCTTTTTATCACAACCCACCAGTCCCTTTACCTTTCTGATTGTCTCCCCCATTCCCCAGGGGGCGGGGGGAGAGTGAGGGAGCAGCTGCATGGTATTTAGCTGCCTGCCGGGTCAAACCACAACACTTACTGACAACATATTGCAACATAATCACTATTTGTCTTTAAAGGTAAACAGTGTCAGGCCACCAAGTTGGAGGAGAGGGCCAGAAATCTGTCAGAAGATAAAAAAATGGTGTATTAATAATTAAGATTTGTGCTACAGCAACCAATTTTGAAAGTAGATAAAATCCATAAGCATTTAAAATTCTTATAATGACAAGCTATTATTCATTTCATTTTCAGACCAATCAAATGCTTCTAAATAGCCAACAAGGATAATGAAAAATAAGAAGCTATTTGACACTTAAAAAATTAAAAAGCCACAAAACATTTAATGGAGGGATCAGTTTAGAAAAAGGAATTACACAACATTAGCTATGTATCCAACCAAAAAGATAACAAGCTGTTCTATAAATCCATTTATTCATTTAACATACATGCCTAAACTTCTCTCGTAATCACCACCACAGTAACTACAATCATGGCAGACAGTATTGAGCTTATTACAGGCATTAACTTGGGTCTCTATCCTACCCAAATGCTGACTGCAAAAAACGCAATTCTCTTTCTTAGATCAGCTAACTGGGGGGGGAAATTAGAATTAAGTTGTTGGGTAAATTAGGATTGAAGAAACCTCCTCTAGTCACAAGAAAATGGATAAGTAATTTCATTAGAAATTACTAGCAGTGAAAGTGTAAACATTAGCATTTTGCATAGTGATGCACAATGACACCAATACAAAGATCATAAGCCCCTAGCCAAAGCATAGAGAAGTTATCAGTTCTCCCTGGGAGATTATGGAATTAAAATCAGTGGCAAATTTCATTGTCTTTGCACAATTAAGAAATCAGTCATTTTAGCTTAAAGCAGTTCTCATGCAAATACATTCAAGTAACTGTTTACGTTGGGAAAGTAAATCACTTATGTGAAAGCATTTGCTGTTAAACAAAAGTCTTGCCATGGGTACTACCCAATAACGTGATATTTTTTTTTTTTTTTATTTCCAGACCAAGAGCAGATTATTCACTCACTGCCTATGATGTTAATACAAATCTCAGCCTAAAGAGATTATAAACTTTAAATAGTGAATAGCTGCATTAGCTGTCAAAGTTATAAAATGCAGTAACAGCAAGGCACTGAGAAAATTCAGCATTATATTAGGAGCTCTAACTACAGCTAACTACTCTCTCTATATAGATTTATAACTTTGAAGGGTGAGTGAAAAGTAGTTCTTTAAAGTGAAGAGTGTTGCTTGTAGAAGAGTAGTAGAGCTGTAGAGAAGAAATCAGAGCCCTGTAATACCGATAATTTAAATATTGTAGTCAACACTGAAATCATCAGCAAGGGCAAATAAGAAGAACAAACTGCTTACTATACTGTTGTGTTGTGGCCTTGGGGTTTTTTTCCCTACAAAAGATTAACCCCCTCAGCATCATAACACTGTATGTTGTTTTCTGTTTATGTACAGGTCTTTCAGATTTTTGGTGGAAAACAAGTAACATCCTGCATAAGTAAAAAAAAAAAAAGGGGGAGGAATAAAATTGTAAAACTGATGGCCCTTCCCAGAAAGAGAAGAAAAAGCAGAGAACAGTGAACAGAGAACAGTGATCATGATACTGCTGGTGCTTTTTAAGAAGTGGAAGAGAAATGCACAAAGACAAAGAACTGGCTCTGAAACTAATGCATACTTGCATATCCATGAAAATAAATGAGAAGCAGAAGATCTTAAAGAAGTATTTAAGAGGACAAATAACCATTTCAAGTTATTTGGTGAAAAGTTATTTACTGGACTACGGAAAAATGTACTTTCAGAGAACACCTGCATGAGTTTGTGAGTATATGAACAGCTTTTGCTCAGAAATTAGCAAAACTGGTTTAAGCCAAGGAATTTCTTTTAACTGAGTTGTCAAAACCAACCTGTAGCTCAAGAATTCACACTGTATTCAATACTCACCCCTCCCTTGCTAGAGTGTTTTTTTCCAGAATGCAAGATACCTAGCATCTTGGGAAAACAACACTCCCCTTTGTGAACTGGAGCAGTATTTGATAGCATTTACCAACACCTAGAAGTAATTCACAGATGTGAGAATTCATCAGAGAAAGAAGGTAATTTTATTATGTTATTGTACTTCAAAAGATTATATAACTGGAAGGACTGCCTGTGAATAGGCTTTGAGGAATTGCCTCTACAGACAAGCAAAATGTGTGCCTCAAACATTTAATTCCTCTTGTCCTGTATTAGCAGAGAGGTGAAAAATTACGGCAAGAAGGAAGTCAACACTAAGAATGAAGACCATCTTGGAATCTTTTCTTTCCCTACCATACCTTGCTTGTTCTACAGAAAATGTACATTCATTTCTTACTTTGATAATAAAGTTTTATAAAAAAAAACCCTGCTTCTAAGTTATTTTAGTTATTATACATGCAGCACAAATGGAAAAGAAATGGGAAAATGCATTCATCAAGATAGGATTTCAGAGTAAGAACTTTTAGCAGGGACAAGAGGTAGATCCTCCTCTTAGCTTGAAAAATCTTTGCAGAAAGCTTTATGTCTGACCTGAACTAAATTCAGCAACATAAACTTAATTATGTCTTCTATTTCCTGAGATTTTGCATAAATATACGTATTGGTAATAACAAAAAAAAAAAGTCATTTTTTTCCTTTTGGAAATACACATACTTATTTGAAGATAGACAGATTAAATTATCTTCTAGCAGTTCAAATAAGGTTAAGTCTACTGAACTGAAGCAGAGAAGGGGAGAAAACAGAAACCCAGAAAGGGAAAAAGTCAGGATCTCAGAAAGCAGGGTATCCCTCCCCTTATAAACAGGTGAGGCTTTCTGGAAGTCTATCCTATAGATAAACAGAGCACACACAAGAACAGACACCCCTGCCTTTCATGATGCATTGAGTGTATGTGGCAAGAGGTCAGGGACTGCCCTGTGTCTGTCACAGACAGTTCCAGCCGTGACAGATCCACCACAGGCCAAAGCTGAGCCAATCAGCAAAGCTGGTGGCACCTCTGTGAAAACATATTTTAAAAATGGGAGAAGACACCAGAGGGAGAGGGGAGAAGGGAACAAAAAGAAGTGAAAAACAGAGGGAACACCAAGGTCAGAATAGAAAGAGCTTCATGGCAGAGCAAGTATTCCTGAAGGAACCGCAGTCTGCAGAGAATCCATGCCAGAGCAGATATTCCCGAAAGGACTACAGCCTGTGGAGAACCCATGCCGGAACAGAGAAAAAGTGAGAAGGAATGAGCAGCAGAGAGAAGCTGCTATATGCTGACCATAACAACTCCCCCACACACACTGCATCACTAAAGGGACTGAGTGTAACTTGCACACATAACAAGGGGAAGAGTTTGGAGTGAAGCTGAGTCTGGGAAAAGCGGGAGGAAAAGTGTTTTCCCTAAGTGTGTTCTCCATAAGTCTTTTAATATTTGTTGTTTCTATTTACCAATACCTGAATCATTAATTTTTATATTTATATAATATAAATTGGCAATAAATTAAGTTAAATTCCCCAAGTTAAGTCTGTTTTGCCCACAACAGTTAATTGGTAATTGATCTCCCTGTCTTTATCTTCTCTGGAGGGACTCTCCGATTCAGCGGATCCATGCGGGGACAGACAACGACCACTGGTAAGAAAAGGCATTCTTTCTGTGTTTGTTTTGTTTTGTTTTTGGGACCGGTCATTTGGAGCTACTCATGTCGCGGTTCGTAAGAACCCCGCCGGGTGGCATACATTTGCATGTACGGTTTGTATTAATCATCCGGTTAGTGCAATCATTTGTTTGTGCATTTGTATTTGGAGCTGCTCATAAGTCACGGTTCATAAGAACCCCACCGGGTGGCATTTGGTTACATATGCGTATGTCCTGGTTTGGCCCAAAATTATTTCTATTATTCTTATTATACTCTTTTTCATTATTATAGTTTATTAAAACTGTTTTAACTTTCCAACCCATAAGTCTCTCTCCCTTTTCCCTTTCCCTTGGGGGGGGGAGAGGGTTAACAGAGAGCATCTGCCACCTGGTTAATAGCTGGCCCAGCTTTAAACCATGACAGATTTATTGGTGCCCAACCTGGGGCTCAAGAGAAGCTCCAACAGGTTACTCTGATAAGTTGAATCCTGGCTCTGGTGGGAGGAGACACAGAGAGCTCAGCTGAGAGAATATCAGATTTCTTCCTATGAGATTTACCAGGGGTTGGAAAGTTGGTGATGTCATTTTTGAATGCTGTGTTATCTCATCTTTTTATGGAGTTTCTTTCACAGTTGAGTATTGCAATGATGCCTTACCTGCCGTGGGCACTGTGTTATTGCTTGCTTCTTATGAATGTTTACATGCAGTTTAGCAGTGGGCGCTGGTCGAAATGTATTGTTTTGGTATAGGGTTTGATACTGAATTATGCTGTGATAAACTGGGCAGTTACTATTCCGATCTCTTATCTCTATGACACAATGATGGGCAGCTTTAATCGCGAATCAGTAGCAGCAACTTCATCTGCACGCTCCAGGCGTCCTTTAGCTGATTCTGTTAATGATTACACTTCCAGTTTTACTTCGGGAAATAGCACCTTCTCCTTTTCTGCCAAGCTGATTCCACCAGATTTTGCGAAATTAGGATGGTGCTGTCTAGGTGGCATGTTTTTATTTTTGGTTGTCCTGAATGTGTCTCTGATGTGGGATAAGATTAAATATCGGTGCAGGGACAGTTGTAGGTGTTATGCAGCCACCTCAGATCCTACAGCATGTGCTGCCGCTACAGCCACTAAATCCACTGAAACCTCAGCAGCCTGCACCACAGCTGCTACACCCCCCAAGATGGCCACTGCAGCTATTCAGACTCTCAGCACTCCCACAACAGCCACTGCATCTACTCAGACCCCAGCATCTATCGAATCTGTACCAATTGTTCCTGTAACCAGGAAGAAATACCAAAAGAAATCAGCTTGTGAAGAGAAGGATGATGACTCAGAGCCTTCTAAGGCAGAGCTATCATATGACCCAGGTGAGGGCCCTTCTCAGGCAGAGTTAGGGCCTGACACAGATGGGGGTTTCCTCCATTGTCCTTTTAAAGCAGACCCATCACAGAAGAAAGGTCCTTCTAAAGCAGAACTACCACAGGAGGAGGACTCGGATGTAGAGATAACCTACCACTCTTTATCCCTGAAGGACCTGAGAAATATAAGGAAAGACTTCAGCCGTTATGACGGTGAACCTATTATTACCTGGTTGCTCCAATGCTGGGATAATGGGGCAGACAGCATGCAATTAGATGGCAGAGAAGCCAGACAGTTGGGATCCCTGTCCAGAGACGGTGGTATTGATAAGGCGCTCGCAAGAAAGTCAAACACTATCAGTCTCTGGAGGCGACTCTTGTCAGCTGTAAAGAGCAGGTATCCCTATAAAGATAATGTTATGAGTCACATAAGCAAATGGACCACTATAGAAAAAGGTATTAACTACCTTAGAGAACTGGCTGTGCAAGAGATCATTTATAGACACCCACGGGACATTGTAGATCCTGTAGATCCTGATGAAGTGGAATGCAACCGATCCATGTTCCGGAAGGTTGTGAAGAATGCTCCACCGACATATACCCACACATTGTCAATATTAGTATGGGGAGAAGATGCTATGGCACGATCTAGTGTGGGCGAAATGGCTAACTGTATGCGACAGTATGAAGATAGTATTTCTTCCCCACTGCAGGCACGCATCTCGGCTATGGAAAAACTGACTAAGGAAAACAAGGACTCATTTAAACAACTGTCAGACAAACTGTCCAGGATCGAGAATAAACTTGACTCTCTACCTACACAGGCGCGCGTTGCAGCTGTTAAGAGAAAACGTTCTCCTACAGGACCAGCTCAAAGGAAATGGAACACATCACGAGGTATCCTGTGGTTTGCCCTGCGTGGTTATGGGGAGGACATGAGCAGATGGCATGGACAACCTACCAGTACCCTACAGGCACGAGTACGTGAGTTGCAAGCTAAAAGAAATACCAGAGAGAATTTTTCTAGGAGGATGGCTGCTCCAGTTACCAGTGAGCAGGGCCCCAGTCAGGGGAGATGGGCCTCAAATTCCTTTTTCCCAAGTGTGAATAGGAGAAATGAAGGTCCAGTCCCTGTGAGCAGCACGAATCCATTTCTTAATTAGGGGGGCCCTGCCTCCAGCCAGGTGGAGGAGAGGGACAACCGAGTTTATTGGACTGTGTGGATTCGATGGCCTGGCACATCAAAGCCACAAAGGTATCGAGCCTTGGTAGACACTGGTGCACAGTGCACCCTAATGCCATCGGATCATAAAGGGGCAGAACCTATCAGTATTTCAGGAGTAACAGGAGGAACTCAAGTGTTATCTGTATTGGAGGCCAAAGTGAGCCTAACTAAAAATGAATGGAAAAAGCACCCCATTGTGACTGGCCCAGATGCTCCGTGCATCCTTGGCATAGACTACCTCAAGAGAGGGTATTTTAAGGACCCAAAAGGGTATAGATGGGCCTTTGGTATAGCAGCTGTAGATACTGAGGACATTAAACAGCTGTCTACCTTGCCTGGCCTCTCAGAAGATCCTTCTGTTGTGGGGTTGCTGAAGGTTGAAGAACAACAGGTGCCAATTGCTACTACCACGGTGCACCGACGACAATATCGCACCCATCAAGACTCCCTGATCCCCATTCATAAACTGATTAGACAATTAGAAAATCAAGGAGTGATTGGCAAGACTCGCTCACCCTTTAATAGTCCTATATGGCCAGTGCGAAAGTCTGATGGAGAATGGAGATTAACTGTGGACTATCGTGGCCTAAATGAAGTTACGCCACCTCTGAGTGCTGCTGTGCCAGACATGCTAGAACTTCAATACGAACTGGAGTCAAAGGCAGCCAAGTGGTACGCCACCATAGACATTGCTAATGCATTTTTCTCTATTCCTTTGGCACCAAAGTGCAGGCCACAGTTTGCTTTTACCTGGAGAGGTATCCAGTACACCTGGAATCGACTGCCCCAGGGGTAGAAACACAGTCCTACTATTTGCCATGGACTGATCCAGACTGCACTAGAAAAGGGTGGAGCTCCAGAACACTTGCAATACATTGATGACATCATTGTGTGGGGAGATACAGCAGCAGAAGTTTTTGACAAAGGGGAGAAAATAATTCAAATTCTTCTGAAAGCTGGTTTTGCCATAAAAAGAAGCAAGGTTAAGGGACCTGCCCGGGAGATCCAGTTTTTAGGGATTAAATGGCAAGATGGGTGTCACCAGATCCCGATAGAGGTGATCAACAAAATAACAGCTATGACCCCACCTACTAACAAAAAGGAAACACAAGCCTTCTTAGGCATTGTGGGTTTCTGGAGAATGCATATTCCAGATTACAGCCAGATTGTACGCCCTCTTTATCAAGTGACCAGAAAGAAAAATGATTTTCAGTGGGGCCCTGAACAACGACAGGCTTTTGAACAGATTTGAAGAGATTGTGCATGCAGTAGCCCTTGGACCAGTCCGTACGGGACAAGATGTTAAAAATGTGCTCTACATCTCAGCTGGGGACAATGCTCCTACCTGGAGCCTCTGGCAGAAAGTACCAGGGGAGACTCGAGGTCGACCCCTAGGATTTTGGAGTCGAGGATACAAGGGCTCCGAGGCCAATTACACTCCAACTGAAAAAGAGATACTGGCAGCATATGAAGGAGTTAGAGCTGCTTCAGAGGTAATTGGTACTGAAGCACAGCTTCTCCTGGCACCCCGATTACCAGTACTAGGCTGGATGTTCAAGGGTAAGGTTCCCACTACCCATCATGCAACTGATGCTACATGGAGTAAATGGATTGCATTAATTACACAGAGGGCTCGAATAGGAAACCCTAATCGCCCAGGAATCTTAGAAGTGATCATGGACTGGCCAAAAGGCAAAGCCTTTGGAATGCCACCAGAAAAGGAGGTGACAGGTGCTGAAGAAGCCCCACCATATAATGAACTACCACAGGATGAGAAGAGGTATGCCCTGTTCACTGATGGATCCTGCCATCTTGTAGGAAAGCATCGGAAGTGGAAAGCTGCTGTATGGAGTCCCATACGACGAGTCACAGAAGCCACAGAAGGACAAGGTGAATCAAGTCAATTTGCAGAGGTAAAAGCCATCCAGCTGGCTCTAGACATTGCTGAACGAGAAAAGTGGCCAAGGCTGTATCTCTATACTGACTCATGGATGGTAGCAAATGCCTTGTGGGGGTGGTTAAAGCAGTGGAAGCGAAGCAACTGGCAGCGCAAAGGTAAACCTATTTGGGCTGCTGAATTGTGGCAAGATATTGCTGCTCGGCTAGAGAAACTAGTTGTGAAGGTACGTCACGTAGATGCTCACGTACCTAAAAGTCGGGCAACTGAGGAACATCGAAACAACCAACAAGCGGATCAAGCTGCTAAAGTGTTCCAAATAGATTTGGACTGGGAACATAAAGGTGAACTATTTTTAGCTCGGTGGGCTCATGACACTTCAGGTCATCAAGGGAGAGATGCAACATACAGATGGGCTCGTGACCGAGGAGTGGACTTAACCATGGACTCTATTGCACAGGTTATCCATGATTGTGAAACATGCGCCGCAATTAAGCAAGCCAAACGGTTAAAACCTTTGTGGTATGGGGGGCGGTGGTTGAAATATAAATATGGGGAGGCCTGGCAAATTGACTATATCACACTCCCTCAAACCCGCCAGGGTAAACGCTATGTGCTTACCATGGTGGAGGCGACCACCGGATGGTTGGAAACATACTCTGTGCCCCATGCCACTGCCCGGAACACTATTCTGGGCCTCGAAAAGCAAATCTTGTGGCGACACGGCATGCCAGAGAGAATTGAGTCGGACAATGGGACTCATTTCAAAAACAGTCTCATAGACAACTGGGCCAAAGAGCATGGCATTGAATGGGTATATCACATCCCCTATCATGCACCAGCCTCTGGGAAAATTGAACGGTATAATGGGCTGTTAAAAACTACCCTGAAAGCAATGGGGGGTGGAACCTTTAAAAACTGGGACAAGCATCTGGCACAAGCTACCTGGTTAGTTAACACCAGGGGATCTATCAATCGAGCTGGCCCTGCTCAGTCAGACCTTCTACATACAGTAGAAGGAGATAAAGTCCTGGTGGTGCATGAAAGGAATCTATTGGGAAAAACTGTCTGGATTCTTCCTCTAACGGGCAAAGGTAAACCCATTCGTGGGATTGCTTTTGCTCAGGGACCTGGATGTACTTGGTGGGTGATGTTGCAAGATGGTGAAGTCCGATGTGTCCCTGAAGGTGATCTGATTCTGGGTGAGACTACTTAATTCTGAACTGTATGTTGTTGCTGCATAAGTGTCTTTCAGGTTAAGACAGTGGTGATGAGACTGGAACTAGCTTCATCAAGTGGCGTCCAGTAACCTCCTCGAGTCTGACATCTTTAACCTGCAACCCGTGGGCACGAACCATGACGCCAGAGAGACTGCTGAGAGACTGCTAGCCAGATGGAAACCCACAATCCTGAACTAAATGAACTTAATGAACTTTTTGTATAGAGATGAATCATAAACTAGTAATATGTGTATATATAATTGAAAATGAAAAGGTAGTGGTGATTTGAGTATGACGTGAATGGTATAGAATAAGGGGTGGAATGTCCTGGTTTGGCCCAAACCAGGCCAATTAGTCTTAAAGAAACCAAGGTCACTGCTGGATTCCTCGCTGCTTGTGGGTGGGGAGCCGAGGGGGGCTTGCGCCTCCGGGGGGGGGGGCAGACAGGGCGGGTGGCCCAGGACTGACCAACGAGGTATTCCATCCCATACATGTCATTCTCACTTTCCTATTGATCACTAACCCACTGCCTCCTGGAGGTGGGGCCCAGGAGGGAGGGGCCCTCCTGTCTCCCACTGATTGGTACCAGCTTTGCCAGTTTCCAGTTAAAAGCCTGCAGGTGTGATGGCAGGGAGCTACTGCATTTTCCCCTCTGCCTGTGCTGGGGGGAGGTACTGCCTTTTCCCCTCTGCCTGTGCTGGAGGGAGCAACTCTGCCTGAGGAGGATTTCCAAGCTCTCAGTCTTGGTTTTGTATATATTTGTATATATTTGTATATATTTGATTATTTCTATTATTATTGTTATTATACTCTTTTTGATTATTATAGTTTATTAAAACTGTTTTAACTTTCCAACCCATAAGTCTCTCTCCCTTTTCCCTTTCCCTTGGGGGGGGGAGAGGGTTAACAGAGAGCATCTGCCACCTGGTTAATAGCTGGCCCAGCTTTAAACCATGACAGCGTAGTAAATACGTATATGTTTGGTATACGCATATTTGAAAATCTTTGAATAACCTATGTCGACATTTGTCATCTGGGGAGTAGCAGCTGTTGTTGTTAACTTTGGAATCTCTGTATACCTTTGTTTGTCTCCCCGAGGTTTTGGAGGGGGGGCGAGTGAATGTTCAGAGGAAAATTTGTTTATTGTAACTTGACTTTGTATCTGAACTTGTATGATTGTGTGAGTGAGACGTACAAATACGTACGAAGTGAGTGCAGAGTCCGGATCCGCGGTTCTGTTATCCCGCGAGGGAAACAGCCGGAGAAGGACAAAGTGATTAATAAATGTGGGAACCTGAAATACTGTCTATAGTAATTGTTAATTGTTGTCTCTGTGTGTGTAAGTGTTTGGGCCCCAGTCCCTGTCTTTGTGTGTTATAAATTTTTGAATGGGAAACCAACAGGGTGGAGTTTTGATAAAAGAGCCTTTTGGGCTGTATTCTGACTCACTGGAAAGATATTGGGGGACCACCTGAAGGAAGTGTGAGCCGTAAGACTTTGATAAAATATTGCAGTCAGTGGTGGCCTTTATACAAGTTATATGACGGAGAAAAATGGCCTGTTAACGGAACTTTAGATTACAATACTTTGTTAAGGGAAAGAAAATAGGATGAAGTGGGTTAATCACCCAGAGTGGCAAAAGGAATGTGGAATTAATTTAGCACCCCAGGACCCTATGGTCCTGGCAAAAAAAAAGGAAAAAAGGAAAAAAATGGGAGGTTAAAAGGATGTTGCTTGGCTTGTAGCATTGTACAAAAGTGTTTAAAGGTTGGTGCACAGAATGAAAGATTAGAGGAGGGGATAGAGAAGGAGATGCTGCGGGGAATTATCAGGATGATCCTGAAAAGGTTGCTAAAGGATCTGAACTAATTGTGAAAACCCAGGAGCCTGACTGGGAGGATGTGGATGCAGTGTTGGATGTGGCGTTTAGCGAATCGGAAAAGCAGATGGTTGTGAAAGCGGCCAGAGCCCAGGTGCAGGCTCTGATTCTGGCTGGAATTCTGCCGGGAACTGTGGATCTCTGTTTTTTGGGACAATCGGCAGATTATATTAGGAGAAAGCTACAGAAAAGTGCAAGGAATGGATGCGAGAGATTTAGAGAGGTTGCTGGAGACTGCATGGCAGGCGTATCGGAATAGGGAGACTCGGAGGGGGAGAGTGAGGGTGGAGCGGTTGCCGGTGCCGCAGCGGCTGCTCTGCGCACCGCAGGGGGCCAGAGACCCTCTCAGAACTTACCGGGAAATAACACTAACGCTGTGAGACGAAGTGCAAGTGCCCCACCGAGGGGAAATCAACCCCTCCCGAAAGATCAGTGTGTGTATTGTAAGCAGATGGGACATTGGAAAAAGGATTGTCCGAAACTGAAATTGGTAATGGTTACTGACACAGGAGCTGACTGACTGGAACCAGGGGAATCTTCCCTAGCAGAACCCTGGGTAAAAATGCAGCTAGGGAAAGAAGAGAAAACTGTAGAATTTCTAGTAGATACAGGTGCCACCTTTTTCAGTATTGAATCAGACCTTATTGTCAATAAGCAAACAAAATGTTAACATTGTGGGAGCAACTGGGCAGGTTGAGAAAGCTTTCTTTTTGAAACCATTAGAATTCAAAATTGGAAAAAGTGTAGGAAGTCATAAATTTCTCTACCTGCCTGATGCTCCTAGACCACTTTTGGGAAGAGACTTGTTAGAACAATTGAATGCTGAGATAAAATTTAAAAATGGAGAAATTGAGTTAAAATCCCAGAAAATAATCACATTGGAATTTTAAGTTGGGCTCTCACTGACCCCCAAATTAGGGAAGAAATTATACACAAAATAAAGGACCAGGTCTATCCAGGAGTGTGGGCCTCAGGAATGCCTGGAAAAGCTAAAAATGCAGAATGGATTGTTGTTAAACTTAAAGAGAGAACACGGCCTGTTAGGATAAAACAATACCCCCTGAAACTGGAAGATAGGCAAGGAGTGAAAAGTATTATAGATGACTTGCATACTTGGCAGGATCCCTTAAAGCGACAGGAACGAGGACCAACGGCACACCGATGGATCCGTGGTGGTGACTAACCCTGCTGCTCCTGCTTAGTTTTCTCCTCTCACTTCCTACCTTTCCTATTGCTTCGTTTTCTCTCTGCCCTCTCGTTCAATAAAGCGGTCTGAGTGGCAGCATCTGACCTCGTTTATGCCTTAATGTCGTTCTCTCTTCAGAGTATAACACACCTATTTTACCTGTTAAAAAAACCTGATGGCAAAACTTATCGATGGGTGCAGGATTTGCGAACAATAAATCAGATAGTTAAAGATTTGTATCCAGTAGTGGAAAACCCATATACTTTGCTAACCAGTTTAAAGGAAACCTATGAATGGTATATGGTCACCAGTGCATTTGTTTAGACATGAGAATTGGGTTTACATTAAAAATATTTCAGGTAACCCTCTCAAATAGAAATGGAGCAACCCTTTTCAAGTTTTGCTCACGACCTACACAGCGGTCAGGCTTGAGAAGCACACTGCGTGGATCCAATACTCGAGAATCAAGAAGGCACCCGAAGGACCATGGAAATCCCAACTCACAGAACCCACATCCGTAAACTTAACTTGAGACTGTTAACGATTATATTGTGGTTTTGTTTTTGACACCCACCTCTGATATTCTTAGTGTTTGTCATTATACTAATAGCTTTCAATTGCCTTTTATGGTATAAATTGAAGAAATTAGCTATGAAAATTTGGATCCTACCTACGGTAATGAAATATGAAAACTTGGAACCTTTGTAAAAGAATTTACAAGTACCAAGTAAAGGGGGGAATGAAACGGTTGGGGGCCCCAAGAACAAGGAGGATGTTGTAAATACCTTAGACATTTGATTCACCTAGTTATATAAATAAACAAAGGGGAGCCTTTTAATGAGGATGGCCATATCTCACTTCGGACAACTGGATCTTGAAAAGATAGTTTCTAATTAGGATGGCTGTATTTCACTTCAGACAACTTGGCCTTGGGAAAACAGAGGCACAGAAACATAAAGATAAGGGAGTTGCAACAGCTGCCTTGAAGGACATAGCCTACATGACCTACGTGATCCATGGACTGAGTTTGCACAGAAGCAGGGGTCAGTCAGCGAACACAGTGAGGAAGACTACAAGCCTTCATCTGAAGACCCCTGACGACCACCAGAGAAAACGACTGCGCATGCGGAATGGACATTTACATATATTAATGAATTCCGGGAAATCTCATGACTATGCAAAGGAGTTCTTGGGAATCTTATGACTATGTATAACTTTATGGTATATAATCTCTGAAAATCTGCCAAATCGGTGGAGCACTCATGGTGGATAATCCCCAGTGCTGCCCAGCACTGCAATAAAGAATGCCTGCTTAATAACACCCTCTGGTGTTATTGAGTTTTCTTTCAGACTCCTTACCCAGCCGCACCGAGCTTCCCACTTCGGTGAGGAAAGTTAGAAAGCAAGGGGGGTTGGAGATCTCCGATTTTTGTATCAATACCATTAGCCACCTTTACCACAAGGACACATTGCTGGCTCATGTTCAACTTGCTATCCACCAGGACCCCCAAGTCCTTTTCTTCAAAGCTGCCTTCCAGATGGGTGGCCCCCAGCATGTATTGGTGCATGGGGTTGTTCCTCCCCAGGGGCAGGACTTGGCACTTCCCCTTACTGAACTGCATGAGGTGTCCGTCAGCCCATTTCTCCAGCCTGTCCAGGTCCCTCTGGGTGGCAGCACAACCCTCTGGTGTACTCCTCCCTTGCTGAGGGTATACTCTGCCCCATCATCCAGGTCATTAATGAAGATGTTAAACAGGACTGGACCTAGCATTGACCCCTGAGGCACACCACTAGTTACTGGCCTCCAACTAGACTTTGTGCCACTGATCAACACCCTCTGGGCACAGCCGTTCAGCCAGTTTTCAATCCACCTCAATCCCTTGCCTCTGCAAAACCTCTCCTTCCCCCATTCGTTCTCCAATCCCATCACCACACATAAAACAGTCTCTTAGATGGGGCAACAGGTGGTGTAGGAAACTGAGATCAGTGTGGGGTGGTTCCTCTACTGGTAGCAGTCCCTTTAGAGTCAGACCTCTTGGCCCCTGCTCAGGCTACCGCTCGAGCTCCTGCTCTCTTCCTGTTCCAGCATGGTCTTCTGTCTCCTCTTTCCTCTGCTCTGGTGTTATTTCTTTTCTTCCTTTTTTTTCAGCATTTACTGCTCTTTCTTAGTTTTGTTTTCACAGAGGTGCCACAAAGTTTGCTGATTGGCCCATCTTTGGCCTGCGATGGGGTTGTTGCTGAGCTGGCTGGAACCAACTGTAACCAGTACAGGGCAGTCAACAACTTTCTCCCACAGAGGTCACTCCTGCAGCCCCACCCTGCCCCGCCCAACCTTGCCAATTATCCCCAATACAAAATGTCAGAAGGGAACTACTCCAGAACATGCTTTCTTCTATGCTGCTGGGAACTTCCAGATTTAAAAATCTCAACAGCAAGCATGAAATTATACAGTGGAGTTAAGCTACCTTTTTTGAACACACTTGCGAAGAATTTTTCATCAAGAAAATACATACTAAACTAGGAAAATATTTTTTGTAACAGAAATAGTTATTTGATCTTTACACATACCAGACCAGAAGTCTGATGTTCAATATATCTTTCAGTTGTGCTTCTTAGGGTAAGAGGTCATGCTCTAGTAAAGTTCATTTTTACATTTAAATGTGATTAATACAGATTCAGAAAAAAAAAAGTCATTTATATTTTTTGAAAGGGGGGGGTCAAGTTAAGGTGTAGATAGGTGAGGGGTTTTTTTTTTTTTTTCAGAAATCAGCATAATGGCAGCTTAGTATGCTTTAGAACAAGTCAATGAACATTACTGAAAAAGTGAAGCTTACGTCTTCATTTTATGACTGACTGACAACATCTGAACAAAGTAATATCACCTTAAGAAGCAGCACCAGTGGTAGACATCAATTTACTAGGTAACATACTTTACAACCTAATCAGCATAGTAATCTTAAAACAGAATAGTTACTCGTGTTCCCTACATTCATTACTTGTTCTGACCTAATAGTAATCTGGGGAAAACAAAAAACCCACCAAGCAATACAGTGGATAGCATTAAAAAGCCTTTGAGGTACACAATTGGAGGGAATTGTCATCTTAATAGACTACACCCAAAGTTACATAGAGAACTTGGGATTCAGGACTACCTCTGAACCACTAGGAAGACTCTGAAAACAGAAGGATGAGAGATCGACCAGTGACCTTAAACATAGCAACACATTTTATTGGAGCACTTTCATCCTAAAGCATTTCCAAACTTGCAGATACAAGCAGTCTTAAACTTAAGCAGACAGATAGGCTCCCCAGAACTCCAACACTAAATCAAACAAACCAAAAACTCTAAAAAGGAACATTAAAACTAGCCAGGTTACCACACACCACTGATCACTCCCAGGAAATGGAACTGCAGGGATTGAATCCAAGGCACTTCAATTAAAGTAGTCCCCTTGCACTAACAGTGCCTGCTCTCAGCTACAATGTGGTCAAAGAATAGGACCTGCATACAGCTATGCCAGAAGAAGTGACAGTGAAAATAAAGAGATTACTTCAAAGATGACAAGTGGACTCAACAATTGGTCACAATGATAAAAATGTTCTTTCTGTAAATGGCTACTGTAAGTCATCCATATAAAAACAATTGGAATACTATTAGTAAACAAACAAAGAGATAAAGTTCTCCTCTGTTCAAACTACCACCTGCAATTGAAGGTCTAAAGTTCAGGAGCTCATCTGCATGTTGAGCATTGTTGAAATCCATAGAGCTACTCTTAATTTTAAGATCTACTCTCACCACTATTTGGAGGTGCAGACCTTGAATAGCACATAAGAGCATTCAACAATAACATTAAAAAAAAAAAAGACAGTAAAAGCTAACCTTCGCAAAAAAGGCTATAAAAACCTACCTGTACATGTTTACAGTATACTATCAGTAACTCTTATTTTACAGATATATCTCCAAGAAAATTCCATCATAAAAGATAATTTAACAACACATCTCAACCACCTTGCAATAGCTGCAAATACTAGAACGCGATTAGGTAACATTTAAATCTAATATAGTCACCAGTTAATGACAATAATTTGTAATGGTTCAACAACCTGCTGAAATACATACAATAAAGTTTTCAAGCAAGCAAGTCAAACAAGACCTCACATAACATGGATTTAGAGCAGTTTTACAACATACATTACACAAAAGAAATATAAAAAGGCATTCTCCTCAACCTCTCTGATAGCCAAATCAATTCACCTCCTAAATTCTGCATGCCATCACCAAATTCGCATTTTAGATCAAGACAGAAAGTTAAATCCAACCCGTCACATGGTGACAACAGTAATAAGTACTGTATATTATTCAGTCGAATAATTTCACCATTACTTGAAAATTACTTTAGTGATCCCAGGCCCATTTTTCACTGTTCATAGATAAAATACAAATTAGTTAACTAAGTTTTTAATTAGTTAACAATAGTTAAGAGTAACTGAGTGCTGCACAAATCCACTGACATATCAAGTTACAGACTTTTGCTCAGATTTTTCCATCTAGAAGTATTACAGTTGGTTTGGGAGCCATGACATGAATACACATTCCAAAATGCAATTTGGATGACTCCACTTAAGTTTTACATTGTGGTAAACTCAATGCTATAATTTATTTTCTCCTCCAGTTAATCAACACTTGTTAACGGGGATGGAAAAAGTAGAAGAAAAAACAAACATAGATTAAAGAAATTATTAATATATGATACTTAATTCTAACATTAAAATGCAGTAACTACTTCTATCTCAATAAAAACTGATTGTGCTATGCCAGTGCTTCTCCACTAGCAACTTCCAAAGCAAAGTAGCCAAAGTAAAGAGTTAGGACATTACTTTAGGGCACTGCTCTGATAGAAGTCATGGCTATCAATGTGTACATGCTTTGAATAAAGACTGTGGTTTTAAATATAATATTTGAAAAATGAAACATTTACTATGAGTTACAATAACACATGTTTAGAAAGCATCACATCCTTTGCACCTTGAGCATTCGTCCTTAAATTAAAGCCTAGATAAGCTGTTCCCCAGCAGATCATTTTAGATATGCCCAAGAAATCCAAATGTTATTTTGACTTTATGTCATTTTAAAAAAAAGGCAATAAAATATAAGCTATTTTCATCAACGTCAGAAGGGGGTACTCTGAATAACTGAGGTTGGGAGGTGATGAACTGAACATTTGCCTTGTGTTAGGAGAGGTGAGAAACACACCGTCTCATAGTTCAGTATCGCACTTCAGTTCACAATGCTATACCTTTTCTTTTTTTAAGAAAAAGTGCTCCTTTTAACAACAACAAAAAATGCTTCCATTTGTGCTATTGTCATCACAAGGGCATATTAATCTGTGACAGCAAACTAGCAACACAAAGAGACCTGACAACTGTTAATTCCAGTTTTATATCCTATGATTTGCAAGCTATTTAAGATACTGACAAGGAGATAGAGAGAAAGCCAAGAAACCCCAAAAAACCTATACTATGGTTTTTTCACTACACAACGCCTATTCTAACATAACTAGTTCAGGTCTTTTTAGTAAGACTGTGCCGAGTTGATACCTTACATTGAACTACATCCTAAAATGAAAGAAATGGCACTAGATCATTTCACAAGCACAATACAGTATTTCATCTCTGCCAGCACCAGTCCTCCCCGCCCCCCTCAAGAGAGACGCGCATTCCAATCAAGCCTTTCTCAGCAGGGCTCAGCCAATTCTCCCCCTCCCTCCCTCCAGTCCTTGCTAGGTTCCCAAATCCCCTCTGATTTTAGGTTTCATTTTGTTGTAAACAGCAAAACGAAAGGAGAAAACCTCCAAAGCGAGGATCCTTACCCTTGAAATCCTGCCATGCGCGCAATAAGGAGGGTGAATTGGTTTTCCTTTTTTTTTTTTAATGGGAGATGAAGGGGAAGAAACAAAAGCCTAAATGGAGGAAAGGGTAAGCAGCGGAGACAGAGGGAGAAAGAGGAGAGTCTGGTGAAGAAGCAGGGCGAGCGTCAGCCATGTTGTGTGTGTTGGTCCAGTATTTACAAACCTGCAGCTGCGGCAGTGTTTTGAGTCTGGGAGAGAGGGGAAAGAAAGGAGAAGAAAGGAGAGGAGGGAAGACAGAGAGGGAATCGAGGGAGGAGGGGAAAACGGCGGCGGCAGCAGCAGACAAAGGAACTGAGCAGAGCGCGCGCGCATACACACGCACACTCTGGGTGTCCCAGACAGCGGCAGTGACGTGTGCAACCACAGCGCTGCCAGCCCAGCGCGTTAGCAACTCCCCCAGCTCCAGCCTTTAGCTACTGCGGCGCGGCCGAGCCCCGCCACCACCTTTACATCCCATTCGCCCCATTTTCTCGTGGAGAGAGCAGACGGATGACAGGGCAGAGACATGCTTCCCCCAACGTGCACTATCGACAGGGAGGCTTATCTGCCAGGAGCCCCTCGGCGGGCCCCAACACACAGTACAATAGTTCCACAGAGAGGGAGGGGGAATGTGCAGCTGAAACCCCTCACCTCCAGCAAGGGACCAGGGGCGGGGGGGAGGGGTGCGTAGATAGCGAGAGTGGCCGTGCCAAAAGAAGGCAGCAGTCCCCCAGAGCCCGGGCGCTACGTGGGAAGGGGAGATAGAAACGACAACACGAGCCCAAGGGCCCCCACTCTCGCCCGCCTCCCGCGACTTCCGGGAGGGCCACTGAGACAGCGAAGAAGAAAGGATAACAGAGACAGAACACCACAAGTATATAAATAACGTCAGCCTCGGGGGAGGGAAAGCTAGGAGCAGCGACTCCCTCTGGCTCTGCCCGGTACTAGGCTAGGCTAAGCCAGGCCAAAGGCGGCGCGATGGGCTGTGCTTTCCCGCCCCCCCTCCGCATTCGCTACTCACCTGCTAGGGGGATGGGCGCCTAGGAGTGCCAGGAGGATGGCCTAGAAGCGTTTAGCGCTGCAGCCACAGCAGTCCTGTCTCACTAGGCCACTCAGTTTCTCTGTGGCAGCAGTAAGGACAGCTGCTCCCCTTGTCTCGTTTGTCCCCCTCCGCTGTCACCACTGCTACCTCCTGTTCGCCTCTGCCACATTTGGATTCTCCTCTCCGTACACGAGCTCCACCGCTAGAATAGAGGCCTCCTCACCTTCCTGCCAAATAGTGAGCTACCCGCATCGAGACGTTCAAAACACAGGGCCGGGCACCGCCCTCCTCCCCTCCGCCAACGCGCAGGCGCACTGCAAATTCCGAACTGCGACAGGAGCGCAGGAAGCAATCCTCCACCCAGGCCACCACTACTCACTAGCGCGCAGTCGCCCCCGTAGCTGCTGCCGCTCCTCCTCCTCTACTGCCGTCTCCCGGTGTTCCGTCGGCGGTCGTAGCGGAGGGTGACGTGAGCCCGTACGCAGATGGTTACCTGTTGGCCCTTCTCCAAACACAGGCCACTAGGCCCTGGGGCGGTGAACGTCCGCCTGCCCACCGCAGTGAGTCCAGTACTGCCTCGCGAGGTGGCCACAGTGCTTTATAGCAGCAGTACCGCTTCCCTAAACAGGCCTTGGGAGCCAGCGGCTCTCCGCTGCCCCCTCGCCATCATAGGAAAGAAAATGTATAAGCCATCATAAGAAAGAAAAATCAGCTATGGATATCCTGTGTTACAAATTCGGCCTGTGCCAACTGAGGAGGGAGGTTAGGACGCAAAGTATAGAATTACAAAGGTAAATACTCATTCATGTGCATGAGATATCTCAGTCAAACTGGGTGCACCCAAGGGATTTTTCTTTAGGGGTTTTATACCTTACACTACAAGGGTATGTAATGAATCATCCAATTACCTACTAATGCATATTTCTAATTATCCAATCATAAACGTGGTACAGCATAGCAACATACATTGCAAAAAATATATTTTGTAGGTCTTGCAGCATCAGTATCTGTCAGCATCCTTGTGGTTTATCTGTTAATCCAGATGTTTCTGTCATCAACTTCTGCAAAGTTATTAGGCATCAGCAATTCATGTTTCTCTTAGATATGGATCCTTCAGTTAAGGAAACCTCTCTTGCAAAAATTATCTTAGTCGATTGCTTGTCCTTATTAGGGGTCTTGGGTCTCCAGATAATGATGCAGCAATTATACGCTAATAATGTTCTTAGCTCCTACTGAATGCGTGATCTCAATAATTTATATCATGCCTACTAGAAATGAAAATAAAGATTTAGACAAAATTATAAAAGATGAGCTGTCACCAAATCAGTCTATTACATTTTCTACATTATTCAAGGATATAACTTCAAGAGCTGTTCATAGCTTTAGATTGACAAAGAACAAAATGGAAAACATCAATAAGTAAGATTATGTTCTTCTCTGTCAAATCAAGTAATTGGTTCAAAAATCAAAACAGGTGAACAGCTGAGGAACAGTCTGCCTTAACAAATCTAACGAGTATTTTTTTCAAATTAGACCTTGGCAGGTATAGCATAACATATGATGTTATGACATTTTTTTCTGTTATAAGACAAAGAAACTTCAGTGCATGAAGACAGCCATGAAGAGTTGTTTATTTGAGTCAAGAAGAGTTTGATTGAAGGCCATCATATTGTGAAACCAAAATGCAACTTAACCTAATTAATAATATCCTGAAAATTTTCCTTTTTTTTTTTTTTTTTTAAAGTGCTGTTGTCACCTGACACTACGGGGACAGATAGGTTCTTTTAGGGATCCTTGGCAGAATGATGACAACACTAAGTTGTAGTTTCAATTAAAGCTTTATTTTTTAACAGAATTTTATGATTAGCATAGCATAGAATCTTATGATCAGAGTAGCACAGGATTTTTAATAAGCAGAATCACTGTAGTACAATTTTATAAGTAGCGTAGCACAGAATTTTATAGCACAGCTTAGCTCATGGTTTCTAATCACCTGGACCCTCTGCAGTTTGGGTCAAATCTTAATACTTGGCTTGCTGTATCAATATAACGATCATAATGTAGACTTGAAATATGCAAAAGAATAGGAATTACTCAATCCTCAGAAGAAGCAGATGATCGTGGAGGCATCCCTGACCACTGGAGGATCATGGGTTTTGCCGCCCAGCAGCAGTTCCGGTCCAAGTCCCACTTAGGACTTGTAACTGCTTGATTTTCTAGACAGTGCTCTGTGTGCTGCTACACTTCCCTGTTCTGTGTCAGGATCATCAAAACCGGGTTGGCCAGGTGCCTGAGACCTTCAAGGCTGGTAAGGAGGGGAGTAGTCAGCCTGGTGCCCAGAAACCTGGAGGCCAATAGGGAAGGGAAGAAGTCGCCTGCCTGGTGTGCAGGACCTTCAAGGTCTGATAAGGAGGGGAAAGGGGACTGATACGTGACCAGCTCGGTCACAGAAAATGGCCGTTTACCTTATAAAATGGCATTAGTTATGCTAACCATATTACCAGGGGTCAGGAGCAGGGGGTACCAGTCACAGCTGTACATAAACTTCCTAGTCTTTTTGGATGCTTTGAAGTACCACCGAGTTTGGTTAGAAATAGAATGGCTGAATTCTTCCAGAAGCTTTGAATGCTATTGAGTAGCTTTGAGTGAGAACCAGGTTCCCTCTGGTCCCAGAAAATTTTGCTTTCTTGATATCCTCCTAGCCTAAAGAGAATCAGCCTTAACTACTGAAAAAAAATCACAGCCCTCTTGATTTGATGGTAGAATCAAGAACCCTCAGAATTCAAGTGGCCAGATCTTTGCTTGATGTGAATTTGAAGGAGGAATGATATCTTGCTTCTGAGATTGATCTTCAATTAATATTTTTAAATGCTGGGATCAATCAGCCACTTTTGCTTTAATTTAACCTTAAAGGAGCAGTTATCTGTTTGAGATAACTATCTGGCTACCTGGCTGATTTGTCTTTTCCAAGCAAGCTACTATAAAGCTATCACAGGAATTATTTAAAGTCAACAGAAACAGAGGCCTCCTTCCAACATGTTTGCTCTCTGACATGGTTACAACATTGATGAAATTTATCATGTCAGCAGGAACCAACCATCTATCTTTTAGCAAATTGAATAAAACAGCAATCAGTTTCAAGTTCAGGTGATGTAAATTAAATAAATAGAATAGTTCCAGTTGGAAGGAACCTACAACAATCATCTAGTCCAACTGTGTGACCACTTCAGGAAAATTTGCCTTCTTTAAGTGAATTATTTGCATGCTACAGGAAGTGGTGAATAAAGCCCAGCTTTTAAGAGAAATGCTCCAATTACTACTAAATTAAAACTCAGCTGTGTCAGATATTACTTTCTTCTGCCAGCAGTGACTTCTGAACAACATATTTAACTTCTAGGAACAGGCTTGTAACAAATCAGCTTTATTTGGAATTAGAAAATATGTAAAAAAAAAGATTGAAAAACATATTTAAAATAAATTAAGTCAGTACTTCAATTTGAGCAAAATCCAAAAAATAACTGAGATTTAAGAGGTTAGATGAGTTCAACCTCCAGTTTATTGGGTTAGATGAATTCAATGCAGTAAAAAGGTTTTCAAAAAGCAACGACTAATACTAGAGAGCTGGTGGTTTTGCTGTAAAAATATATAACATATAGGTCAAGATTTTAATCCTCAAGATTTGGTCTATATGGGAAAGTTTTAGTGCCTCCCCCTCCCAAATTTCAGTATCAATCCATTATTACCTTTTTTCTTTATATCAACAAAATTCTTCACTTTTACCAGTGTAGTTACATTGCTTTTGTAAATAAATGATCCCTACTATGTCTCAAAGAATGATAAACCACTGAAGGGGAAAAAGAGAGTCTAATAAATGTGCCTGGAGAGAAAAGTCACTGATATTAGTCAGACATACCTTTAAAACAGATATGACTTACTGTCATGTAAGATGAGACCATTCTTCAACAGTCTGTCTTTGGTCACAGAAAGACAATACCAAATGAATCATACTACTGTTGCAGAAATTTAAACCCTTCTCCTCCCACTCCTCGCTTGTATCTTCATTTCTCCCTTATACACATATGCAGTACTCCTCAGGCTTTTGGTAGACAAAGTATAGCATTTTTTCCCCTACATAACTTCCATGTAGGTAGAGAGAATCTCTATGATAGTCAAAGAAGTCCAAAATATACCTCTTATTTCCTCTTTATTTTCTTTATATGGACTTTGAAACATAAAAGGCTTGATGAGCAACTTAATTTGCAAATGCTGTTAAGGGATATTAGGAGTGTGGCCACCTCCTCCAGCTACTCCAGCCCAGGACTCCCTCCTGCCCAGCTGCTTGAGCCCAGCCCAGTACCCTGGGCAACCAGAGTCTCTGCCCAGGCTGAGGGACTCAGCTGCCACTTATCTGTTTGCAGGTTCAACCAGTAGCAAAGCTGAGCGTGTATCCCAGAGACACACACAGAGGACACTGACACAGCTAGTTACACAGACTGACACAGACAAGGCACTGCCTTCAACAGGCACATAAAACAAAAATAGACAGCCAAGTCCCCTTCCTCCTCTTTGGCTGGTAGATAGATAGAAAGTTACTAGTGAAAGCACACACATTCGAGGCGCTCTCGAGTACCAGCATGGACCCTCTGTCCACCTGGTACCCCTGCCTGGATCCCAGGCCCTCTTACCCGCTTCATGGGTGCCCTACTCACTGGCTAGTCCAGCTTGATGTTAGATAGCAAACATGCATACACTCACAAGCTCATCCCATAGGCACTCCACATTCATAAGTCCCCTGGGGCCAGCATTGACCCTTGCCTGCCTGATACCCCAGCCTGGAACCAAGGCCCCCCACTGCTACTTGCTGGCAAGTACAGCTTTAAGTTTGCTAGAAAATACACATGCACGCCCACACCTACACACCAGGTTTGGGGAAGATACAGACACAACTGCCCCCCAGCTGCCAGAACCAGGCACACAAGCTGTGACTTGCAGTCCTGCTCCAGCCACCGGCATTGAGCCTCTTACTTGCCTCACTCATGCTGGTTCCCCCCAGTAGCTGGTTTTCAGGACACACACTGTTCCCACCCCAGTGACTGGAGGTAGAAGGCACCCACTCGCTCTAGTAGCCGATGTTGAATCCCCCCACATTCACTCCAGTAGCTGATGCTGCAGGGCATCTATACCCCGAGTCTGACTCTAGTAGCCAGCATCAAATTCCACTCACACACACGCAGGTCTCACCAGTAGCTGGCACTGAGACCCCCACCACTTGCTCCAGTAGATGACACCACAGGCCAGGGGCTCCTACACCCCCAGTTTGACTCTACTAGCTGGCACCAAATCCACCCACGCTGGTCCTCCCAGTAGCTAGCACCTAGTCCTTTCAGATCACATACATGTATGCACGTGCACACACACACACACACATGCCCGCAGTCATGCCGGTCCCCTCAGTAGCTGGTGTTCGGGACACACACTGTTCCCACCCCAGTGGCTGGAGGTTAAAGACCCCACTTGCTCCAGTAGCTGGAACCACAGGCCAGGGGTGCTTACACTCCCAGTCTAACTCCAGTAGCTGTCACCAAATTCACTCACACCAGTCACCCCAGTAACTGGCACTCCGGGCTTAAAGTCTACAGGACCCTCCCTAGATCTAGAAAGCTATAGCCCCTCCAACTACTGATGCCAGGACCCCCACCTGCATCCAGTAGCTAACACTATAGGCTGTGGGGCACCTACATCCCCAGTCTGACTCCAGTAGCTGCACCAAATTCCACTCTCACACACATACACAGAGGTCCCACCAGTAGCTGGCACTTAGTCCTTGCAGCACACATACACACAGGATAGAGAGTAAAATTACACAGAGTGATAGTTAAGAAGAGATTTAATAAGAAAATATAAGATGGGACAGACTCTGGTGATCAGGTGCAGGGCTCAGCCAGACAAGCTTACTGACTGACACCATTTTACACGCAACTGGCCTGTTTTATATCCCTTTCTGTCTACTCCCCTCTTCATAGAATATCCTGAGTTGGAAGGGACTCACGAGGATCATCAAGGATCAACATAGAGGTACATTGGCCAGAAAAGGAAGATTAAAGACAATGTACTCCCTCAATAAATAAGACAGGAGAACTGGTGACAGCTGACATGGAAAAGGCTGAGGTACTCAATTTTTTTGCCCCAGTTTTCAATGGTAATCTCTCTTCCCACATCTCAAGTCCCTGAACCTCAGGGCCAGGGACTGGGGGAATGAAGCCCCTCCCATTGTAGGAGAAGATCTCCTTCGAGACCACCTGAGGAACCTGAACATACACAAGTCCACAGGACTCAACAAGATGCATCCCAGGGTTCTGAGGGAATTGGCTGATGTAGTTGCCAAGCCACTCTCCACCATATTTCAAAAGTTGTGGCAGTCAGGCAAAGTCCCCAGTGACTGGAAAAAAGGAAACATCATGCCCATTTTGAAAAAAGGGTAAAAAAGAGGACCCTGGGAACTACCAACCAGTCAGCCTCACCTCTGTGCCCAGTAAGATCATGGAACAGATCTTCCTGGAAGACACATTGAAACATATGGAAGACAGGGAGGTGATTAGAAACAGCCAACACGGCTTCACCAAGGGCAAATCATGCCTGACTAATCTGTTGGCCTTCTACGATGGAGTGACTGCATCAGTGGACAAGGGAAGAGCAACTGCTGTCATCTATCTGGACTTCTGTAAGGCCATCGATATTGTCCCCCACAACATTCTTAGCTCTAAATTGGAGAGAGATGGGTTTGACGGATGGACTGGTAGATGGATAAGGAATTGGCTAATGCCTGCATCCAAAGAGTTACAGTCAATGGCCCAATGTCCAAGTGGAAACCAGTAATGAGTGGTGTCCCTCAAGGATCTATACTGGGACTAGTACTATTGAATATCTTCATTAAAGATATAGTGTGATTGAGTGCACCCTCAGCAAGTTTGCTGATGACACCAAGCTGTGTGGTGCAGTTGATTCACTTGAGGGAAGGGATGTCATCCAGAGGGACCTTGACAGGCTTGAGGAGTGGGCCTGTGTGACCTTCATGAGGTTCAACAAGGCCAAGTATAAGGTCCTGCACCTGAGTTGGGGCAATCCCCAGTATCAGTACAGGCTAGGGGATGAATGGATTGAGAGCAACCCCGCAGAGAAGGACTGTCTCCATTTAGACTGCACCCAGGGCTAAACAATAACCAGTTGTTCTATAACCCAATGTCCCTTCCATGACAGAGGAAGGGAATTGGGAAAAGGAGGAAGACTCGTGGGTTAAAATTTAAACAGATTTAATAAAATAAGGAAACCAATATCAATGCTAATACAAAATACACAAAATTATACTTAACTACAGAGTGCTGGCAAGTCACTCCAGGGATAACAATCCTTGAGAAGGAGAAAAATAGAGGGGAGAAGAGAGCAGAACAAAAAGAGCCCCACCCCTCCCCAGCAAGCTTTCCCTTTTACAGTGAACCTGACCTTAATCTTATAGAATACACCTCTGGGCCAGCCTGGGTCAGCTGCCCTGGATTTAACTGCTAATGGCCTTGATCACCATGACTAGCCACAAACTGAAACAAAATGTAACAGAAACTTGACTCTATAAATTTTATCCCCACAAAACCAGGATAGGATTCCACTCCTTATTCTATATCATTTATGTCAAGTCACTACTATTTTCCCCATCTCTCAACATATATATAACCATATGTACACACAGATATGATTCGCTTTAGTCTATGGGCTATCTCTCCAAAAAGTCCATTGAATTAATTTTGTCCAAAACCATGGGTTTCATTTCTCATAATACTCTCAGGGCAGGAAAAAATCGGTGTGGGATTCACTCAGTTGGCAGATCGGGACAAGGCCTCAATACCGTGTGTTGGACTGGTGAAGTTAAGCACAGCAGGATGCTGTATGGCATCTGGAGCTTGCAGCTGGTACAGCCCATGTTCACAGTCTGGGGTGATTCTTACTTTGAAAAATGACAATTAGGATCATACAGTTCAAGTTATGGACTATTCTCGCCCAAAATCAAATCTCCTTGGGGTGCACATCTAACTTCCCCATCCTCCTGCATCATCCACCAGGTGCACCCAGGTCCTTAAGCAAAAGCAATTCCACACATAGGTTTGCCTTTGCTCGAGGCAGGAGTAATCCAAACTGGTTTTGTCCTGGTTCTGTTTTAGGCCAAACCAATTTTCCTTTCAGTGATTTTTACTCTCAGCTAAGTCTCTTCTAAGTAACTGCACTTTCTGAAATTAACGGCATGTTTTGCAGACAGTGGCTGCTTCTAGGATTCATAATGCTCAAAGTTTGTAGTTATCACTGAGGCACTGGTAGGGATGTTATGCAGAAAGGCTCTTGCTGTACTTATTCTTAGAGAAAACAAGGTCACTGCTAAATTCCTCACTGATTACGAGTGAAGAGCCGTAGAAGGGTCGCACCTCCAGGGAGGAGCAGACAGGGCAGGTGACCCAAAATTGACCAACGAAGGTATTCCATCCCATACACGTCATTCTCAGTATAAAGCAGGGGGATCACAAGGGTCTCTGCCTTCTTACCCCCTTCTACTATGGCCGATGTCCAAAGAGGACTCTGTCCATTTTCCTGCTGCCCCCGATCCCAATCTGTGCATCCCTGAATCCAGTTCCTGTCCATTGCTGGGCCCAGTCTGGGCCTTCCCGGAGCCTGCCCTGCAGTGCCGGTGGTGACGTGGCTGACATCAGGGGAGCTCAATCTTGGTTTTGTATATATTTGTATATATTTAATTAATTCCATTATTATTATTATTATTATACTTTTTCATTATAATAGTTCATTAAACTGTTTTAACTTTCCAACCCATAAGTCTCTCTCCCTTTTCCCTTTCCCTTCCAGATGGGGAGGGGAGGAGAGTTAACAGAGAGCATCTGCCACAGGTTTAATACCTGGCCCAGCTTTAAACCATGACAGATTTATTGGCACCCAACATGGGGCTTGAGAGAAGCTCTGACAGGTTGCTCTGATAAGTCAAATCCCAGCTCCAGCTGGAGGAGGCCTGGATAGCTCAAGTCAACAGAGGATCAGATTTCTTCCTTTTAGATTCACAAGGGGTTGGAAATTAAAACAGACAGCTAACATGGTAATGTCGCTTTTGATCACAGTGTTATCTTGTCTCTTTATAGAGTTTCTTTCACAGTTGAGTATTGCAATGCTGCCTTACCTGCCGTATGCACTGTGCTATTGCTTGCTTCTTATTAAAGTTTACATGCAGTTTAGCAGTGGGCGCTGGTTGAAATGCATCATTTTGGTATGGGGTTTGATACTGATTTATGCCATGATAAACTGGGCTGTTACCATTCTGATCTCTTATCTCTCTGACACAATGATGGGCAACTTCAATCGCAAATCGGTAGCAGAAACTTCATCTGCACACTCCAGGCATCCTTTAGCTGATTTTGTTAATGATTACACTTCCAATTTTACTTCAGGAAATAGTACCTTCCCCTTTTCTGCCAAGCTGATTCCACTAGATTTTGCAAATTTTGGATGTTTTTGGCATGTTTTTATTATCAGTTGTCCTGTATGTGTTTCAGGTGTGGTATAAAATTAAATACCAGTACAGGTGTTATGCAGCCACCTCAGCTCCTACAGCCACTACATCCAAACCCCGGCAATACTCACTGCAGCTGCTACACCCCCCAAGACAGCAGCTGCATCTACTCAAACCTCAGCAGTCTCCACTGTAGTCACTGCACACCCCAAGACAGCAGCTGCATCTACTCAAACTCCGGCAGCCTGCACTGCAGCCTGCTACACTCCCCAAGATGGCCACTGCATCTACTCAGACCTCTGCAGCGTGTACTGCAGCCACTACAGCCCCCAAGACAGCTACTGCATCTACTCAAACTCCAACAACAGGCACTGTGGACACTGCAACTCCATCAACGGGCAATGCAGCTACTCCAATTCCAATGACAGATCCTGCAGTCACTCCAGCTCCAACAACGGGCACTGTAGTTACTTTAACCTCAACGATGGGCACTACAGCTACACCAACCCCAGTGTCTGCCATGGTGATCCTACCCCCATCTGCTACTGGCATCTGCACTGACCACAAGTGCTCTATGCCTACTTCAGGACCAGAGGACCAATCTGGGCCAGTACCAACAGCCCCTGTAACCAAGAAGAAACACCAAAAGAAATCAGCTCATGAAGAGAAGGATGATGACTCAGAGCCTTCTAAGGCAGAGCCATCACATGACACAGGTGAGGGCCCTTCTCAGGCAGAGTCAGGGCATGACACAGGTGAGGGTCATCTTTTTAAAGCAGACCCATCACAGAAGAAAGGTCCTTCTAAGGCAGAACCATCACAGGAGGAAGACTCAGACATAGAGGTAACCTACCACTCCCTATCCCTGAAGGACCTGTGAAATACAAGGAAAGACTTCAGCCATTATGACAGTGAGCCAATTATTACCTGGTTGCTCCGATGCTGGGATAATGGGGCTGATAGCATGGACTTGGATGGTAGGGAAGCCAGACAGTTGAGATCCCTGTCCAGAGACGGTGGTATTGATAAGGCGCTTGCGAAAAAGTCAAACACTATCAGTCTCTGGAGGCGACTTGTCAGCTGTAAAGAGCAGGTATCCCTATAAAGATGATGTTCTGAGCCACCTAAGCAAATGGACCACTATAGAAAAAGGTATTAACTACCTTAGAGAACTAGCTGTGCAAGAGATTATTTATAGAGACCTACGGGACATTGTAGATCCTGTAGATCCTGATGAAGTGGAATGCAACCGATCCATGTTCCAGAAGGTTGTGAAGAGTGCTCCACCGACATATACCCATACATTGTCAATATTGGTCTGGGGAGAAGATGCTATGGCACCATCTACTGCGGGTAAAATGTCTAAATGTATGCGACAGAATTAAGATAGTATTTCTTCCCCACTGCAGACCCGCATCTCAGCTGTGGAAAAACTGACTAAGGAAAACAAGGACTCATTTAAACAACTATCAGACAAACTGTCCAGGACTGAGAATAAACTTGACTTTCTACCTACACAGGCCTGCATTGCAGCCATCAGGAGAAAACACCCTCCTACAAGATCAGCTCAAAGGAAATGGAACACATCACGAGGTATCCTGTGATTTGCCCTGCGTGGTTATGGGGAGGACATGAGCAGATGGCATGGACAACCTACCAGTACCCTAAATGCACGAGTACGTGAGTTGCAAAGTATTTCTGGAGTAACAGGGGGATATCAAAAGTTATCTGTACTGGAAGCTGAAGTGAACCTAACTAAAAATGAATGGAAAAAGCACCCCATTGTGACTGGCCCAGATGCTCTGTGCATCCTTGGCATAGACTACCTCAAGAGAGGGTGTTTTAAGGACCCAAAAGCGTATAGATGGGCCTTTGGTATAGCAGCTGTAGATACTGAGGACATTAAACAGCTGTCTACCTTGCCTGGCCTCTCAGAAAATCCTTCTGTTGTGGGGCTGCTGAAGGCTGAAGAACAACAGGTGCCAATGGCTACTACCACAGTGCACTGACAACAATATCACACCCATCAAGACTCCCTGATCCCCCTTCATAAACTGATTAGACAATTAGAAAATCAAGGAGTGATTGGCAAGACTCGCTCACCCTTTAATAGTCCTATATGGCCAGTGTGAAAGTCTGATGGAGAATGGAGATTAACTGTAGACTACTGTGGCCTAAATGAAGTTACACCACCACTGAGTGCTGCTGTGCCAGACATGCTAGAACGTCAATATGAACTGGAGTCAAAGGCAGCCAAGTGGTATGCCACCATAGACATGGCTAATGTGTTTTTCTCTATTCCATTAGCACCTAAGTGCAGGCCACAGTTTGCTTTTACCTGGAGAGGTATCCAGTACACCTCAAATCAACTGCCCCAGGGGTGGAAACACAGCCCTACTATTTGCCATGGACTGATCCAGACTGCACTAGAAAAGGGTGGAGCTCCAGAACATTTGCAATACATTAATGACATCATTGTATGGGGTGATACAGCAGCAAAAGTCTTTGTCAAAGGGGAGAAAATAATCCAAATTCTTCTGAAAGCTGGTTTTGCCAAAAAAAGAAGCAAAGTCAAGGGACCTGCCCAGGAGATCCAGTTTTTAGGGATTAAATGGCAAGATGGGCGTTGCCAGATCCCGATAGAGGTGATCAACAAAATAACAGCTATGTCCCCACCAACTAACAAAAAGGAAACACAAGCCTTCTTAGGCATTGTGGGTTTCTAGAGAATGCATACTCCAGATTACAGCCAGATTGTACGCCCTCTTTATCAAGTGACCAGAAAGAAAAATGATTTTCAGTGGGGCCCTGAACAATGACAGGCTTTTGAACAGATTAAACAAGAGATTGTGCATGCAGTAGCCCTTGGGCCAATCCAAATGGGATAAGATGTTAAAAATCTGCTCCACACCGCAGCCGGGGACAATGGTCCTACCTGGAGCCTCTGGCAGAAAGTACCAGGGGAGACTCGAGGTCGACCCCTAGGATTTTGGAGTCGAGGACACAAGGACTCCAAGGCCAACTACACTCCAACTGAAAAAGAGATACTGGCAGCATATGAAGGAGTTAGAGCTGCCTCAGAGGTAATCGGTACTGAAGCACAGCTTCTCCTGGCACCCCGATTACCAGTACTAGGCTGGATGTTCAAGGGTAAGGTTCCTACTACTCATCATGCAACTGATGCTACATGGAGTAAATGGATTGCATTAATTACACAGAGGGCTCGAATAGGAAACCCTAATCGCCCAGGAATCTTAGAAGTGATCATGGACTGGCCAAAAGGCAAAGCCTTTGGAATGCCACCAGAAAAGGAGGTGACACGTGCTGAAGAAGCCCCACCATATAATGAACTACCACAGGATGAGAAGAGGTATGCCCTGTTCACCGATGGATCCTGCCGTCTTGTAGGAAAACATCGGAAGTGGAAAGCTGCAGTATGAAGCCCTATACCACAAGTCACAGAAGGACAAGGTGAATCGAGTCAATTCGCAGAGGGAAAAGCCATCCAGCTGGCTTTAGACATTGCTGAACGAGAAAAGTGGCCAAGGCTTTATCTCTATACTGACTCATGGATGGTGGCAAATGCCTTGTGGTGGTGGTTAAAGCAGAGGAAGCGAAGCAAATGGCAGCACAGAGGTAAACCTATTTGAGCTGCTGAATTGTGGCAAGATATTGCTGCTTGGCTAGAGAAACTAGTCGTGAAGGTACGTCATGTAGATGCTCACATACCTTAAAGTCAGGCAACGGAGGAGCATCAAAACAACCAATAAGTAGATCAGGCTGCTAAAGTATTCCAAATAGATTTGGACTGGGAACATAAAGGTGAACTATTTTTAGCTCGGTGGGCTCATGACACTTCAGGTCATCAAGGGAGAGATGCAACATACAGATGGGCTCATGACTGAGGGGTGGACTTAACCATGGACTCTATTGCACAGGTTATCCACGACTGTGAAATGTACACCGCAATTAAGCAAGCCAAACGGTTAAAACCTTTGTGGTATGGGGGGCAGTGGCTGAAATATAAATATGGGGAGGCCTGGCAGATTGACTACATCACACTCCCTCAAACCCGCCAGGGTAAACGTTATGTGCTTACCATAGTGGAGGCAACCACCGGATGGCTGGAAACATACGCTGTGCCCCATGCCACTGCCCGAAACACTATCCTGGGACTCAAAAAGCAAATCTTGTGGCGACATGGCACACCAGAGAGAATTGAGTTGGACAATGGGACTCATTTCAAAAAGTCTCATAGATAACTGGGCCAAAGAGCATGGCATCGAGTGGGTATATCATATTCCCTATGATGCACCAGCCTCTGGTAAAATTGAATGATACAATGGGCTGTTAAAAACTACCCTGAAAGCAGTTGGGGGTGGAACCTTTAAAAATTGGGATAAACATTTGGTGCAAGACACCTGGTTAGTTAACACCAGGGGATCTATCAATCAAGCTGGCCCTGCTCAGTCAGACCTTTTGACATATGGTAGATGGCAATAAATTCCCCATGGTACATGAAAGGAACCTGTTGGGAAAAACCATCCTGGTTCTTCCTGCTACGGGCAAAGGCAAACCCATTCATGGGATTGCTTTTGCTCAGGGACCTGGATGTACTTGGTGGGTGATGCTACAGCATGAAGTCCAATATGTCCCTGAAGGTGATCTAATTCTGGGTGAGAATACTTAATTCTGAACTGTATGATGTTGATTGCTACATAATACTAACAGTGTTCAATAAGTGTCTTTCAGGTTAAGGCAGTGGTGATGAGACCGGAGCTAGCTGCAAGTGGTGTCCAGTAACCTCCTCGAGACTGACATCTTTAACCTGCAACCCATGGGCACGAACCGTGACAAAACTCATACCATGTCTCCTGCCCTGAGAGACTGCTAGCCGGATGGAAACCCACAATCCTGAACTAAATGAACTTAACAAACTTTTTGTGTAGAGATGAATCAAACTAGTGATATCTGTATATATTTGAAAATGAAAAGGTAGTGGTGATCTGAGTATGACGTGAATGGTATGGAATAAGGGGTGGAATGTCCTGGTTTGGCCTAAACCAGGCCAATTTTCCTTTCAGTGATTTTCACTTTCAGCTAAGTCTCTTCCAAGTAACTGCACTTTCTGAGACTAACTGCATGTTTTGCAGACAGTGTCTGCTTCTAGGACTGATAACTCTCAAAGTTTGTAGTTATCACTGAGGCACCGGTAAGGATGTTATGCAGAAAGGCTCTTGCTGTACTTATTCTTAGAGAAACCAAGGTCACTGCTAAATTCCTCGCAGGTTACGAGTGAAGTCAGGTTGCACCTTGTCCTTCTGTGGCTTCTGTGACTCATCGTATAGGACTCCATACAGCAGCTTTCCACTTCCGATACTTCCAAAATCTTCATACTGTCGCATACAGTTAGCCATTTCACCCACAGTAGAACGTGCCATAGCATCTTCTCCCCAGTCCAATATTGACAACGTATGGGTATATGTCAGTGGAGCACTCTTCACAACCTTCCGGAACATGGATCGGTTGCATTCCACTTCATCAGGATTTACAGGATCTACAATTTCCCATAGGTCTCTATAAATGATCTCTTGCACAGCTAGTTCTCTAAGGTAGTTAATACCTTTTTCTATAGTGGTCCATTTGCTTAGGTGGCTCAGAACATCATCTTTATAGGGATACCTGCTCTTTACAGCTGACAAGAGTCGCCTCCAGAGACTGATAGTGTTTGACTTTCTTGCGAGCGCCTTATCAATACCACCGTCTCTGGACAGGGATCCCAACTGCCTGGCTTCTCTACCATCCAAGTCCATGCTATCCACCCCATTATCCCAGCATCAGAGCAACCAGGTAATAATTGGCTCACCTTCATAACAGCTGAAGCCTTTCCTGATATTTCACAGGTCTTTCAGGGATAGGGAGTGGGTAGGTTATCTCTACATCCAAGTCCTCCTCCTGTGGTAGTTCTGCTTTAGAAGGACCTTTCTTCTGTGATGGGTCTGCTTTAAAAAGATGATCAAGGAAACCCCCATCTGTGTCAGGCCCTGACTGTGCTTGAGAAGGGCCCTCACTTGTGTCATGTGATGGCTCTGCCTTAGAAGGCTCTGAGTCATCATCCTTCTCTTCACAAGCTGATTTCTTTTGGTATTTCTTCCTGGTTACAGGGGCAGTTGGTACCAGCACAGATCAGGTAGATGCCAGGCTTTGAGTAGTTGCAGTGGCCATCTTGGGGTATGCAGTGGCTGCAGCATAGGCTGCCAAGGTTTGAGTAAATGCAGCCGCTGTCTTGGGGGGGGTGTAGCAGCTGTGGTGTGAGCTGCCAGGGTTAGAGTGGATTTAGTGGCTGTAGCAGCAGCACATGCTGTAGGAGCTGAGGTGGCTGCATAGCACCTACACCTGTCCCTGCACCGATATTTAATCTTATCCCACATCAGAAACACATTCAGGACAACCGAAAATAAAAACATGCCACCTAGACAGCCCCATACAAATTTCGCAGAATCTAGTGGAATCAACTTGGCAGAAAAGGAGAAGGTACTATTTCCCAAAGTAAAATTGGAAGTGTAATCATTAACAAAATCAGCTAGAGGACGCCTGGAGCGTGCAGATGAAGTTGCTGCTACCGATTTGCGATTAAAGTTGCCCATCATTGTGTCAGAGAGATAAGAGATCAGAATGGTAACAGCCCAGTTTATCACGGCATAAATCAGTATCAAACCCCATACCAAAACGATGCATTTCATCCATCGCCCAGTGCTAAACCGCATGTAAACATTAAGAAGCAAGCAATAACACAGTGGCCACGGTAGGTAAGGCAGCATTGCAAAACTCAACTGTGAAAGAAACCCTATAAAGAGATGAGATAACACAGTGTTCAAAAATGACATTACCATGTTAGCTATCTGTTTTTAATTTCCAACCCCTCATAAACCTCAAAGGAAGAAATCCAACACTCCTCCAGCTGAACCCTCCGGGTCTCCTCCTGCCGGAGCTGGGATTTGACTTATCAGAGTAACCTGTCAGAGCTTCTCTCAAGCACCACATTGGGCACCAATAAATCTGTCACGGTTTAAAGCTGGGCAGGCTATTAAACCTGTGGCAGATGCTCTCTGTTAACCCTCCCCCGCCCCCCGAAAGGAAAGGGAAAAGGGAGAGACACTTACGGGTTGGAAAGTTAAAACAGTTTTAATAAACTATAATAATGAAAAAAAGAGTATAATAATAATATTGGAATAATCAAATATATACAAAACCAAGATCGAGCTCCCCCCGTGTCAGCCACGTCACCACCAGCACTGCAGGGCAGGCTCCAGGAAGGCCCAGGCTGGGCCCAGCAACAGTCGAGAACTGGATTCAGGGATGCACGGATCAGGATCGGGGGCAGCAGGAAAACATACAGAGTCCTCTTTGGACACCGGCCATAGCAGAAGGGGGGTGAGAAGGGAGATGAAAGGGCCAAAGGCTCAAGCAGCAGAAGACCAAGACCCCTGTGATCCCCCCGGGTTTATACTGAGAATGACATGTATGGGATGGAATACCTTCGTTAGTCAATTTTGGGTCACCTGCCCACTCCTCCCTGCAGGTGTGACCCCCCTTCGGCTCTTCACTCGTAAGCAGTGAGGAATTTAGCAGTAACCTTGGTTTCTCTAAGAATAAATACAGCAAGAGCCTTTCTGCATAACATCCCTACCAGTGCCTCAGTGATAACTACAGCTTTGAGCGTTATCAGTCCTAGAAGCAGACACTATCTGCAAAACATGTAGTTAGTTTCAGAAAGTACAGTTACTTAGAAGAGACTTAGCTGAAAGTGAAAATCACTGAAAGGAAAATTGGCCTGGTTTAGGCCAAACCAGGACACCATCACGACCTGCTCTTTTTGTGGTTTATCATCTTCTCTATAGGGGTGACTGATACTGGCATTGGTTGAATCCCTAGGGTAGCTGCATCACCCATCACTGTTGGCTGATTAGCTGCAGCCCTTGTTGCCAAAGTCTGGGTCAACACAGCAAGTGCTGCCTGGAGTTGAGTAATTGCAGTACCCAGTGCAGAGATCTGAATAGCCTCTGGGGTAGCCAGGATGTCTACTGTGGGGACTGGCAGGGTCTGAGTATCTGCAATTCCAGTTGTGGGTGCTGGGGCAGCTGCGGTGTCTGTCATAGGGGCTGGAGTTGCTGTGGTGCCTGGTGCAGTGGTTGCAGCAGCTGTGCTGCATCCACCCCTATACCCACGTTTTACTGTAAGCAAAAGCAAAAACTGAAAGACATTCAAAAGGCCTGACAATATGAGCATGGTGGTTGAAACATCCCACAGATATTCCAAATTCTCAAAGGCCATTGAAATTAGCCTTCAGGGAAAAGGAAAGTTCATATCACCCACGCCCATTCCATAGAAATCAGAAACAGACACAGTTCCAAAAGAAATTATAATATGAGAAACTAATGCCAAAAAACATAGCAGAGTGATACCTCTAAGTCCATGCCCAGAAGTGATAAACCACACAAAACCCATAACAGTGGCAAAGCCACACATTTGATAAGCCACCCCAAAAGCAACTGTAAAACCAAACAACAGAGAATTCTACCCAGCAACCCTTCTACCGACACCAACATAATGAATGTTCATAACAAAAGCAGTCGAATCTGTGAAAACTTCAACCCTCTGAGAGTCTTAGAGCAAAAGTCTGCGGTTCTCCCAGGTGATCTATTTACATTGGGCACCAAATAAACTGTCTTCATTTAGTCCACACCCAGGGCTAAACAATAAGCAATTGTTCTCTCACCCAATGTCCCTTCCCCAACCAAGGAAGGGAATTGGGAAAAGGAGGGAGACTCATGGGTTAAAATTTAAACAGATTTAATAAAATAAAGAAATTAATATCAATGGTAATACAAAACATACAAAATTATACTCAGCTACAGAGTGCTGCTAAGTCACTTCACAGAGAGCAGTCATTAGGAAGGAGAGCAGGAAAAGATAGCAGAAAAAAACTTCTCTTTCTCACAAGCTTTCCCTTTTATAGTGAACCTGATGTCAATGATATAGAATACACCTGTGGGCCAGCCTGGGTCAGC
Source organism: Nyctibius grandis (assembly GCF_013368605.1). Taxonomy (NCBI): domain Eukaryota; kingdom Metazoa; phylum Chordata; class Aves; order Nyctibiiformes; family Nyctibiidae; genus Nyctibius; species Nyctibius grandis. The sequence goes on from NC_090694.1 coordinate 22,385,817, forward strand.
TGCCCTGGATTTAGTTGCTAATGGCCTTGATCACCATGGCTGGCCACAAACTGAAACAAAATGTAACAGAAACTTGATTCTATAAATTTTATCCCCATGAAACCAGGACAGGGGTGATGGTTGATGAGAAGCTGGACATGAGCCAGCAATGTGCACTTGCAGCCCGGAAAGCCAATTGTATCCGGGGCTGCATAAGAAGAAGCATGGCCAGCAGGTCGTGGGAGCTGATTTTCTCCCTCTGCTCTGCTCTTGTGAGACCCAGCCTGGAGTACTGCATCTAGCTCTGGGGCCCCCAGTACAAGAAAGACATGGACCTGTTAGAGCAGGTCCAGAGGAAGACCATGAAAATGGTCAGAGGGCTGGAGCACCTCTCCTATGAAGAAAGGCTGAGAGAGCTGGGGTTATTTAGCCTGGAGAAGAGAAGGCTCCGGGGAGACCTTATTGTAGCTTTTCAATATATAAAGGGGGCTTATAAGAAAGATGGAGAGAGACTTTTTACTAGGACCTGCAGTGATAGGAAGAGGGGCAATGGTTTTAAACTGAGAGAGGGTAGGTTTAGATTGGATATAAGGAAGAAATTCTTTATGATGAGGTTGGTGAGACATTGGAACAGGTTGCCCAGAGAGACTGTAGATGCCCCATCTTTGGAAGTGTTAAAGGCCAGGTTGGATGGGGCTTTGAGCAACCTATCTAGTGAAAGATGTCCCTGCCCATGGCAGGGGGGGTTGGACTAGATGATCTTTAAAGGTCCCCTCCAACCCAAACCATTCTATGATTCTAACCAAGTTTATAACAAATGGTTAAGTTCAGCAGAAAGTTAAACATCACTTTCTTTAAAGTTATTCCTAAAAGAAAATGGAAATTTAGTCCTCTTATAAATTAAATCATTTAATGTAGAAGATATACCACAGAGCAGCTAAAGGAGCACACTAAATGGGTTAAGGTGAAAAATTCCTATATCAAACATTAACCAGAAATAATAAAATTCCTTTAAATACAGAAAAAGCAAAGAGCAGCTCAGATGATAGACAGAAATGTAAAAGTTTTGTTGATACTTTAAACAGTGCCTGGCAGCATGGGAAAGAATCAGATTCCTCTACTAAACTTTAGCATCAGAGTGCTATGCTTGGTTCTGACTATAAACTTTTTCCTTAAATAAGCAGTTCAGAGTGGGATCAAATGACCAGCCACAGACATACCAATAATTAATTTTTTAGAATAGATCCATAGCACATATGTTTTGTAACATGCAGTTCTCTCAGTTCTTCACTTTGTTAGAAATCTATGTAGCAGGATGCTCTGCCTAAGTGGGGGCGAGATAAGAACACTGTCTTGAACTTCACCCTACTCATCTGGTGGAAAACTACTAGACATGATGGGGGTCATGCTGTCCTTAGTGTTGAAGGACATTAGGAACTAGCCTGACTCAGCAACCACAAGGGTAGGATGTGAAACCAGATGTTTTCGACAAGAAAAATAAAGGAATGCTGAGCTAGAAGGTTTAGCTTAGCCACAAATGACTGACAGTCAATCACTTCATACTATAAAAGTCTAGTCCCATTTTTGATCGGTGGGAATTCCAGTATACACCACATAGGAGTATGCTTTTCCTCCCTTGAGTGGGGATGCCCCTTAGGGTTACCCCTTGAGGCTGAGTGAAAGAGAATTGCCCACGGTCATCGATATGGGTGAGTAACATCAATCTCTATAATTAATTATCAAACTAACTTGAAATATTTATTTATTAAATGATAATTAATAATAGCTATAGCTCTTATACTGTGTAGTAGATATTCTGATTAAAGTCCTTTAGCCTAATCATATCATTATCAATTATAATAAAATTTTTTACTTTATTCGCATATCTGGTTTACCAGATTTAATGGATTATCTATGGAGGCACAATATAAATACTGAGGCTTAAGATCTCTGGTCAGTGGCCAGCTGGTATGATTGGGAAAAGATCCAAGCCAAAATAGATAAAAATCGGGGATCACTGAAAGATCAGAAAGGGAAAGGTATTATCTGCCCTGTATTGGGACTATGTCTAAAGGCTGCATGGCAATGGAGAGAACAAATCATGAAAGTAACTAATGATCTGAAAGATGAGATAAAAGGAAACAATCAGAGTTGTTCTTAATGTACCAAAACGAACGACTCGTACAACAATTAAAAGAATCCAAAGGAAAGGGAAAAATATTGTAAGAGAAATTAGAACTAATGCTGCTAAAAGCCCCCAGTCCTCTGGATGCTAGGAAAATGCAGAAACTAATAGTATCACCTGAGGATTGGGGTGGTGACATTTGGGAAAGCCCTGATGAAAATGATGATGAGGGGGAATGGAACCCCAATGAAACAATTGAACCTTCGGCTCCTAGAGAGGAAGAAATTCCTGAACTAAAATTGAGACCCATAATTAAAACTGAAATATCAGAAGGACCTCAAGGAGGTCAGAGAAGGAATACAGTCAGGATTACTCCATGGGATCCCCTGCAATTGGCGAATCTACAGGAAAAGTATGGATGAAAACCAGTAGAGTCAGAAACTGAGTACTTGTGGAGAGTGAGCCTCTCAGGAGGAGATGATAGAATATTGCTAGATGGAAGTGAGGCTGACAGATATTGGGGATCAGGGGTATTGCTAAATTTGGGACCTGAGCCTGCTGAACACCTCCATTCTATAACCAGCAGGGTTGCCTATTGGGCAGGAGGAAGAGATGTTATGGAAAGAGGAGAACCAGCTTCTATACCCATAAAGTCACCCAATGAACTATCCACCGCTGTTACAAAAGCAGCCTGTTTGCAAGCAATGCACAGGCATTTGAACATAGACATCCCGATCTCCGCCAAAATAGACCCTAATATAGAATCATAGAATGGTTTGGGTTGGAAGGGACCTTAAAGATCATCTAGTTTCAATCCCCCTGCCATGGGCAGGGACACCTTTCCACTAGACCAGGTTGCTCAAAGCCCCATCCAACCTGGCCTTGAACACTGCCAGGGAGAGGTCATCCACTACTTCTCTGGGCAACCTGTGCCAGTGTCTCACCACCCTCACAGTAAAGAATTTCTTCCTGATATCTAATCTAAATCTACCCTATTTCAGTTTAAGACTGTTACTCCTCATCCTATCACTACATGCCCTTGTAAAAAGTCCCTCTCCAGCTTTCCTGTAGGCCCCCTTCAGGTACTGGAAGGCTGCTATAAGGTCTCCCCGGAGCCTTCTCTTCTCCAGGCTGAACAGCCCCAACTCTCTCAGCCTCTCTTCATAGGAGAGGTGCTCCAGCCCTCTGATCATCTTCGTGGCCCCCCTCTGGACTCACTCCAACAGGTCCGTGTCCTTCTTATGTTGGGGGCTCCAGAGCTGGATGCAGTACTCCAGATGGGGTCTCACGAGAGCGAAATATGTTAAGACCTGTATTGAGAGGGGCCCCAGCAATGTTGAAAACATATTTAGTGGGGCGCCGTAATGAAATCAGAAGGGATGTGACTCATAATGAAGCATTACACAACCCTCAGGTCCCAAGGCAACCTATCCCCACTTGGGGAGAGCTCCTGCATGATGTCATCTGCTGGAAATGCAATACAGCAAAGAGGAAACAGTCTCGGATGTTCCTGCAGTGTATGGGAGATAACTTCCTGACACAGCTGGTGAGTGAGCCAACTAGGGAAGGCGCCCCGCTGGACCTCTTGTTTGCAAACACAGAAGGACTAGTGGGAGATGTGAGGGTCGGTGGCCGTCTTGGGAATAGTGACCACGAAATGTTAGAGTTTTTGATAGTGGGGGAAGTAAGGAGGGGCAAGAGCAGAACTTCCGCCTTAGATTTCCGGCAGGCTGACTTTAGCCTGTTTAGGAGGTTGGTGGACAGAGTCCCTTGGGAGTCGGTCCTGAAGGGCAAAGGGGTCCAGGAAGGCTGGACACTCTTCAAGAAAGAAATCTTAAAGGCGCAGGAGCAGGCCATCCCCATGTGCCGAAAGACAAGCCGTCGAGGAAGAAGACCAGCCTGGCTGAACAGAGAGCTTCGACTCGAACTTGGGAAAAAAAGGAGAGTTTGCGAGCTTTGGAAGAAGGGGCAGGCCACTCAGGAGGACTACAAGGATGTCATGAGGCTATGCAGGGAAAAAATTAGAAGGGCCAAAGCCCAACTAGAACTTCATCTGGCCACTGCCATAAAAGGCAATAAAAAATGTTTCTATAAATACATTAGCAACAAGAGGAGGGCCAAAGAGAATCTCCATCCTTTACTGGATGCAGGGGGAAACATAGTGACAAAGGCTGAGGAAAAGGCTGAGGTGCTTAATGCCGCCTTTGCCTCAGTCTTTAGCAGTAGGACAAGTTCTCCGAGTACCCAGCCCCATGAGCTGGCGGACAGGGACGGGGAGCAGAATGAAGCCACCACAATCCACGGGGAAATGCTTAGCGACCTGCTGTGCCACTTAGACACACACAAGTCTATGGGGCCAGATGGGATAGATGGGATCCACCCAAGGGTACTGAGGGAGCTGGCGGAAGTGCTCATCAAGCCACTTTCCATCATTTATCAGCAGTCCTGGCTAACCAGGGAGGTCCCAGGTGACTGGAAATTAGCAAATGTGACACTCATCTACAAGAAGGGCCGGAAGGAGGATCTGGGGAACTACAGGCCTGTCAGTCTGACCTTGGTGCTGGGGAAGCTTATGGAGCTGATCATCTTGAGTGCCATCATGGGTCACGTACAGGACAACCAGGCGATCAGGCCCATTCAGCATGGGTTTATGAAAGGCAGGTCCTGCTTGACTAACCTGATTTCCTTCTATGACAAGATGACACGCTTCCTGGATGAGGGAAAGGCTGTGGATGTTGTCTACCTAGACTTTAGTAAAGCCTTTGACACCTTCTCCCACAGCATTCTCCTGGAGAAACTGGTTGCTCATGGCTTGGATGGGCGTACACTTCGCTGGGTAAAGAAACTGGCTGGATGGTCGGGCCCAAAGACTTGTGGTGAATGGGGTTAAATCCAGTGGGCGGCCAATCACAAGTGGTGTTCCCCAGGGCTCAGTATTGGGGTGTGAGGGACCAAATTGGCAAATAGATGTCTCAAAGTTTGCCTATGCAGGTGTACCTGGACACTTGTGTGTAGGGGAACTTGTCTAGACATGTCTAGACAGCCACTTGTCCCTGTCACTCAAACTTGTTTACACTGGAGTAAGCACTGGTCCCCATCACCTGCCTGCCAACACTCAGACCTAGGATGCATGGACACATCCATTGGATGGAGAAAGCGCGGTCACATGCCCATTGGACGGGACAGGTATGCATGCCCACCTTCACTCCCCATAAAAAGAACTGTGCAGACAGGCCTGCAGTTTCTGCTTCTCCCACTGCTTCTACGTCGTCTGTGTGGGCTCGCCTTTTCTACCTCTGCTGCGTGGGCTCGCCTTTTCCACTGCTTCTACCTCATCTGTGTGTGCTATTGCCTTTACCCTGCTGCATCACTCACCGCTGGAAGACAAAAGATGTCGCTGGACCCACGGTGGTGACTATCCCTGCGCATCTATTTTTTCCCCCTTTATTTCCCACCTTTCCTATTGCTCAGTTTCCTCTGCCTTTGGTCAATAAAGCGGCTTGTTTGGCAGCATTTGGCCTCCTTTGTGCCTTAATCTCGCCTCTTGGGATCGCAAAGAATCTTCCCAGGGCCCAGACTCCAACTCGGGCTCTGACATTAGTTAGCATAGTCACCAGGATCCCTTGAGGCGAGAGTGCTGCATTCCCTGTCTGCTTTTCTTTCGACTTATCTTCCGGGCATGCCTTGTGTGATTCTGGTCCGTTTGTGGGTGCCTCTCAGGGACGTTAGGGGTGGGGTTTATGTGGATTGAATGCTTACCTGCTGCCTCCCTGGGATGATTGCCCCCCCACTTGTTGATTAGGAGTTTGTAGGAACTTGATTGTGGACCAGAATTTTGAGAGAAAATTGCTTGTGAACCGAGACTTTTGTGGATGTTTGAGTGTGGGCGGTCTAGACTTTTGTGAAAAACTGCGTGTCAGATATAGAAGTGAATAACGTGTTGTACGACTGAATTCGTGCCTTACTTAAAGATGGTAGATTTTGGGATGGAAAAGGGAAAGCCGTTATCTGTGCCATTTTGGGTGCAAATTTAGTGGCGGCTGTGCAAGCCAGAGACCGGCAGTGTGGTGCTGAGTTTCAGATGGTGCAGTCCCTGCAGGCTCTTGTCTGGTCCCTGCAGGCACAAGTAGAGAATTTGAAGGGGCAATTAGAACAGGAGAAAGCTCAGGCAGGCTGTCTGCAGTCTGTTCTTAAAGAGCAACTCCTCGTGGGCGAGAGTCGCTATTTCCAATCGCCCCCTAAGAGGGAAGCTGCATATCCCTGGGAGGAGTTAGAGGCAGCAAAACTTAGACTAGACAAACAAATGCCCCGCTCGTTGCAACCCTTTGTTAAAACAGAATTTATATATGATGACGAGCTGAGTTACCCTCCTCGAATAACTACCAAAGAAACACCCTATTCTCCCATAGAACTGGCCAGACTAAAAAAGGAGTACAACTGCACTCCTAGGGAGTCAGAAACTGAATACGTATGGAGATTGTCACTGTCCGGTGGAGACCACATATTGTTAAGCGAAAGGGAGGTGGAAGGGTACTGGGGACCTGGAGTATTTTTAACTACGGGTGAACACCGGGCTCCCTGGTCCCTAACTCAGAGGGTGGCTTATTGGGTGGGCGGTCTCAACCCCTTAGAACGGGGAGAACCCCTCACTATTGTGGGGGCTACAGAACAATTACTGGAAAGCGTACAGAAGGCAGCATGCTTACAAATAATGTACGAGCACGAGCTCAGATCTAAACAGGAATCCCCACTGATGTTGCCTGTGGACCCTGAACGGATGACGCCCTTGATACGGGGTTTCCCAGAATCATTAAAACCCATGGGCATACAATTACAGAACACGATTAAAGCAGTGCCCCAAAGTGAGAGGGTCTCCGCCGTATTAGTGGGGCGGGTGACCCCTGAACACAGGTCCCTGGATTTGAAGGTGTGGACCTGGGGGGAGGTCGCCCATGAGTTAATTAATTACGGACAAAAGTATGGTCCGGTTAACATGTTGTCCATGAGATCTGAGTCAAAGGGGTACTGAAATAAAATCCCCTGGCAGTAACAAAAGAATGCCTCCCCCTAGATCTCCTAGTGGGAGGAACATACCAAATGAACGTAACACCTTATGGTTCCTGGGGTGCTGAAAGGGTATCCTGCGGGATCTCATGGACGGGTTACCCACAGACAAGCTAGAGAAGTTGGTCTTGGGGCTGGCCTGAGGAGCGGGCAACCCAAGAAAGAATATCCAAAACCCCGACTCCTAATGCACTCACGTCCCCAATTGGTTTAACTAACTCGATTACCCCCCAGAAGCTGAAGGGAAACTAACTCCTTCTTCCCCTGGTAGTGAGCGGGGGGGGGGGGGGGGGGGCGAAGGGTGGGTGTATATTAGACAGCTCACCATAAACCAACGGGGCGATTTGTTGCTTAATTGTTTTCTCAGACCCAGGCAGATACCCATTACATTTTTGGTTGATACTGGTGCCCAAGTGTCCGCTATTAAAACAGAGGAGGTGATACGTGGTGGCATATCACCATCTAAACGACACTTGCTGGTGGCAGATGAGTTCCACAATGTTCAAGCACAAGCATTAGCTACGGTTAGCCTGCCGCTACCCGGGGAGGAGGTGGCCACTCCAGTGGGAATGGTTGTGGGGCCGTTCCCGCTTAACCCCTTGGGGCTTGATGTTTTGAAAGGTAAAATGTGGATGGACAATAAGGGAGGAAGCTGGTCTTTCGGTGATCCACCAATAGATGTACGGTTCTTGCAAGCTGCGCCATTGCTTCCCCCCTCCAAATTGACAAATGTTTAGCCTTACCCGTTACCTTTAGGGGTGCGAGCAGGAATAGCCCCGGTACTGGAGGAGTTAAGGGAACAGGGGCTCTAGTTCCTACCCACTCCCCCTTTAATTCTCCAGTATGGCCCATATGGAAACCAAAGGGCAAGTGTAGACTGACAGTGGATTAAGGGAGGCTTAATGCTAATACGGGCCCATTAAAAGCAGCTGTGCCAAACATTGCCGAGCTCATTGCCACTATTCGGGAACAAGCACACCCCATTATGGCCACCATTGACGTTAAAGACATGTTCTTTATGGTCCCTCTGCAGTCTGAGGACCAAGACCGGTTTGCTTTCACCTGGGAGGGACAACAGTTTACATTTACTCAGTTCCCCCAGGGGTACAAACACTCTCCTCCCCTGGCTCACCATGCTCTAGTGTTGGAGCTGGAACTATTCCCATTAGAGGAAGTGGTTAAAATTTACCAGTACATTGACAATATGTTTATAGGAGGGGAGCAGATGGAAAACGTCTGGAAAAATCAAGATGCTATTATCCTCCATCTAGAGGGCATAGGACTAAAAATCCTGCCTGAGAAAATTCAGACCCCATCGAATGAGGTGAAATTCTTGGGGATTTGGTGGAAAGGGGGAATGACGTGCATTCCCTCGATACCCTCTCCATGCTAGACCAGATAAAGATACCTGAGTCAAAGAAGGAGCTGCAGCACGCGTTAGGGACACTTGTCTTTTGGAGAAAACATATCCTGGACTTTTCCATTATTGTCCGACCTCTGTATGATTTATTACGAAAGGGTGTGTCGTGGGACTGGACTCCAGTCCATGAAGAGACTTCAAAACTTTTAATATTTGAAGCGGCCAGTCACCAGGCTCTTGGCCCAATCCACCCCACTGACCTGATTCAAATTGAATGGGGATTCGCCCAGTCGGGCTTATCAATCCACTTCTGGCAAAAGGGCCCTGAAGGACCTGCCTGACCCCTCGGATTTCACTCCCGCAGCTTTAAAGACGCGGAGAAACGATACACTGTGTGGAAGACCCTCAGCCTGCAAACAGCTGTGCTTTACTTGGGGAGCATAAGATTTGCTTGGGAACACTGCACTGAGAATAGTTTTTGCTTGCTTCTAAGATAAAGGAGCCGAGACCAGTTCACAGGGCTTTTTGAGGCATGAAAGAAGTAAACATGTGTTGAAGGTCAGTTCTGAACACAGCTGAAAACAGGGAATGGTTGTTGATGTTTTGAGCCCAGGACACTGTGGGCTCTTCCCAGGATGGGTGATGAGTGCTTAGCGTGTGAATGTTGATGTTATCTTGAACTGCCTAGTCTGGCTCCTGCATTGTAGCAGTTAAATAGGGTAGTAGAATAACAATAAAAAGACTTAGGCCTTTAGGCTTCAGGCCCTTGCATCTCAGAGTCTGTGCCTTCCTTGCCACCCACCGCAACACTGTATGGGAAAAGGGACTATTTGTAGTTAGCTTGGCTTTACGAGAAGCAGAGCGTACCATCCGTAAGCAGCCGATAATACTCAGAGGCCCTTTTAAAGTCATTAAACCTGTGTTGGCTGGGACACCTCCCCCCTCGACGGGGTGGCCCAAAGGGCCTCAGTACAAAAATGGTATGCGCAAATAGAGCATTATTACATTTTTGAAGTGTCTGAAGGCACTGCCAAAAACTTAGTGATCCAGGAGGAAATTGCCCCAGACCGAGAAGACAGTAGGCTTACCCCTGTCATACAGGTAGCCCCTCCATTCTCAGAACAGCTGCAAAACATGTGGTTCACTGATTCCTCCGCTAAAATGGAGGGTAAGATCTGGAGATACCGGGCAGTCGCTTTACAGATAAGAACTGATCATAATTGATTACGGAAGGGGAAGGCAGCGCACAAGTGGCAGAGTTAGTGGCTGTGTGGAGTGTTTTCAAACGTGAGTCCCAATCCACTTCCTCTGTTTATATTTACACTGACTCCTTTGCTGTGTTTAAGGGGTGTACGGAGTGGCTCCCCTTCTGGGAGCAGAATGGGTGGGAAGTTAACAGAATACCTGTATGGCAGAAAGAGAGATGGCAAGATATTTTGGCTATTGCCATAGCATGGGTGGCTTCCCACCAGGTTGACGAAGCCCGGTCAGCCAGTGGAATAACAAAACTGATGAATTAGCCGGACTGGCTCCTCTGCAAAGTGAGCGGGTGGTAGAAGAATGGGAGTGATTATTAGAGTGGTTGCATCTGAAAAGGGGGCATACAGGAGCAAAAGATCTCTGCCGGGAGGCCCAAGCTCGAGGCTGGCCGGTTACCAGGAAAAGTTGTTAAACCTGTATTTCTGCCTGTGGCCAGTGCCGCTGGACCAGCATCCCCTAGGGGGAGCCCCCCTCCATCTTAGGCAAGGGAAAGGACTTTGGGAAGCCTGGCAAGTAGATTATATCGGCCCTTTTAGGAAATCTGAGGGAAAGCATTATGTGCTAGTCGGAGTACAAATAATGTCGGGTCTAGTCCAGGCAGAGGCATTTGCTCGGGCAACCGGAGAAAATACCGTAAAGGCCCTAAGGTGGTGGTTCAGCACTTTTCCCAAACCGCAAACGATCCAATCAGATAACAGCTCCCACTTCACCGTCAAGGTTGTTCAAGACTGGGCGACAGGAGAAGGAATTGCATGGGTCTTCCACACTCCCTATTACCCTCAAGCTAATGGAATAGTGGAGCGAACTAACAACCTCCTCAAACGCTTCCTTAAGCCACACAAACCCAGGTGGGTGGAGCATTTGTGAGACGCTGTTACTTACGTGAACAACCGATGGGGAATAAATGGATGCCCGAAGCTCAAGGCATTCTGTCCCACAGCTCCAAAGATAGTGCCTGCTCCCCTAAGCACGGATTACCCGAACAATCCCCTATATTCCCCTGGCCAGCCTGTGTTAGTAGACCTCCCCACTGTAGGTACCGTACCATTGGTACTAGAAACCCCTTTAAACAAACATACTTGGAAGGCGAAAGATGCCCATGGGAAGGAGCATAAAATTAACACACGCTGGATTATCCCGTCCTTTTAACGATAATCATCTACCTCTGGTTCCCGGAGCGGCCCGAGGATGTTTTCTTCTCTCCCCTTTTCTGCAGGTAAACCCCTCAAAGGACAAGGGTGGAAGACTCCCATGTGGATTTTAATCCCCTATATAATACTGGTATTCATTGTGGTGTTTGTATGTTTGACATGGGTTATATACCACCGCGAATGTTGTTTTGGGCGACCCTTTTCTCCACCCTTGTGATAAGGGACATAACTCGTTTTTGTTTTTTTACTTACTATTTGATCTGGGTGTGAGCTGTCCTGGGGGTTGAGAAATTCTTTGCCTGTGAGCTGTCCTAGGGGTTGAGAAATTCTTTAATTCTTTATCAGCCTGATGTGTAAATTAACTGCCTAAGCATATCTCAATAGAACAAGTTGCAGAACATTAAGGTTATACGAAACCCATCGAGAACTGGTCTTGCAGTTTGAGCCAAGATGTTACCACGCCCGTGCAAGAAGAAAAGGTGAGAAGTGCACAGCGAGGAAGACATACGGCCTTCATCCCTGAGACCCCGGCCCACGACCACCAGGAGGAACTTCTTATAATAAAGACTGCCTTCTCGGGAAAGTCATGAATATGTATAGGCGTCCTTGAAATGATGAATATGTAATACTTTGGTACATAAATACAAGCTAAATTACCACGAAGGGGCGCACGATTTTGGTGGGACTACCCCCCGTGCTGCCCAGCGCTGAATAAACATACCTACTTTACAACCTTGCCAGTTGTGGAGTCTATTTTCCGCACGTCACTTGGGTCTCGGGGAAGCTGTGGCTCCCTAAATCCTGACCCAGGGTAGGAAAACGAATCTGTGGCCCTAGGCCATTCCGTGGCCAAAACCTTTAATCTTTCCAACTGCTGGGTGTGTGGGGGACCATCTGGGTTAGAAAGCTGGCTGTGGACCTCCATCCCTTTTACTCCTGAGTGGATGGTGAGCAGTGCAAAAATGACTCCTGGCGGGAGGAGAAATCACCCTCGCCTTGGCTCATACGATACCTGGCCCAAGGAGACTATTGCCTAAACTGAACCCAGAAGAATGGTATTGATACTGACGTGCAGAAAACACTCCACAACCGGCAGGGCTGTAAAGTAGGTATGTTTATTCAGTGCTGGGCAGCACGGGGGCTAGTCCCACCAAAGTCGTGTGCACCTTCGCGGTAATTCATCTTGTATTTATGTAGCAAAGTGTTACATATTAATCATCATTTCAAGGACGTCTATACATATTCATGACTTTCCCCGAAAAGGCGGTCTCTATTATAATGAGTTCCGGGAGATCATTTCCATAGTCTCCGCCTTGAACTCCTCCTGGTTGCGCACGCGCAGTTTCTCCTGGTGGTCGCGGGCCGGGGTCTCAGGGATGAAGGCCGTATGTCTTCCTCGCTGTGCACTTTTCACCTTTCCTTCTTGCGCAGGCATGGTAGCATCTTGGCTCTCAGTCAAACCGCAAGATCAGTTCTAGCTGGTTTTTGCACAACCTTAATGTTCTGCAACTTGTTCTGCTGACATATGCTTAGGCAGTTAATTTACGTAGCAGGCTGATAAGATAAAGAATTTAAAGAATTTCTCAACCCCTAGGACAGCTCACACCCAGATCAAATAGCAAGTAAAAAAAGAAAAAGGAGTTATATTGCTTATCAATAAAAAAATCGGAAATCTCCAAACCCCCTTGCTTTCTAACTTTCCTCACCGAAGTGGGAAGCTAGGTGCAGCTGGGTAAAGAGTCCGAAAGAAAACTCAATAACACTAGAGTGTTATTAAGCAGGCATTCTCTATTGCAGCGCTGGGCAGCACTGGGGATTATCCACCATGAGTGCTCCACCGATTTGGCAGATTTTCAGAGACTATATACTGTCATTATATTTGTCACGGCAGTCAAATAAAGACAGGAGACAGAAGGATAGTTCCAAGCAGGCAGCAAAGCAAAAGCAAAAAGGTGCCTGCGTTTATTTTACTCCATTTTCTATATCTTCCCCCTCTAGCTGGCTAGCTTTATGATTGGTTGCACTCACTGTTCACGCGCCCGACCACAACCGCTGATTGGCCGTCACGCGCCAGCCATGAGTCCATAGTTGGCAGCTGGAATGTCACTCCGTATCTTCTTTTTCTCACATCCTGTTTTCTTGCTAAATTCCTCTTCACTCTCAGGTTTAACCGTTTCAAGGACATAGCTCCATTCCTTCAAGGTCAGGGCCGCCAGCAGCCCAGTCCAATCCCTCAATATACCATAAAGTTATACATAGTCATAGGATTTCCGAGAACTCATTTACATAGACATGAGATATGCAAATGTCCGCTCCACATGCGCAGTCATCTTCCCTGGTGGTCGTCAGGGGTCTTCAGATGAAGGCCGGTAGTCTTCCTCACTGTGTTCGCTGACTGACCCCTGCTTCTGCGCAGACTCAGTCCGGGGATCATGTAGGCCATGTCCTTCGAGGCAGCCGTTGCAACTCCCTTATCTCTATGTTTCCGTGCATTCGCCCATCCCAAGGCCCAGCCATCTGAAGTGAGACCATCCTGGAGCCTCCTTATCTTACAGCCATTACCGCTCTCCAAATTCAAAGGCTTTCCTTTGTTTAGTTGAGCACCCAGGATAGTTGAGTAATTAAGGTATTTACAACATCCTCCTTGCTCTTGGGGCCGCAACCATTTCATTATCTTTGTGGGGGATAGCATTTGCAACTATACGTTATGATCATGTCCCCAGACAAAGATCAAAACTGTGGTATTGGACCAACAAGGCTGGAGAGGTGATATGGTTCCAAAAATATTGGTCTCACACAAATGATACCATCCTCGGTCAAATTAGTTTTGGATGTGACTGTTCTTGGATAAATGATTGAAAAGTTTGGGAATGCACTTATTGTTATTGGAATAAAACAAAAAGAGAATCTATCTTTGTTTGGTGGGGGGGGCCCGGGAAATAAGAAAAACTTATATTTTTGCAAACCTGCAACCAGCAGAGACCCTTTCGAAAAGGGAATTTGAGCACTAAAAGGCCATTACTGGATTTGTGGCCACTACACATATAAAGTGCTGCCAGCAAATTGGACCTGGGGTGTGTTATGTTGGGGTGATCCATCCTTTATTCTTCCTGGTCCCAGGAGACAAGGACGAAGACTTGAGTATCAAATTATATGACAGCCTTACTAGAAACAAATGATCTATTAATGCTGCTATAGCAGGAGGTAGTGGCCAAGTGTGGGGAAAAGATGCCTGGCCCCCTCAACGAATTATTGAGTATTATGGACCTGCCACCTGGAATCCTAATGAGAAAATCAGCAGTGCCCAAGAACCCATCTATAATCTAAACTGCATAATTCAGTTACAAGCTGTTTTAGAAACCATCACCAATGAAACTGCTTGTGCCCTGGATCTATGAGCAGACCAGGCTGATACCAGACGGTTTAGCAACGGTTTAGCAAGAGTAGGCCTCAGAGTAGGCTCTAAAAGGCCTGCTCTGTGTTACCTTTACACAGAATCAACTTTCCTGTCAGTAATTTTCCTTTCAGCGAGAATAACAGAGAATTAACAGTATGTTCTGAAGCAAACTGCATATTTTGTAGATAGTCTACTTATGGGACTGATAACAGTGTTATAGTCGTCGATTCTTGCTTGCGCTTAGTCTTAGAAAATCCAAGGTCTCCGTTAAATTCCTTGCTAATTATAAAGAAGGGCCAAAGACAAACAGGACTGTGAAAAACAACTTTGTGATGTCTAAATTAACTTGATTCACAAACTCTGACACCAGAGGAGAGATAAGTCCAGTGAGAACCAGAACAATATCTTCTCCTTGAGGCCACCTGCACTTGTAAACAAGAAGGCCTCGACCACGCTTGCGCAGAAGCACAATTAGGGGGGATTGCGACCACCAGAGACCCCCAGAGACCACCCAAGACCCCTTCCCCAATTTAGTACGCATGCACAAAGACAATTACATAATGCATTAGCATATGCATAAGTTTCTTGGAATAGGTGGGCTTTTCTTGGAATTATATGAATATTCACTTTTCTGTAATGTATATAATGAGCAAGCTTTTGTTCTTAGGTGTGCATGCTAGGAGGAGAGATTCCCGCATGCACCCAGTGCTGCAATAAACCAATGTCGGCTTTCTGAACTATCATTTGGCTTAGAGAGTTTTCTTGGTTACTATTTTCAGGTAACAGAATTTGGCGACCCAGATGGGACCAGCTCTCCGGAGTCTCGGCAGACCAGAGGAATCGTGAGAACTCCAGCGCGCACCGGAGTATTTTCGGGGAAGCTTCTGATTCCCTGGTTGGGTGAGTTTCCAAGACAGCTAACAGCTATCTGGGATATTAATGACATTGGTTGTGAGTATTGATACTGGTATTTTAACTTGGTTGCTTACAAATAAGTCGTATCTGAATTAAGTGCGCGTTGTTAAGCTATTGGTATCGGTGTGCACAATTGTGATAATCCGTACGTTACTACGGGGACGCCCGGAGTCCGGATTTTGGGTTGAATATTGATTTTGTATATTTGTATATATTCATATATTCATTGCTGTTTAGTGAAACTGCTTTTGACTTTCAGCTTGCAAGTCTCTCTCTGTGTTCTCCGTTCCTTCCCCTTTGGCGGGAGGGAAGGGGGAAAGGGGGGGGGCGAATGGCGTTTGCCGTTTGCTGTCTGCCACCGGTTTAATAGCCAGTCTGGCTTTGAACTGTGACAGATTTATTTGTAACTGTGGTAATTGTGGTACTTGTGTAACTTTGTTAGGGTATTCGTGTTAATTTTGAAACTTTGTAAAATGGGAAACAGACAGTCTACCGAAGGGGGGATTCTTAAGGGCTCTCCCTTGGTATGTATATTAAGATGTATATTAAGACACTGGAAAAAGTTTGGGGGTGATCCCCTTACTTGTAAAAAGTTAGTAGAATATTGTAATCACTGGTGGCCTTTGTATATCCTAGATGATAAGGAGATGTTGTTCTGTAGACATGAGGGAAAGCGGGATGAGATGCCGTATGTGAATTTGTTCTTTGCATTACGGGATGATTATGATGTGTGTAAGGAATGTGGTTTGATTGTAAGCAAAGGTGAGGTATTGGGGTTAGAGGCAGGGAAAAAGAAAGTGCCTAAGCGTTGTTGTTCAGCATGCAGCATCGGCAGGCAGTGCAACAAGTATAAGGAGAAAAGAGAGGAGGAGGAGAATGAGGAGGATGTTCAAATGTTACTTGGACCTAGAAGGAATAATGAACAGAGTGATTCGGATAGTACCGATGGTGAAGCAGGTTTCAGTCCGGTAGCGGGTAGGACTAGGCAGAGAAATGCTGATATACAAGCCCCTCTCACAAGCAGTAGGACAGGAGGGGCCAGTTTAGGTAAAAGTGCCGTTTTCTGTATCGGATTTAAAATCCTGGAGGGAGATGGCAGGAGTATATAGGGAGGACCCTGAACGGGTAGCAAAGGTTATGGAAACTACAATTGAAAATCATGATCCAGATTGGAAAGATTTGCAAATTATTTTGAATAACTTAGTGATTTTCGAGGAAAAACGACTTATTTTGGCCAAGGCAAGAGAGGAGGCTGAACGAGTGCATGTTCAAGCTGCATTAGCAGGACGGTTAGATGAACATTTTCCTCCCAATAATCCTGATCGGGACCCCAATGTTCCTGCTCAGAGGTTGTTATTGACCGAATACCAACGATTGATTTTGCATGGTGTTCGGAATGCTATTCCAAAGTCAAAGAACTAGTCTAAATTGTATCAGGTCGTTCAGGGAAAGAATGAGGATCCCTCCTCTTTGCTTGAAAGACTAACAGAGGCTGCAAGAAAATACACCGATTTGAATCCAGAAAATGATGTAGATGCTGTTTCGTTAATACACATTTTTATGGGACAGTCTAGTGCAGATATAAAATGGAAACTGCAGAAAATAGAGGGGGCAGATGCCCGCTTGCTAGACAAAATGTTAGAAAATGCCTGGAAAGTGTATAACAACAGAGAAAAGGTAGAGGAAGAAAGAAAGAAAAAAGAGGTGTTTAAAAACAACCAGCAACTGGCAGCAGCTATAGCCCAGAAAAATAAAAGGGTTAGAGAACGGAATTATCGGGGGAGGCCAAAGGGAAGAAAATCTTCCAATGAAGTACCAGGGGCTGGAAAGCAATTAGAGAAAGATCAGTGTGCTTTCTGCAAGCAGAAAGGGCACTGGAAAAGGGAGTGTCCACAATTAGGTCATCGAGGCCTTGGGGAAATGCCAAGGAAAGCTGCTCACACAATGACTTTAGATTCAGACTGAGGAGGACTGGGGGAAGAATCGAAACCCTCCCCAACAGAACCCCTGGTTATAGTAAGGTTGGGGAATGAGAAAATAAAATTTTTAGTAGATACAGGAGCTGCCTATTCAGTGTTAAATACATGTAAGGGTAATTTCAGTGATCGAAGTGTGTCAGTTATTGGTGTCACAGGGCAGGAAGAAATTCGACCATTTTTCCAGCCTTTAGAATTTGGAATTGGGAAAAGGGTGTTAACCCATCAATTTCTCTGCATGCCAGATTGCCCTATGCCGCTGTTAGGACGAGATATATTAAGTAAATTGAATGCACAAATTACTTTTACAAAAGGAAAAATCCAAAACCATATTCCTGAAAATAAAGCTCTGGATGCCCAAGTTTTTATGTTACAGAAGGAAGCCAAACTACAGGAGATACCAGAAGAAATTGAAAACGCTGTAGCACCTTTCGTATGGGCCTCAGGAACACCGGGACAATCCCGAGCGGCAGAGCTGGTAACCATCCAGTTGAAACCAGACGCCAGACTGGTAAGACGAAAGCAGTACCCAATTAAGCTAGAAGCAAGAAAAGGACTAGAACCATTAATAGAACGATTTGTAAATTTTGGGTTATTAAGAGAATGCCAATCAGAATACAACACTCCGATACTGCCAGTTAAGAAACCTCATTTAGAAGAATATAGATTGGTTCAGGACTTAAGAGCTATAAATCAAACCGTGCAGGATGTCCACCCGGTAGTGGCAAATCCGTACACTCTTTTAACCACTCTGAAGGAAACAGATAAATGCTTTACTGTATTAGACCTAAAAGATGCGTTCTTTTGTCTCCCACTGGCAGCTGAGAGTCAGGAACTGTTTGCTTTCGAATGGGTAAGTCCCACAACTGGTAGAAAAACCCAATTGTGTTGGACAGTGCTACCGCAAGGATTTAAAAATAGTCCTGCAATCTTTGGAAATCAATTGGCCAAAGAATTAGAGAACTGGCAAAAGATGCATGAAAACATCACCTTACTGCAGTATGTGGATGACATACTGGTAGCAGCAAGTAACAGGGAGGATTCCATACAGATAACAATAGATCTTCTAAACTTTCGGGGACTGGCGGGGTACAGGGTCTCCCAGAAAAAGGCACAGATAACCCAGCAAGAAGTAACGTACTTGGGATTCACAATTTCCCAGGGTCAACGTAATCTGGGAACTGAAAGAAAAGAGGCTATCTGCCAAATCCCGGAACCCAACTCAAAACAGGAGCTTAGAGCATTTCTCGGGATGGCCGGATGGTGTCGCCTTTGGATAATGAATTTTGGACTCATTGCCAAACCCTTATATGAAGCTGTACAAGGGGAGATGTTGGGGTCCATGCGAGGAATGGACTACAGCACACCAATATGATGCTCTAATAGTCACTTAATTGTAGTTAACACAGCTCTTTTATAACATACATACTTTCTTATCTCGTGGTCACGCCTTAGGCTATTGGCTGCAAGCACTGTGCACGCTCTGTCTGCGTGCCACTTCTGCTGTTCTGATTGGATACTTGCTATGAGCCTAAGCAAGGCCACATCCTTATGCTTTCTTGCTGACTCATGCTCTTACATAACAGTGTACTCGTATGTTCTCTCTATAGTTCTTCCACGATCCAGGCCCCAACATCTCCCCCTTTCTTTCTTAATACAATGGCAATGGTTCTTGATATCATTCCCTTTAAATCTTTTATGATACAGAGTACCAAGACAAAGATGAATAGCAATACTTGCACCAAGCCTTTCACTAGGCTGGCTATCCACCCTCCAATTCCCAGACCACCCAACCAGTCATCCAAAAACCCATGATGTTCCTGCATTTTCTGTTCTGGATTCAGATTCTGGAGCCACGGCCAAATGATACGTGCAAGGCGATGATCACGCCTCCTCAAGGCCTCTGGTGTTAGAGTTGCCTGGTCCTGTAGCGTCAGCTGGTTCATCTAGCCACGGCTTCACCCATTTGGCTGGAACCCATTGGCAGTTATTTCCTGTGGAGACACAAGCATACCCTCTGCCCCAAGTTATCAGTTGCTTTGGTCCTTCCCAAGTGCCTGATTCCGGGATGAATACCCTTACCGGTACGTTTGTATTACTGAGGTCTTTTTGATTTCCCTGCCCGTGAGCTATGGCAGGTGGTGTTTGCGAGTTCTGCTTAGGGTTTAGCCAATTTAATACAAACAATGTTTTATGTAGTGCATCCTGTGGTCCCATCTCCCCCTGTTTTCGAATAATTTCTAAATGCTTTTTTAACGTGCGATGCGCACGTTCCACAATTGCCTGCCCTGTAGAATTATATGGAATACCGTGTACATGTGTAATACCCCATTTCTGCATAAACTCTGCAAACGATTCAGAGCGATAGGCAGGGCCATTATCAGTCTTAATTTGTTCCGGCTGGCCCATTACTGCAATAGCTTGCAACAAATGTTTTTTAACAGCCTTAGCCATCATGGAGGTCAGGGCTGTAGCCCACATGTGACCGGAGCAGGTGTCAATTGATACATGGATATATTTGAGTCGGCCAAAGGCAGCATATTCGGTGATGTCTGTTTGCCAAATCTGTCTGGGTTGGAGTCCCCTGGGATTTGCTCCCGCAATCTGTAACACAGGTATTCTAGCACAATCAGGGCAAGAAGCTATAATCGCCCTTGCATCAGTCTTTGTCAATTGGAATTGCGATCGCAATGCTGCTGCAGATTGGTGAAAAAATTGATGAGATTGCTGAGCCTCTGTTAATTTTGCCTGCGGGGATCTGTCCACCGGAAACGTGGATACCAACTGATCGGCTCGGGAGTTTCCTTCCACCAAACCTCCGGGTAAACTGGTATGGCTTCTAATGTGGGTGACAAATACTGGGTGTAGGCGGTGTTGCATTTCATGCCATAGGTCAAGAAAGGCTTTGAACAGCAGTTCATTGGCGATATGGCAAAGCAACGATTGGTGTATGCGTTTCACAACCCCTACCACGTATAGGGAATCCACTACCAAATTTAAGGGTGCTTCGCGCCACTTTTGTAAGGCCAGGAGTACAGCTTGTAATTCTAAAACCTGAGCAGATCCTTCTGCTACGATGACATGTTTTCTCCATTCTCCCTGTTCTTGCCAGACAAATCCGGCTTTTCCGGTGTGGCTACTTGCATCGGTAAACACCGTGCTTGCTTGCAACGGCTCACTGACGACAAGAGGCCGTTCTTCCAGCGATATGTGAGTTTTAAAGATGGGGTGTGACGGATAGTGATTGTCAGTCTGCGTTGTCGTGTTCAATAGGGCTAAGGACATAAGTTTTTCTCGTTGACATACATCTGGTAGGTAGTCGAGGCTGATTGGAATAACAAGCTTGTCAGGTGTTCGTCCAGCCACAGCTAATAGCCGTGCAGTCCCTTTGAGAATGACTTGAGCGATAGCTTCCCACCTTGTAGTGATAGTCTTTTTACCATGAGAGGGTAAAAACACCCATTCCAGCACTTGAAGTGGATTTGACTGAGATGGGTCCCATTGTCCTAATAGGCCTGACACTTCAAGGTCCATGTTATAAATGTACAAGTCCACAGGTAATTCAGGCACTACTCGTGAAGCACAAGACAAGGCAATCTTTTGAGTTATTACTTGCAGTGCAGATTGAGCTTCTTCCGTGAGCTCGCGGGATTCTTGAGGTGCGGAACCCTTCTGAAGCATTTCGAAGAGAGGTTGAAGGTCTGCATTGGTGATGCCGCAGACAGTCCTTATCCACTGAATGTCTCCCACTAATTTCTGTACATCGCTCAGGGTCTTTACATTTGCTCGAATCTCCAATTTCTGAGGTCGAACAGTGGATTCGGTAAGTGATATCCCTAGATATTTCCAAGGTGTTGACAGCTGCACCTTTTCCGGGGCTATGACCAGGCCCCACTTTTCCAGATCCGACTTCAATTCTTCTACCACTTCGCTGGCGATGGTTCCCTTTTGACAAAGTAGCAAGTCATCCATATAATGGTAAATCAGCATTCCCTCATGCGTCTTTCGAAATTTCTGTAGAGCCAGATCCATGTACCACTGAAAAATTGTTGGAGAATTCTTCATACCTTGTGGCAATACTACCCAATGATACCTCTTCGCTGGTGCTGCACGATTTATGGAGGGAACAGTAAATGCAAATTTTTCACAGTCGTCTGGATGCAAAGGTATCGTGAAGAAACAGTCTTTGAGGTCAATCACGACGATATCCCATCCTCGTGGTAACATAGTAGGTGTAGGGATCCCTGGCTGTAATGGACCCATGTCTTGCATGACAGCATTAACAGCCCTTAAATCTCGCAGTAATCTCCACTTCCCTGACTTTTTAGGTATTGTAAATACAGGTGTGTTCCATGGACTTGTTGATGGTACTAGGTGACCTGCATCAAGCTGTTCTTGCACCAACTCCTGTAAGTGTGCAAACTTTTCTTCAGGTAGCAGCCATTGGACCACCTTTTGCTGCCACTTTTCCAAAAATAACAGGTATGCAGTGGGTGGCAACATCAGTTCGCCAAGAGCGCATATGTCCACTTGTGTTAATGTTTGGTTTTTAAAGAATGATGTTAGCAACTGCATCACATGTTTATTGTCCATTCCATACTGCATCACTGCTTCTTGTAACTGCTTCACAGTTTTCCAATCAAACGGTGCCCATTGACGACAATCTCCTTGTGTGAAAATTGGCATTGCGGTGATGCTATGCGGTAACATTATGCCTTCGATGGTAGCCTCTCGAATGACGCCCCGCCATTGTTGTCCTGGATCATAACCAGGTAATGCTCCAGGCCGTGTATTCTGTGTCACCAGGATTGTCGGAATCTGTGGTCACCAGGATCGTCGGAATCTGGAGTCTGGCAGTGGTGTAGATGGGGCTCGAGCTCCCCCTGCAGGTCTTTGAGTGCTATGCTCTTGTCGAGGAGGGTCAGTCAGCCGGCGCATGCCCGAATGAGAAGACGATGGCCCGCCCAGGCCACTCCCATATCTGTCGCGTAGGTACGCGTCAGCTGCTGCCTCCTCCCACTCCCCGTCCTCGACACACTGTCGCGCCCACTTCCGGATTTTATCCTCTTTGTGCTTTAGCTCTTCTGGAGTTAGTTCCGCTTCTGCTGGTGGACCTTTCTGCTTCTCGATAGCCTGTCCAAGAGCCTCTAATCCACTAGATATCGCCTGCGAAGCTTTATTGTAAGCAAGTTGCCGTGATGTCTTACTAGCTCCTCCATCTAGCTTCTCCATTTTTTTTAATATTTCCTGCATTTGCTGTTCTTGTCGCTGCAGTAACTCTCACAAAGATGCATGACTGTCCGCTTTAGGAACGGCATCTGACTCATTTGTTTCTACTTCCATGGGAAGGGGTACAATTTCAGGATTCACCAGCAGCTGTTTGCCCCCGTCATCCTCCGGAGGGGGTACCGAGACCCCAGATGCCGCCTCCGGCCCCATTTCATGATGCATTAATGGGGCTGACGGGACTGTTGATTCTCCACCCCAAAACTCTACCTCAAGCACAGGGTAAGCGGCGGGCATCGAGCCTGCAGGGGGGGGCGGGGCACTGGAGGAAAGGGTATCGGCGAGTCCTCATAGGGAGGGGCTGCCTCTACAGGGTCCGACGGTGACAGCTCTTTTTCCTCTTGTTTTGTTAGTGCTTTTTTGAGAGCGAATTGCACTTTCGCCTCAGAGGACATAGCCTCCAGCATATCCCTCACCTTCTTCCAAGATGTAGCTAGATTTCTAGCCTCTTTGTTTCCCACCGTAATTGATCTGCAAAGTTCTTCCCTAGATCGTCTCAGCAAGCTGCAGAAAACCACTGATCGGTGTTTTTTAGCAAGCCTCTTCATTGGCCCCATCCCAGCAAAGTTTCTGCTTCTTTTCTTTTTATCTCAGTCTCAGTTTGCACGGCTATCTGCAGAATACACTCCACCGCCGCCTTTTCCAGTGCAGATACTGCACCACCCATCCTGCTGTTAATCACGTAGGCCTACGATTCCCGTCTCTCTCGAATGGCCCGGCTTACCTCCGCCGGCACGGCAGTCACCCTCGCGTTTTCGTCTGGTCCCCCTTCTTCTCCATTGCGAAGATCATGTCGGGGTCACCACAATGCTGGGGTCCATGCGAGGAATGGACTACAGCACACCAATATGATGCTCTAATAGTCACTTTATTGTAGTTAACACAGCTCTTTTATAACATACATACTTTCTTATCTCGCTGTCACGCCTTAGGCTATTGGCTGCAAGCACTGTGCACGCTCTGTCTGCGTGCCACTTCTGCTGTTCTGATTGGATACTTGCTATGAGCCTAAGCAAGGCCACATCCTTATGCTTTCTTGCTGACTCATGCTCTTACATAACAGTGTACTCGTATGTTCTCTCTATAGTTCTTCAACGATCCAGGCCCCAACAGGGAGGGAAACCTCCTTGTTTGCACTCAGCAATGCAGAGGTGCATTTGCAAAACTAAAACAGACTTTAATGAGTGCTCCAGCTCTGGGCCTCCCAAACTTCGAAAAAACATTTGAACTATTTGTACATGAAAGACTGCATATTGCTCTGGGAGTGTTGGCCCAGAAACTAGGATCATGGAAAAGACCTGTGGAATACTTTTCAAAACAACGAGACAATGTCAGTAAGGGATGGCCAGCATGTCTCCTAGCAGTGGCAGCTGCAGTACTACTGATCCAAGAGGCCCGAAAATTGACGCTCAGGCAAAAGCTAATTGTGTTTGTGCCCCATGCAGTTACAACTGTTCTAGAACAAAAAGGAGGACACTGGCTGTCACCGAGACAGATGCTGAAATATCAAGCCATCCTTCTGGAACAAGATGATGTGGAGATGAAAGTAACCAGCATCCTGAATCCAGCAACCTTTCTAACTACAGATCCTGGTAGGAAAAATTAACACATGACTGTTTGCAGGCTATGGAACAAACATACTCCAGCAGAGACCTTTATCAGGAGCAACAAAGAGAAGAAACAATCAAGAAGACTACTGGCAAATAGACTTTTCTGAATTACTGCGGCAAAATGGGTATCAGTATCTTTTAGTAATGATAAGATACTTTCACAGGCTGGCTAGAAGCTTTCCCTTGTCGCACCAACAAGGCAAGAGAAGTAGCAAAAATATTACTTAAGCAAATAATACTGAGATTTGGGACACCTATAGGACTATCTTCAGATAGGGGCCCACACTTTATAGCAGAGGCGGTTCAAAATTTAGCTGAAGTGTTAGGGGTAAAATGGGACCTCCATACCCCATGGAGACCTCAATCAAGTGCAAAAGTAGAAAAAAAAAAAATGAATCAAAGCTTAAATAAACAGATGAGTAAAAATTTGCCAAGAGGCTCAGATAAAATGGCCAGGTGCTTTACCCTTAGCTTTGCTATGAATCCTAAAACTAAAGAAAAGGTTAGTCCTTTTGAAATCATTTATGGTAAACCCTATCAGGTGACAGAAACAGGAGTTGATCCTGAGGTCGTGGGGAAACATTATCCGAAAGAATATGTTATCTCTCTAGGAAAGGTTTTGTCCTCTCTCCACAGGTACATCACTGTGAGCGCACTGTTATCCCTGGACGTGCCTGTGCATCAATACCAACCTGGAGACTGGGTGTACCTGAGGACGTGGTCAGATGAACCGCTAAAAGAGAAGTGGAAAGGACCTTTCCAGATTTTACTCACCACCTACACAGCTGTCAAGCTCGAGGGAGTCACTCTGTGGATACATCACAGCAGGATCAAACCAGCCTCATCACCAGAATGGACTGTAAAACAAGAGGGACCTTTACGTTTAAGATTAACCCGGGGATCACAACGTTCTGGGTTATCTCTCTTGCAGTGATGTTCGGAAATGCAGAAATTGATACAGGTGGAGAGGCCAATACAGACATAGATGAGAACTTAATTCTAACTCTGATACAAGGGTTTGGTAGAATGCCCAATCTTACTAATGGCTTTAGAAAATTGGATGTTAATAGAAAGATTTGACTCAGCAAGTAGAATCTTTGTCAAGAACCACTCAAAAGGGATTCCAAATTGTTAACAAACAGATCCAAGCCAATACTAAAATGACTCTGCAAAACAGACCGGCCTTAGACTTGCTATTAGTCAAAGAACAAGGAGTGTGTGGATATCTTAGGTTAGACAAAGAGCACTGCTGCATCCACATCCCAAACATTACTGATAAACTGCAAGAGCAATTGGATAAAATGAAGAGAGTAGCAAAAGACAGCAGAGCAATCAGGGATGCAGCAGAAAATAGTTGGCTCCACAAAATCCTGCAAGAATTAGGTGGATTGTCTCTAAAAGGATGGTTAGCCGCATTGTTAGAGGGAATAGTTGATGTAGTTGTGATTATAGTTATCATAGGGATCTGCATGGGTTGTGTTAAGACAGTCATTGAGAAAAGTATATGGAAGTAGTGAGATAATAAATCTAACTACTTCCAAAGGGGGAAATTGATACCAGACGGTTCAGTTCAGCAACGGTTTAGCAAGAGTAGGCCTCAGAGTAGGCTCTAAAAGGCCTGCTCTGTGTTACCTTTACACAGAATCAACTTTCCTGTCAGTAATTTTCCTTTCAGCTAGAATAACAGAGAATTAACAGTATGTTCTGAAGCAAACTGCATGTTTTGTAGATAGAGTCTACTTATGGGACTGATAACAGTGTTATAGTCATCAATGATTCTTGCTTGCGCTTAGTCTTAGAAAATCCAAGGTCTCCGTTAAATTCCTTGCTAATTGTAAAGAAGGGCCAAAGACAAACAGGACTGTGAAAAACAACTTTGTGATGTCTAAATTAACTTGATTCACAAACTCTGGCACCAGAGGAGAGATAAGTCCAGTGAGAACCAGAACAATATCTTCTCCTTGAGGCCACCTGCACTTGTAAACAAGAAGGCCTCGACCACGCTTGCGCAGAAGCACAATTAGGGGGGATTGCGACCACCAGAGACCCCCAGAGACCACCCAAGACCCCTTCCCCAATTTAGTACGCATGCACAAAGACAATTACATAATGCATTAGCATATGCATAAGTTTCTTGGAATAGGTGGGCTTTTCTTGAAATTATATGAATATTCACTTTTCTGTAATGTATATCACAGAATCACAGAATCACAGAATGTTAGGGATTGGAAGGGACCTCGAAAGATCATCTAGTCCAATCCCCCTGCCGGGGCACGATTGCCTAGACCATATCACACAGGAACGCGTCCAGGCGGGTTTTGAATGTCTCCAGAGAAGGAGACTCCACAACCTCTCTGGGCAGCCTGTTCCAGTGTTCAGTCACCCTCACCGTAAAGAAGTTTTTCTATAATGAGCAAGCTTTTGTTCCTATGTGTGCATGCTAGGAGGAGAGATCCCCCATGCACCCAGCGCTGCAATAAACCAATGTCGGCTTTCTAAACTATCATTTGGCTTAGAGAGTTTTCTTGGTTACTATTTTCCGGTAACAAGGCCACGCAAATGAGAACAGCAATTTTTCAGCATCGAATGGTCCTCGACTAATTGCTGGCAGAAGAGGGAGGGGTATGTGATAAACTGAATGATTCCAACTGTTGTTTGAAAATTGATGACAATGGTCAAGTTGTTAAACAGATAACATCAGGAATATGAAAATTACCTCATGTCCCAATACAAACCTGGGAGGGTTGGGAAATTGATCCCTTTTCGTGGCTTCCAGGCACTCCCTGGGTCAAACATGTTTTATTTTACCTGTTACGTGTGTGAGAAACGAGCCTCAGTCCGGAAAGCCAATCAAAATTTCGGTTTATTGCAAAGCAAAGGCAAAACAACGCTGGGCAGCACGGGGGGGTAATCCCACCAAGTGTGCGCCTGTCACAGAATCACAGAATCACAGAATGTTAGGGATTGGAAGGGACCTCGAAAGATCATCTAGTCCAATCTCCCTGCCGGAGCAGGATTGCCTAGACCATATCACACAGGAACGCATCCAGGCGGGTTTTGAATGTCTCCAGAGAAGGAGACTCCACAACCTCTCTGGGCAGCCTGTTCCAGTGTTCGGTCACCCTCACCGTAAAGAAGTTTTTCCTCATATTTAAGTGGAACCTCCTCTGTTCCAGCTTGCACCCATTGCCCCTTGTCCTGTCAAGGGATGTCACTGAGAAGAGCCTGGCTCCATCCTCATGACACTTGCCCTTTACATATTTATAAACATTAATGAGGTCACCCCTCAGTCTCCTCTTCTCTAAGCTAAAGAGACCCAGCTCCCTCAGCCTCTCCTCATAAGGGAGATGTTCCACCCCCTTAATCATCTTTGTGGCTCTGCACTGGACTCTCTCTAGCAGTTCCCTGTCCTTCTTGAACTGAGGGGCCCAGAACTGGACACAATATTCCAGATGCGGCCTCACCAGGGCAGAGTAGAGGGGGAGGAGAACCTCTCTCGACCTGCTGACCACACCCCTTCTAATACACCCCAGGATGCCATTGACCTTCTTGGCCACAAGGGCACACTGCTGGCTCATGGTCATCCTGCTGTCCACTAGGACCCCCAGGTCCCTTTCCCCTACGCTGGTCTCCAACAGGTCTGTCCCCAACTTGTACTCATACATGGGGTTGTTCTTGCCCAGATGCAGGACTCTACACTTGCCCTTGTTATATTTCATTAAATTTCTCCCCACCCAACTCTCCAGCCTGTCTAGGTCTCTCTGAATGGCTGCACAGCCTTCCGGTGTGTCAGCCACTCCTCCCAGTTTGGTGTCATCAGTGAACTTGCTGACAGTGCACTCTATTCCCTCATCCAAGTCATTAATGAATATATTGAATAGTGCTGGTCCCAGTACCGACCCTTGAGGGACTCCGCTAGACACAGGCCTCCAACTGGACTCTGTCCCATTGACCACTACTCTCTGGCTTCTTTCCTTCAGCCAGTTCACAATCCACCTCACTACCCGATCATCCAGACCACACTTCCTCAGTTTAGCTGCGAGGATGCTGTGGGAGACCGTGTCAAACGCTTTACTGAAATCGAGATAGACCACACGGTAATTCATCTTGTATTTATGTAGTAAAGTGTTACATATTCATCATAATTCTGAGGATGCCTATACATATTCATGACTTTCCCCGAAAAGGCGGTCTTTATTATAATGAGCTCCGAGAAATCATTTCCATAGTCTCCGCCTTTAACTCCTCCTGGTTGCGCACACGCAGTTTCTCCTGGTGGTCGCGGGCCGGGGTCTCAGGGATGAAGGCTGTATGTCTTCCTCACTGTGCACTTTTTACTCCAACTGCAAAACCTGCTGAGACCAGCTTTTTTTGGCAGGAGTTATGTGATTTCCTTGATGAGTCCCTTCCTTGTATACATTCTACTCTATCTTATCTTATGTTTTTCCTGTGGTTAGTCATAAATGCAGACGAAGCATTCCAGTGTAGTTAGTTCCTACTTAGGGGCCAAGCTTATAGATATATAGCTTAAGCTAAACAATGGTCCTGATGGTTCTGTTATTAATCCTTAAGTGTTAGTTTCTCCTCACCACAGCAGCTTAGTATTTTGCCGTCACTTGCTTATACATTGCCAAGAAGTCTCTACTTTTTCCCATTTATTCTGACACGAGTCTGTCACGGTTTAAAGCTGGGCTGGCTATTAACCAGGTGGCAGATGCTCTCTGTTAACCCTCTCCCCCCCCACCTTAAGGGAAAGGGAAAAGGGAGAGACACTTACGGGTTGGAAAGTTAAAACAGTTTTAATAAACTATAATAATCAAAAAGAGTATAATAACAATAATAATAGAAATAATCAAATATATACAAATATATACAAAACCAAGACGAGGAGCTTGGAAATCCTCCTGAGGCAGAGTTGCTCCCCCCCAGCACAGGCAGAGGGGAAAATGCAGTAGCTCCCCCTGCCATCACACCTGAAGGCTTTTAACTGGAGAATTGGCAAAGCTAGTACCAATCAGTGGGAGACAGGAGGGCCCCTCCCTCCTGGGCCCCACCTCCAGGAGGCAGTGGGTTAGTGATAAATAGGAGAGTGAGAATGACATGTATGGGATGGAATACCTCATTGGTCAATCTTGGGTCACCTGCCCTGTCTGCTCCTCCCTGCAGGTGCGACCCCCCTTCAGCTCTTCACTCATAAGCAGTGAGGAATTTAGCAGTGACCTTGGTTTCTCTAAGACTAATTGGCCTGGTTTGGGCCAAACCAGGACATTCCACCCCTTATTCCATACCATTCACATCATACTCAGATCACCACTACCTTTTCATTTTCAAATATATATACACATATCACTAGTTTATGATTCATCTTTATGCAAAAAGTTCATCAAGTTCATTTAGTTCAGGATTGTGGGTTTCCATCTGGCTAGCAGTCTCTCAGGGCAGGAGACATGGTATGAGTTTTGTCACAGTTCATGCCCACGGGTTGCAGGTTCAAAATGTCAGTCTCGAGGAGGTTACTGGATGCCACTTGCAGCTAGCTCCGGTCTCATCACCACTGTCTTAACCTGAAAGACACTTATGAACACTCTTAGTATTATGCAGCAACAACATACAGTTCAGAATTAAGTAGTCTCACCC
Source organism: Nyctibius grandis (assembly GCF_013368605.1). Classification (NCBI taxonomy): domain Eukaryota; kingdom Metazoa; phylum Chordata; class Aves; order Nyctibiiformes; family Nyctibiidae; genus Nyctibius; species Nyctibius grandis. The sequence goes on from NC_090694.1 coordinate 22,415,577, forward strand.
AGAATCAGATCACCTTCAGGGACACATCGGACTTCACCATCTTGCAACATCACCCATCAAGTACATCCAGGTCCCTGAGCAAAAGCAATCCCATGAATGGGTTTACCTTTGCCCTTTGCAGGAAGAACCCAGACAGTTTTTCCCAATAGATTCCTTTCATGCACCACAGGGACTTTATCTCCTTCTACTGTATGTAGAAGGTCTGACTGAGCAGGGCCAGCTCGATTGATAGATCCCCTGGTGTTAACTAACCAGGTAGCTTGTGCCAGATGCTTATCCCAGTTTTTAAAGGTTCCACCCCCCATTGCTTTCAGGGTAGTTTTTAACAGCCCATTATACCATTCAATTTTCCCAGAGGCTGGTGCATGATAGGGGATGTGATATACCCATTCGATGCCATGCTCTTTGGCCCAGTTGTCTATGAGACTGTTTTTGAAATGAGTCCCATTGTCCGACTCAATTCTCTCTGGCGTGCCGTGTCGCCACAAGATTTGCTTTTCAAGGCCCAGAATAGTGTTCCGGGCAGTGGCATGGGGCACAGAGTATGTTTCCAACCATCCGGTGGTCGCCTCCACCATGGTAAGCACATAGCGTTTACCCTGGCGGGTTTGAGGGAGTGTGATATAGTCAATTTGCCAGGCCTCCCCATATTTATATTTCAACCACCGCCCCCCATACCACAAAGGTTTTAACCGTTTGGCTTGCTTAATTGCGGCGCATGTTTCACAATCATGGATAACCTGTGCAATAGAGTCCATGGTTAAGTCCACTCCTCGGTCACGAGCCCATCTGTATGTTGCATCTCTCCCTTGATGACCTGAAGTGTCATGAGCCCACCGAGCTAAAAATAGTTCACCTTTATGTTCCCGGTCCAAATCTATTTGGAATACTTTAGCAGCCTGATCCGCTTGTTGGTTGTTTCGATGTTCCTCAGTTGCCCGACTTTTAGGTACGTGAGCATCTACATGACGTACCTTCATGACTAGTTTCTCTAGCCGAGCAGCAATATCTTGCCACAATTCAGCAGCCCAAATAGGTTTACCTTTGCGCTGCCAGTTGCTTCGCTTCCACTGCTTTAACCACCCCCACAAGGCATTTGCTACCATCCATGAGTCAGTATAAAGATACAGCCTTGGCCACTTTTCTCATTCAGGAATATCTAAAGCCAGCTGGATGGCTTTTACCTCTGCAAATTGACTTGATCCACCTTGTCCTTCTGTGGCTTCTGTGACTCCTCGTATGGGACTCCATACAGCAGCTTTCCACTTCCGATGCTTTCCTACAAGACGGCAGGATCCATCGGTGAACAGGGCATACTGCTTCTCATCCTCTGGTAGTTCATTATATGGTGGGGCTTCTTCAGCACGTGTCACCTCCTTTTCTGGTGGCATTCCGAAGTCTTTGCCTTCTGGCCAGTCCATGATCACTTCTAAGATTCCTGGGCGATTAGGGTTTCCTATTCGAGCCCTCTGTGTAATTAATGCAATCCATTTACTCCATGTAGCATCAGTTGCATGATGGGTAGTGGGAACCTTACCCTTGAACATCCAGCCTAGTACTGGTAATCGGGGTGCCAGGAGAAACTGTGCTTCAGTACCAATTACCTCTGAAGCAGCTCTAACTCCTTCATATGCTGCCAGTATCTCTTTTTCAGTTGGGGTGTAATTGGCCTCGGAACCCTTGTATCCTCGACTCCAAAATCCTAGGGGTCGACCTCGAGTCTCCCCTGGTACTTTCTGCCAGAGGCTCCAGGTAGGACCATTGTCCCCAGCTGAGGTGTAGAGCACATTTTTAACATCTTGTCCCGTACGGACTGGTCCAAGGGCTACTGCATGCACAATCTCTTGTTTAATCTGTTCAAAAGCCTGTCATTGTTCAGGACCCCACTGAAAATCATTTTTCTTTCTGGTCACCTGAAAAAGAGGGTGTACAATCTGGCTGTAATCTGGAATATGCATTCTCCAGAAACCCACAACGCCTAAGAAGGCTTGTGTTTCCTTTTTATTAGTTGGTGGGGACATAGCTGTTATTTTGTTGATCACCTCTATCAGTATCTGGCGACGCCCATCTTGCCATTTAATCCCTAAAAACTGGATCTCCCGGGCAGGTCCCTTGACCTTGCCTCTTTTTATGGCAAAACCAGCTTTCAGAAGAATTTGGATTATTTTCTCCCCTTTTTCAAAAACTTCTGCTGCTGTATCACCCCATACAATGATGTCATCAATGTATTGCAAATGTTCTGGAGCTCCACCCTTTTCTAGTGCAGTCTGGATCAGTCCATGGCAAATAGTAGGACTGTGTTTCCACCCCTGGGGCAGTCGATTCCAGGTATACTGGATACCTCTCCAGGTAAAAGCAAACTGTGGCCTGCACTTTGGTGCCAAAGGAATAGAGAAAAATGCATTAGCAATGTCTATAGTGGCGTACCACTTGGCTGCCTTTGACTCCAGTTCGTATTGAAGTTCTAGCATCTCTGGCACAGCAGCACTCAGCGGTGGCGTAACTTCATTTAGGCCACGATAGTCCACAGTTAATCTCCATTCTCCATTAGACTTTTACACTGGCCATATAGGACTATTAAAGGGTGAGCGAGTCTTGCCAATCACTCCTTGATTTTCTAATTGTCTAATCAATTTATGATTGGGGATCAGGGAGTCTCGATTGGTGCGATATTGTCGTCGGTGCACCGTGGTAGTAGCAATTGGCACCTGTTGTTCTTCAACCTTCAGCAACCCCACAACAGAAGGATCTTCTGAGAGGCCAGGCAAGGTAAACAGCTGTTTAATGTCCTCAGTCTCTACAGCTGCTATACCAAAGGCCCATCTATACCCTTTAGGGTCCTTAAAATACCCTCTCTTGAGGTAGTCTATGCCAAGGATGCACGGAGCATCTGGGCCAGTCACAATGGGGTGCTTTTTCCATTCATTTTTAGTTAGGCTCACTTCGGCCTCCAATACAGATAACACTTGAGATCCTCCTGTTACTCCTGAAATACTGATAGATTCTGCCCCTTTATGATCCGATGGCATTAGGGTGCACTGTGCAGCAGTGTCTACCAAGGCTCGATACCTTTGTGGTTTTAATGTGCCAGGCCATCGAATCCACACAGTCCAATAAACTCGGTTGTCCCTCTCCTCTACCTGGCTGGAGGCAGGGCCCCCCTAATTAAGAAATGGATTCGTGCTGCTCACGGGGACTGGACCTTCATTTCTCCTATTCACACTTGGGAAAAAGGGATTTGAGGCCCATCTACCCTGACTGGGGTCCTGCTCACTGGTAACTGGAGCAGCCATCCTTTTAGAAAAATTCTCTCTGGTGTAGGTAGATTAGGGTACGGCGACCGGAAAATCTCGGGCTGTAACGGAAGGTAGGCGTGGCGAAAGGAGCAGGATGTGTCATTATCGTGCGAGTTCGTACGGGACAAGACGACTATATAAGGCTGTTGCGCAGTTAAATAAACACCATTTGTTGCATCCTCACATTGGTGTCAGTGCTAAATGGCCCTGGGGTGCGGATAGCCTCAGGCCAGCCAGCAACCAAATGAAGCTTGCCGCAGACAAGCAGCAACACTCTGGTATTTCTTTTAGCTTGCAACTCACATACTCGTGCCTGTAGGATACTGGTAGGTTGTCCATACCATCTGTTCATGTTCTCCCCCTAACCACGCAGGGCAAACCACAGGATACCTCGTGATGTGTTCCGTTTCCTTTGAGCTGGCCCTGTAGGAGAGCGTTTTCTCCTAACAGCTGCAACGCACGCCTGTGGAGGTAGAGAGTCAAGTTTACTCTCGATCCTGGACAGTTTGTCTGACAGTTGTTTAAATGAGTCCTTGTTTTCCTTAGTCAGTTTTTCCACAGCCGAGACACGGGCCTGCAGTGGGGAAGAAATACTATCTTCATACTGTCGCATACAGTTAGCCATTTTACCCACACTAGATCGTGCCATATCATCTTCTCCCCAGACTAATATTGACAATGTATGGGTTTATGTCGGTGGAGCATTCTTCACAACCTTCTGGAACATGGATCGGTTGCATTCCACTTCATCAGGACCTACAACTTCCCGTGGGTGTCTATAAATAATCTCTTGCACAGCTAGTTCTCTAAGGTAGTTAATACCTTTTTCTATAGTGGTCCATTTGCTTAGGTGACTCATAACATCATCTTTATAGGGATACCTGCTCTTTACAGCTGACAAGAGTTGCCTCCAGAGACTGATAGTGTTTGACTTTCTTGCGAGCGCCTTATCAATACCACCATCTCTGGACAGGGATCCCAACTGTCTGGCTTCTCTGCCATCTAATTGCATGCTGTCTGCCCCATTATCCCAGCATCGGAGCAACCAGGTAATAATAGGCTCACCATCATAACGGTTGAAGTCTTTCCTTATATTTCTCACGTCCTTCAGGGATAAGGAGTGGTAGGTTATCTCTACGTCCGAGTCCTCCTCTTGTGATAGTTCTGCTTTAGAAGGACCTTTCTTCTGTGATGGGTCTGCTTTAAAAGGACGATCAAGGAAACCCCCATCTGTGTCAGGCCCTAACTCTGCCTGAGAAGGGCCCTCACCTGGGTCATATGATGGCTCTGCCTTAGTAGGCTCTTAGTCATCATCCTTCTCTTCACAAGCTGATTTCTTTCAGTATTTCTTCCTGGTTACAGGAACAATTGGTACAGATTCGATAGATGCTGGGGTCTGAGTAGATGCAGTGGCCATCTTGGGGGGTGTAGCAGCTGTGGTGCAGGCTGCCAAGGTTTCAGTGGATTTAGTGGCTGTAGCGGCAGCACACGCTGTAGGATCTGAGGTGGCTGCACAACACCTACAACTGTCCCTGCACCGATATTTAATCTTATCCCACATCAGAGACACATTCAGGACAACCAAAAATAAAAACATGTCACCTAGACAGCACCATCCTAATTTCGCAAAATCTAGTGGAATCAGCTTGGCAGAAAAGGAGAAGGTACTATTTCCCAAAGTAAAACTGGAAGTGTAATCATTAACAGAATCAGCTAAAGGACGCCTGGAGCGTGCAGATAAAGTCGCTGCTACTGATTCGCGATTAAAGCTGTCCATCATTGTGTCATAGAGATAAGAGATCGGAATAGTAACTACCCAGTTTATCACAGCATAAATCAGTATCAAACCCCATACCAAAACAATACATCTCGACCAGCGCCCACTGCTAAACTGCATGTAAACATTCATAAGAAGCAAGCAATAACACAGTGCCCACGGCAGGTAAGGCATCATTGCAATACTCAACTGTGAAAGAAACTCTATAAAAAGATGAGATAACACAGCATTCAAAAATGACATCACCATCTTCATTATCTGTTTTAATTTCCAACCCCTTGTAAATCTCAAAGGAAGAGATCTGATACTCTCTCAGCTGAGCTCTCCAGGTCTCCTCCCACCAGAGCCAGGATTCAACTTATCAGAGCAACCTGTTGGAGTTTCTCTTGAGCCCCAGGTTGGGCACCAATGAATCTGTCACAGTTTAAAGCTGGGCCAGCTACTCAACCTGTGACAGATGCTTTCTGTTAACCCTCTCCCCCCCCACCCTAAGGGAAAGGGAAAAGGGAGAGAGACTTACAGGTTGGAAAGTTAAAGCAGTTTTAATAAACTATAATAATCAAAAAGAGTATAATAACAATAATAATAGAAATAATCAAATATATACAAAACCAAGATCAAGAGCTTGGAAATCCTCCTCAGGCAAAGTTGCGCCCCCCAGCACAGGCAGAGGGGAAAATGCAGTAGCTCCCCCTGCCATCACACCTGCAGGCTTTTAACTGGAGAATTGGCAAAGCTGGTACCAATCAGTGGGAGACAGGAAGACCCGTCCCTTCTGGGCCCCACCTCCAGGAGGCAGTGGGTTAGTGATAAATAGGAAAGTGAGAATGACATGTATGGGATGGAATACCTCATTGGTCAATTTTGGGTCACCTGTCCTATCTGTTCCTCCCTACAGGTGCAACCCCCCTTCGGCTCTTCACTTGTAAGCAGTGAGGAATTTAGCAGTGATCTTGGTTTCTCTAAGACTAATTGGTCTGGTTTGGGCCAAACCAGGACAGAGTCATACTTTACTCTTTACATGTGGTTTTGCAATGTTGTTGTTCTTACCTTGTGTCCTGGTTTCACTGAGGTTTGGTTTCAGTTTGTGGCCAGCCATGGTGATCAAGGCCCTTAGAAGTTAAATCCAGGGCAGCTGACCCTGGCTGGCCCACAGGTGTATTCTATATCATTGGCATCAAGCTCACTATAAAAGAGAGGGTTTGCTTTTCTTGATTTTTTTCCCTGTGTATTGTTGTGATTCGTAGAGCAACTTGCCAGTGATTTGTGGATGAGTATGTTTTTGTCTGTTTTGTGTTATCATTTATATTGATTTTCTTCATTTCATTAAGTCTGGTTAACTTCATCCCCCAAGTCTCCCTCTCTTTTTCTCAATTTCCTTCCTCATTTGGGGAAGGGACATTGGGTGAGAGAAAAACTACTTTTATTTAGCCCCAGATGTGGGCTAAATGAAGACACCTTGTATTATCCCCTGTTTTATATAATTAATTCAATGTGTTGTAAGTAACATGTATTTTATAGCCACTCCATCACCAGAGAGCATCAAACATGTTTGTGTTGTTTACTAGCCAAAGCCCTCTGTTATACAAGTTGTTTAAATATGTTGGTTCTGTTTAAATGCTCTTTTGCTACTTTGCTATCCTCTTCCTTCTCCACCACGGTGGGATCCCGAAGACATCTACACGAGCTGCAATGACAAACTTTGAGCCATGGGGTAGTGTGAGGGACCAAATTGGCAAATGGATGTCTCAAAGTTTGCCTATGCAGGTGTACCTGGACACTTGTGTGTAGGGGAACTTGTCTAGACATGTCTAGACAGCCACTTGTCCCTGTCACTCAAACTTGTTTACACTGGAGTGAGCACTGGTCCCCATCACCTGCCTGCTAACACTCAGACCTAGGATGCATGGACACATCCATTGGATGGAGAAAGCATGGTCACATGCCCATTGGACGGGACAGGTATGCACGCCCACCCTCACTCCCCATAAGAAGAAGTGTGCAGACAGGCCTGCAGTTTCTGCTTCTCCCACTGCTTCTACGTCGTCTGTGTGGGCTCGCCTTTTCTACCTCTGCTGCATGGGCTTGCCTTTTCTGCTGCTTTTACCTCATCTGTGTGTGCTATTGCCTTTACCCTGCTGCATCACTCACTGCTGGAAGACAGAAGATGTCGCTGGATGCACAGTGGTGACTATCCCTGCACATCTATTTTTTCCCCCTTTATTTCTCACCTTTCCTATTGCTCAGTTTCCTCTGCCTTTGGTCAATAAAGCGGCTTGTTTGGCAGCATTTGGCCTCCTTTGTGCCTTAATCTCGCCTCTTGGGATCACAAAGAATTTTCCCAGGGCCCAGATTCGAACCCAGGCTCTGATATGGGGCCAGTTCTGTTCAATATCTTTATCAATGATCTGGATGAGGGGATTGAGTGCACCCTCAGTAAGTTTGCAGATGACACCAAGTTGGGTGGGAATGTTGATCTGCTTGAGAGTAGGAAGGCTCTGCAGAAGGATCTGGACAGGCTGGATCAATGGGCCAAGGCCAACTGTATGAGGTTCAACAAGGCTAAGTGTCGGGTCCTGCACTTGGGGCATAACAATCCCATGCAACGCTACAGGCTTGGGGAAGAGTGGCTGGAAAGCTGCCTGGCAGAAAAGGACCTGTGGGTGTTGATCGATGGCCAGCTGAACATGAGCCAGCAGTGTGCCCAGGTGGCCAAGAAGGCCAACAGCATCCTGGCTCATATCAGAAATAGTGTGGCCAGCAGGACAAGGGAAGTGATCGTCCCTCTGTACTTGGCACTGGTGAGGCTGCATCTTGAATACTGTGTTCACTTTTGGGCCCCTTACTACAAGGAAGACTGAGGTGCTGTAGAGAGTGCAAAGAAGGGCAATGAAGCTGGTGAAGTGTCTAGAGCACAAGTCTTAGGAGGAGCAGCTGAGGGAACTGAGGTTGTTTAGTCTGGAGAAAAGGAGGCTCAGGGCAGACCTTATTGCTGTCTACAACTACCTGAAAGGAGGGTGTCAGTCTCTTTTCCCAAGTAACAAGTGATAGGATGAGAGGAAACGGCCTCAAGTTGTTCCAGGGGAGGTTTAGATTGGATATCAGGAAAAATTTCTTCACGGAAAGGGTTGTCAAGCATTGGAACAGGCTGCCCAGGGAAGTGGTGGAGTCACCATCCCTGGAGGTATTTAAAAGATAAGTATATGTGGTGCTTAGGGATGTGGTTTAGTGGTGGACTTGGCAGTGCTAGGTTAATGGTTGGATTTGATGATCTTAAAGGTCTTTTCCAATGAAACGAATTCTATGATTCTATGTAGTCAATCATGCAAGAGAGATGGGTTGGGAGGTCCATCCTGGTGAACAAATAGGACCCATTGATAGGAACCTGAAATCTGAAGTGCAGAGACCTCCTGAGCATCAAGGGAGAACCTTTAAACATATACCCCCGAGATAAAAGAGACTGGGACCCCCTGTTCATTTACAGGAACAAAGAAATGAACTCTGGACAACTGCAGTGGCTCTAGGTATTCCCCGTGCAGCTCTAAAGGGACAACCCACTGTGATTATAGCAGACTTAGTGTCCTGGTTTTGCTGGGATAGAATCATAGAATCAATGTTCTATTCAGAAAAGGTGCACTTTTGAGAAGACTGCACCTGATACAGTGGGAACAAAGTTGAAAAGACAGTTTGTTTTAGTTTGTGGACAGCCATGGTATGCAGGCTTCCACGGTGATCAAGGCCATTAGCAGTTTTGAGTTAGCCAGTTGCTTAAGCTAGGAGGAGTGAAAACCAGGGCAGCTGACCCAGGCTGACCAATGGAAGTATTCTATACCATAAATGTCATGTTCACTATAAATTGGAAAGTTTGCTGGGGACGGCCCCCTCTCTTCGATGGTCGCCATCCCTGGAGCGTCTCACCCATCATTCTTCTCCAGAGGCCTCCTCTCCCATTTGTTATGACTGTCGTGCTTTCGCTGGAGCTGTGGTGCTCGCAGTGTTTGACATCTGGCATTCACTGCTGGGAGTGCACAGCTCACAACCACTATATGGGCTGAGTATAACTCTGTGTATTTTATATTAGCATTAATATTAATAGTGGTTTTCTTATTAAATCTGTTTCCATTTCAACCCACGAGTGTTCTTCCTTTTCCCAATTCCCTTTCTCGGCTGTGGAGGGGTCATTGGGTGACAGAACAACTGGTTATTGTTTAGCCCTGGCTGTGGAATAAACAGAGACACTTAGTGAAAGTAGTAAACCAGGGAGGAAACACGAAAAATGAGAAGTCTCCCTAGGAGAGACACAATTCAAACCCAAGTTCTTTTGAGAAGAGGGAGACACCAAAAGGAAAAAACAATAAATGCAGGGTGAACTTTGGGCCTCATCACCCAGCATATTATGACCTATCAGTGGTCTGATGAAGAGGGGCCCCATATTTATTTACCAGTAGGACCCAGAAAACAGCCTTTGAAATTCTTAATTGATACAGGAGCCCAAATATCAGTAATCGCTCTGACAGATGCGGAGAAATTGAACTTGGGTTTTAAAAGAAAAAGGGTCCTCTTAACAGGATTTAACAGACAAAGCAATATATGTTATTCTGTCAAAGTCTCTTTATCGCTACCTGGGGAAAAATGAATAACTTCACATACTTTTGCAATAGAGGAGCATGAAGAGAATATTTTAGGATATGATATCTTTAAAGGAAAAGTTTGGCAATTACCCAATGGGAATGTTTGGTCATTTGGGCTTGCAGAAACTCCAGATAGTAAGCTTTCTGGAGAAAATAAGAAAATCAATCTTTTAAAAATGGCTCCAGTTCTACCTGCTTCTACTATGACCAATGTTAAACAATATCCTATTTCCCCTGCAGCCAGAGAAGGAATTAATGAAGTGATCAAAGATTTAGAACATAGGGGTATTATATTTAGGATGCACTCCCCATATAATTCCCCTGTTTGATCAGTGCGAAAACAAGATGGGAAGTGGTGGCTTACTGTAGACTATCAGCAGCTAAATGCTAATACGGGACCACTTACTGCAGCTGTTCCAAACATTGCTAGTCTCACTGCCACCCTACATGCAGCAGCACATAAATGGATGGCCGTTCTAGATATCAAAGATATGTTCTTTATGATTCCACTTCAAGAAGAAGACAAACTCAAGTTTGCATTTACCTGGGAGGGGGTTCAGTATACCTTTTAGTATACTAAATTGCGCTTCAGTTTACCACAGGGATATGAACGTTCACCCACAATTGCACATAATGCGCTGTCCGAACTCCTTCAATAAGTAAAAATTCTGGAAGGAGTGAAGATCTATCAATACACTGATGATGTGTTGATAGGAGGTGAAGAGAAAAATGCAGTAAGAACAACAGCACAGGATATATGGAATAAGCTAAATGATGAGGGAATAGAACTGCCTTCTGCCAAGTGTCAGGGCCCAGCCAAGGAAGTAAAATTCCTGGGAACCTCATGGGTTGCTGGCCAAGCTGTAATCCCCAAAGAAACTATTACAAAGTTGGATGCTATATCCACTCCTGCTACTAAAAAGGAGCTTCAACAGATCATGGGTACTCTGGGATAGGGGAGAAATCATGTTCCTGGATTTTCCGTAATAGCTAGACCATTATACTCATTAATGAGGAAAAAACAGACCTGGAATTGGCTCGATATCCACGAACAGGCTTTGCAAACGCTAATAGAAGAGTTAAAGACATTTCAATTGCTTGGGCCTGTCCACCCCAGTGATCCTATAATAGTTGAATGGGGTTTTGCTGAACATGGGACTTATTGCAACATGTTTCAGGAAGGTCCTCATGGACCAAAACGACCACTGGGATTCAGTTCCACAGCATTAAAGGATACTGAGAAAAGGTACGCTGATTGGGAAAAGGGTCTACTATCTCTGACCCGAGCCCTTAAACAAGTAGAAAAAATTCAGCAGCAACAATCTGTGCAAATTCAAGGACCTTTTAACCTGTTAGCCAATATTAAGAGGGGCAATGCTTCGCCAGCTGGAATTGCTCAGAAACCAACTGTACATAAATGGTATGCATATGTTTCGGGAATCACAGATCAGATGAACATAACAGAAGGGCCAACAAAATCTACCAAATTACAAGTATCTGTGACCCCTGATATGCTGGCTTTGCAACAGCCATACAAGCCTAGCCCTATACTTGATGCTCCAGCATTTACATCCGGATCAAAAGTTAAAGATGTATGGTTTACTGATGCCCCAGCCAAATGCATTAATGGTAAGTGGAGGTACAGAGCAGTTGCTCTTACTATTCAGACAGGAATTGAAGTAGTAGAAGAAAGAATGGGAAGTGCACAAGTAGGAGAATTAAAGGCCATACTACTGGCAGTAAGAGAGAAAGCAAAAGGAATATATGTTGACTCTTACGCAGTCTGGGCTGGTACCACACAATGGTTATGTCAATGGGCAGCACTAGACTGGCAAGTAAATGGAAAGGAGTTTTGGCAAAAGGAAGATTTGAAGTGGTTACTGTTGCAGGCCACTCCACATAGGATGGGTGTCACAGTTTAAAGCTGGGCCAGCTATTAACCCAGTGGCAGACGCTCTCTGTTAACCCCCCCCCCCCCCCCCCCCTAAAGAAAAGGGAAAAGGGAGAGAGACTTACGGGTTGGAAAGTTAAAACAGTTTTAATAAACTATAATAATGAACAAGAGTATAATAATAATAATGGAATAATCAAATATATACAAATATATACAAAACCAAGATCAAAAGCTTGGAAATCCTCCTCAGGCAAAATTGTTCCCCCCAGCACAGGCAGAGGGGAAAATGCAGTAGCTCCCCTTCCATCACACCTGTAGGCTTTTAACTGGAGAATTGGCAAAGCTGGTACCAATCAGTGGGAGACAGGAGGGCCCCTCCCTCCTGGGCCCCTGGATCAAGCTGCTAAAGTGTTCCAAATAGATTTGGACTGGGAACATAAAGGTGAACTATTTTTAGCTCAGTGGGTTCATGACATTTCAGGTCATCAAGGGAGAGATGCAACATACAGATGGGCTCGTGACCGAGGGGTGGACTTAACCATGGACTCTATTGCACAGGTTATCCATGATTGTGAAACATGCGCCGCAATTAAGCAAGCCAAACGGTTAAAACCTTTGTGGTATGGGGGGCGGTGGTTGAAATATAAATATGGGGAGGCCTGGCAAATTGACTATATCACACTCCCTCAAACCCGCCAGGGTAAACGCTATGTGCTTACCATGGTGGAGGCGACCACCGGATGGTTGGAAACATACTCTGTGCCCCATGCCACTGCCCAGAACACTATTCTGGGCCTTGAAAAGCAAATCTTGTGGCGACACGGCACGCCAGAGAGAATCGAGTCGGACAATGGGACTCATTTCAAAAACAGTCTCATAGACAACTGGGCCAAAGAGCATGGCATCGAATGGGTATATCACATCCCCTATCATGCACCAGCCTCTGGGAAAATTGAATGGTATAATGGGCTGTTAAAAACTACCCTGAAAGCAACGGGGGGTGGAACCTTTAAAAACTGGGATAAGCATCTGGCACAAGCTACCTGGTTAGTTAACACCAGGGGATCTATCAATCGAGCTGGCCCTGCTCAGTCAGACCTTCTACATACAGTAGAAGGAGATAAAGTCCCGGTGGTGCATGAAAGGAATCTATTGGGAAAAACTGTCTGGATTCTTCCTGCAACAGGCAAAGGTAAACCCATTCGTGGGATTGCTTTTGCTCAGGGACCTGGATGTACTTGGTGGGTGATGTTGCAAGATGGTGAAGTCCGATGTGTCCCTGAAGGTGATCTGATTCTGGGTGAGACTACTTAATTCTGAACTGTATGTTGTTGCTGCATAAGTGTCTTTCAGGTTAAGACAGTGGTGATGAGACCGGAGCTAGCTGCAAGTGGCATCCAGTAACCTCCTCGAGACTGACATTTTGAACCTGCAACCCGTGGGCATGAACTGTGACAAAACTCATACCATGTCTCCTGCCCTGAGAGACTGCTAGCCAGATGGAAACCCACAATCCTGAACTAAATGAACTTGATGAACTTTTTGCATAAAGAATCATAAACTAGTGATGTGTATATATATTTGAAAATGAAAAGGTAGTGGTGATTTGAGTATGACATGAATGGTATGGAATAAGGGGTGAAATGTCCTGGTTTGGCCCAAACCAGGCCAATTAGTCTTAGAGAAACCAAGGTCACTGCTAAATTCCTCACTGCTTACAAGTGAAGAGACGAAAGGGGGTCGCACCTGTAGGGAGGAGCAGACAGGGCAGGTGACCCAAGATTGACCAATGAGGTATTCCATCCCATACATGTCATTCTCACTTTCCTATTTATCACTAACCCACTGCCTCCTGGAGGTGGGGCCCAGGAGGGAGGGGCCCTCCTATCTCCCACTGATTGGTACCAACTTTGCCAATTCTCCATCAGACTTTCGCACTGGCCTTATAGGACTATTAAAGGGTGAGCGAGTCTTGCCAATCACTCCTTGATTTTCTAATTGTCTAATCAGTTTATGAATGGGGATCAGGGAGTCTCGATTGGTGCGATATTGTCGTCGGTGCACCGTGGTAGTAGCAATTGGCACCTGTTGTTCTTCAACCTTCAGCAACCCCACAACAGAAGGATCTTCTGAGAGGCTAGGCAAGGTAAACAGCTGTTTAATGTCCTCAGTCTCTACAGCTGCTATACCAAAGGCCCATCTATACCCTTTTGGGTCCTTAAAATACCCTCTCTTGAGGTAGTCTATGCCAAGGATGCACGGAGCATCTGGGCCAGTCACAATGGGGTGCTTTTTCCATTCATTTTTAGTTAGGCTCACTTCGGCCTCCAATACAGATAACACTTGAGATCCTCCTGTTACTCCTGAAATACTGATAGATTCTGCCCCTTTATGATTCGATGGCATTAGGGTGCACTGTGCACCAGTGTCTACCAGGGCTCGATACCTTTGTGGTTTTAATGTGCCAGGCCATCGAATCCACACAGTCCAATAAACTCGGTTGTCCCTCTCCTCCACCTGGCTGGAGGCAGGGCCCCCCTAATTAAGAAATGGATTCATGCTGCTCACAGGGACTGGACCTTCATTTCTCCTATTCACACTTGGGAAAAAGGGATTTGAGGCCCATCTACCCTGACTGGGGTCCTGCTCACTGGTAACTGGAGCAGCCATCCTTCTAGAAAAATTCTCTCTGGTATTTCTTTTAGCTTGCAACTCACGTACTCGTGCCTGTAGGGTACTGGTAGGTTGTCCATGCCATCTGCTCATGTCCTCCCCATAACCACGCAGGGCAAACCACAGGATACCTCGTGATGTGTTCCGTTTCCTTTGAGCTGGTCCTGTAGGAGGGCGTTTCCTCCTAACAGCTGCAACGTATGCCTGTGTAGGTAGAGAGTCAAGTTTATTCTCGATCCTGGACAGTTTGTCTGACAGTTGTTTAAATGAGTCCTTGTTTTCCTTAGTCAGTTTTTCCACAGCCGAGACACGGGCCTGCAGTGGGGAAGAAATACTATCTTCATACTGTCGCATACAGTTAGCCATTTTACCCACACTAGATCGTGCCATATCATCTTCTCCCCAGACTAATATTGACAATGTATGGGTGTATGTCGGTGGAGCATTCTTCACAACCTTCTGGAACATGGATCGGTTGCATTCCACTTCATCAGGATCTACAGGATCTACAACTTCCCGTGGGCATCTATAAATGATCTCTTGCACAGCTAGTTCTCTAAGGTAGTTAATACCTTTTTCTATAGTGGTCCATTTGCTTAGGTGGCTCAGAACATCATCTTTATAGGGATACCTGCTCTTTACAGCTGACAAGAGTCGCCTCCAGAGACTGATAGTGTTTGACTTCCTTGCAAGCACCTTATCAATACCACCATCTCTGGACAGGGATCCCAACTGTCTGGCTTCTCTGCCATCCAATTCTATGCTATCTGCCCCATTATCCCAGCATCGGAGCAGCCAGGTAATAATTGGCTCACCGTCATAACGACTAAAATCTTTTCTTATATTTCGCAGTTCTTTCAGGGATAAGGAGTGGTAGGTTATTTCTACTTCCGAGTACTCTTGTGATAGTTCTGCTTTAGAAGGACCTTTCTTCTGTGATGGGTCTGCTTTAAAAGGACGATCGAGGAAACCCCCATCTGTGTCAGGCCCTAACTCTGCCTGAGAAGGGCCCTCACCTGGGTCATATGATGGCTCTGCCTTAGAAGGCTCTGAGTCATCATCCTTCTCTTCACAAGCTGATTTCTTTCAGTATTTCTTCCTGGTTACAGGAGCAATTGGTACAGATTCGATAGATGCTGGGGTCTGAGTAGATGCAGTGGCTGTTGTGGGAGTGCTGAGACTCGTTAGAGTCTGAGTAGCTGCAGTGGCCATCTTGGGGGGTGTAGCAGCTGTGGTGCAGGCTGCCAAGATTTCAGTGGATTTAGTGGCTGTAGCGGCAGCACACGCTGTAGGATCTGAGGTGGCTGCATAACACCTACAACTGTCCCTGCACCGATATTTAATCTTATCCCACATCAGAAACACATTCAGGACAACCAAAAATAAAAACATGCCACCTAGACAGCACCATCCTAATTTCACAAAATCTAGTGGAATCAACTTGGCAGAAAAGGAGAAGGTACTATTTCCTGAAGTAAAATTGGAAGTGTAATCATTAACAGAATCAGCTAAAGGACGCCTGGAGCGTGCAGATGAAGTTGCTGCTACTGATTCGCGATTAAAGCTGCCCATCATTGTGTCATAGAGATAAGAGATCGGAATAGTAACTGCCCAGTTTATCACAGCATAAATCAGTATCAAACCCCATACCAAAACAATACATTTTGACCAGCGCCCACTGCTAAACTGCATGTAAACATTCATAAGAAGCAAGCAATAACACAGTGCCCACGGCAGGTAAGGCATCATTGCAATACTCAACTGTGAAAGAAACTCTATAAAAAGATGAGATAACACAGCATTCAAAAATGACATCACCATCTTCATTATCTGTTTTAATTTCCAACCCCTTGTAAATCTCAAAGGAAGAGATCTGATACTCTCTCAGCTGAGCTCTCCAGGTCTCCTCCCACCAGAGCCAGGATTCAACTTATCAGAGCAACCTGTTGGAGCTTCTCTTGAGCCCCAGGTTGGGCACCAATAAATCTGTCACAGTTTAAAGCTGGGCCAGCTATTAACCAGGTGGCAGACCCTCTCTGTTAACCCTCTCCCCCCTCACCCTAAGGGAAAGGGAAAAGGGAGAGAGACTTACAGGTTGGAAAGTTAAAACAGTTTTAATAAACTATAATAATGAAAAAGAGTATAATAAGAATAATAGAAATAATCAAATATATACAAATATATACAAAACCAAGACTGAGAGCTTGGAAATCCTTCTCAGGCAAAGTTGCACCCCCCAGCACAGGCAGAGGGGAAACTACAGTAGCTCCCCCTGCCATCACACCTGCAGGCTTTTAACTGGAGAATTGGCAAAGCTGGTACCAATCAGTGGGAGACAGGAGGGCCCCTCCCTCCTGGGCCCCACCTCCAGGAGGCAGTGGGTTAGTGATAAATAGGAAAGTGAGAATGATGTGTATGGGATGGAATACCTCGTTGGTCAATCTTGGGTCACCTGCCCTGTCTGCTCCTCCCTGCAGGTGCGACCCCCCCCCCCGCTTTGGCTCTTCACTTGTAAGCAGTGAGGAATTTAGTAGTGACCTTGGTTTCTCTAAGACTAATGGGCCTGGTTTGGGCCAAACCAGGACAATGGGTTAAAGCTCATGCCAATGATCAGGCCTTACAGATCTATTGGAATAAGAAAGGGGATCAGATGACAAAAATGCCAAAGATTAAAGCAGATCATTTAGAAAATTCTTGACATTGGTATCGATTGGGTGAGTGGCTACATTGTAATCTGGGACATACTGGACAAGAGGCTTTATTCTTTGCAGGACAAAGTAGGGGCTGATCATTAACCAGGAAAATGTGCAAAGACATTCTCACACAATGCCCCCAATGCCAATTAAGGCTTGTACAAAATCACCCGGATCAGGCGCCGCCCTTGCATATCAGAGATAACAAGGCTCTCTGGTCCATCTGGCAGATAGACTATATTGGACCTTTGAGAACATCTGGTGATTATAAGTACATACTGACAGGAGTGGAAGTTGTATCTGGATTATTGGTTGCCGCTAAAAGTAGACATGCCAATGCTAAAGCTACTATTACAGGACTTTGCAATTGTTTTTCCAGCCTCCCTACTCCAGATTATATACAAAGTGACAATGGATCACATTTTACCAGTGTGATGGTACAAGATTGGGCCAAAAGGGAGGGTATCAAATGGATTTTCCATACGCCTTACTATCCCCAAGCAAATGGGATAGTAGAGCGAGATAATGGATTGTTAAAACATTATCTTAAACCATACAAACCTGGATGGGATAAAAGGTTACCCTCTGTATTATATCAGACAAACAATCAATATGGGTGAGTCGCATCAATCTCTATAAATAATTATCAAACTAACTTTGAACTATTGATTTATTAAATGACAATTAATAATAGCTATAGCTCTTATACTGTGTAGTAGATATTATGATTAAAGTCCTTTAGCCTAATCATATCATTATCAATTATAATAAAATTTTTACTTTATTCACATATCTGGTTTGCCATCTTTAATCCCGTGGGACAATCTACAGAATAAAAGATATGTTTATTGGGAAGAAAATGTTGAACTCATTAGGGGAATGAATCATACCATTCTCTGTTCTAGTGAAGAGCGATCTCAAATGTGAGGCACAAGAAAACTAAAGTACAAAGCAATAGCTTTAAATCGATGTCAGGGGCCAGTGCAATGTGCTAAAATAGTTGAAGTCCTTCCTGGAGGGAAAATCCCATTGATGGGATGGGAAACTGTATATCCTATTCTCCTCATTTCTATTACCTGGTGTTACAAGCGAAAAGCAGGTGTTGGTCCCTCAGAGACGAGGCACAAAACCCAGCGAGTGAAAGCTTTGGCTTTATTGAAAGCATGGGGTTTCCATAGTGGGAGCCCCATGACACCGACGCAAGTAAAATGGGAACCTGACGCAGCAGAGCCCTGCTCGGGGATGAGGCTCAAGGGAAAGCACCACAGGGGTGGACAATAAAACTTGTGCTAATTAACATATCATACATATGCAATGTCTTGTTTTGCTCATTAGCGAACTCGCTGATGTAATGCAGATCTTGTTGTCCAAATTCTGAGATCTGCAGATGGCCGTCACATTGGCCCCTGTGAAAGGGTATGTGCAGATGGGGGGGAGCGAATTATCCTGGGTTACCGTGACAACAAGATAAAATGTGCTTTGGACTCTACATACTCGGATGGGGGAGACAAACTATCCTGAGTTACCGTAACAAAGTCTTCTCGTGCCCTACACCTGGTTAGCTAGGGAACTCTCTTCTTGGTAAATGATACCATAGTCTCATCGTATTAATGACCTTGTAATCTCATGAGAAAATTTTATTAATCTTATGCTATACTAAACCCATATAATATCAAATACAAGAATAGGTTAGTTTGGTTACTGATTGAGCATTACCTAATCTATTAATGTAAAACTGTCAAGAAAGAATAGTTGCATATTGTGCAGGAGCAATTACTTATTATAGGTCTAGGGGACAAGAAGGGAACACCTGGTCTTTGAAGGGAACTGATAACTGGAGGATTGCCAGAAGACATGCAAGAAAAGACAAGTAGGGTAAAGTTAAAAGTGGCAGGGGGAGATCAAGACCTCCGACTCAAAAGGAAGGAGTAGACCCGCTGCCCTCCCTTCCGAAAGAGCATGCACAATGTTTTTCTGGGTAGCGATCACTTTAAATCAAAGTGAGGAAAAGGTACTCCAATCAGAGAAAGGAAGAATTTGAATAGCACCAATAAGAAAGTGTATTAAGAAAATATGATAATTTGTTCTCTATAAATTTGTGATGATTTTGTATTCAGGTTGAGCTAGCTTTGTGGAATACCACCTAGCTCCCAGGTTTGTACAAATCTGCAATAAAAGGAATACCTCAATCCTGTGTGTATTGTCTTGCATGGGGCCGGTGCTGTTCAATATCTTTAGAGATGATCTAGACGTAGGGATTGAGTGCACCCTCAGCAAATTTGCAGATGACACCAAGCTGGGTGGGAGTGTCGATCTGCTGGAGGGTAGGAAGGCCCTACAGAGGGATCTGGACAGGTTAGATAGATGGGCCAAGACCAACGGCATGAGGTTCAACAAGAACAAGTGCCGGGTCTTACACTTCGGCCACAACAACCCCATGCAGCGCTACAGGCTCGGGGAAGAGTGGCTAGAAAGCAGCCCGGCGGAAAGAGACCTGGGGGTGCTGATCGACAGCCAGCTAAACATGAGCCAGCAGTGTGCCCAGGTGGCCAAGAAGGCCAATGGCATCCTGGCCTCTATTAGGAATAGTGTAGCCAGCCGGTCTAGGGGAGTGATCGTCCCTCTGTACTCGGCAGTGGTGAGGCCACACCTTGAGTACTGTGTCCATTTCTGGGCCCCGCACTTCAAGAAAGATGTTGAGGTGTTGGAGCGAGTCCAGAGGAGGGCGACCAAGCTGGTGAAGGGTCTGGAGGGTCTGACCTGCGAGGAACGGCTGAGGGAGCTGGGGTTGTTTAGCCTGGAGAAGAGGAGGCTCAGAGGTGACCTTATTGCAGTCTACAACTACCTGAAGGGAGGCTGTAGTGAAGTGGGAGTCGGCCTCTTCTCCCGGGCAACTAGCGATAGGACAAGAGGACACAGCCTCAAGATTCACCAGGGGAGGTTCAGGTTGGACATCAGGAAGAATTTCTTTTCAGAAAGGGTTATTAGACATTGGAATGGGCTGCCCAGGGAGGTGGTGGAGTCACCATCTCTGGATGTTTAAGAAAAGACTGGACATGGCACTTAGTGCCATGGTCTAGTTGACAGGGTGGTGTCAGGGCAATGGTTGGACTCGATGATCCCAGAGGTCTCTTCCAATTTGATTGATTCTGTGATTCTGTGGGAATCACATTGGTGTTGTGATTGAACTGTGTATGGCAATTGCTATATTTTGCTAAGTGTAACTTACACTTGTACTGTGATTTCAGTATATTGCTGGATCACTCTGCTAAATCAAAAATCCCATGTAACATCAACTGACTTCAAATAAGTAAATTTGATATTAAACATTGCACCCTCCATGGGTGGAATATATAAAAGAGCCTGGTCAGAGATTATTGGACTATGGCAGCTGCTCTGTACTAACTGGAGTTTCCTAAGCACTAATGACGTCATGCTTAGGTATACTGAGTTGCTGTAGTTCAGCTGAAAGATAGTGAGGTTGTTGCCCAAAAAGTCGGATCTTCTACCTGGTATGCAGAATCACAGAATCACAGAACCAACCAGGTTGGAAGAGACCTCTGGGATCATCGAGTCCAACCGTTGCCCTGACACCACCCTGTCAACTAGATCATGGCACTAAGTGCCATGTCCAGTCTTTTCTTAAACACATCCAGAGATGGTGACTCCACCACCTTCCTGGGCAGCCCATTCCAATGTCTAATAACCCTTTCTGAAAAGAAATGCTTCCTAATGTCCAACCCGAACGTCCCCTGGCGAAGCTTGAGGCTGTGTCCTCTTGTCCTATCGCTAGTTGCCTGGGAGAAGAGGCCGACTCCCACTCCACTACAACCTCCCTTCAGGTAGTTGTAGACTGCAATAAGGTCACCTCTGAGCCTCCTCTTCTCCAGGCTAAACAACCCCAGCTCCCTCAGCCGTTCCTCGCAGGTCAGACCCTCCAGACCCTTCACCAGCTTGGTCGCCCTCCTCTGGACTCGCTCCAACACCTCAACATCTTTCTTGAAGTGCGGGGCCCAGAACTGAACACAGTACTCAAGGTGTGGCCTCACCACTGCCGAGTACAGAGGGACGATCACTCCCCTAGACCGGCTGGCTACACTATTCCTAATAGAGGCCAGGATGCCATTGGCCTTCTTGGCCACCTGGGCACACTGCTGGCTCATGTTTAGCTGGCTGTCGACCAGCACCCCCAGGTCTCTTTCCGCCGGGCTGCTTTCTAGCCACTCTTCCCCGAGCCTGTAGCGCTGCATGGGGTTGTTGTGGCCGAAGTGTAAGACCCGGCACTTGTTCTTGTTGAACCTCATGCCGTTGGTCTTGGCCCATCTATCTAACCTGTCCAGATCCCTCTGTAGGGCCTTCCTACCCTCCAGCAGATTGACACTTGTCACGGTTTAAAGCTGGGCCGGCTATTAAACCTGCGGCAGATGCCCTCTGTTATCCCCCCCCCTCCCCCCAAAGGGAAAGGGAAAAGGGAGAGAGACTTCTGGGTTGGAAAGTTAAAACAGTTTTAATAAACTATAATAATGAAAAGGAGTATAATAACAATAATAGAAATAATCAAATACATACAAATATATATATACAAAACCAAGATTGAGCTCCCCTGAAGTCAGCCACGTCACCACCGGCACTGCAGGGCAGGCTCCGGGAAGGCCCAGCCTGGGCCTAGCGACGGTCGAGAGCTGGATTCAGGAACGCACGGATCGGGATCGGGGGCAGCAGGAAAACAGATGGAGTCCTCCTTGGACACCGGCCATAGCAGAAAAAGAGCGAGACCCTCGTGATCCCCCCGCTTTATACCGAGAATGACGTGCATGGGATGGAATACCTTCATTGGTCAATTTTGGGTCACCTGCCCTGTCCGCTCCCCCCTGCAGCTGCGACCCCCCTTCAGCTCTTCACTCATAAGCAGTGAGGAATTCAGCAGTGACCTTGGTTTCTCTAAGAAAAAGTACAGCAAGAGCCTTTCTGCACAACATCCCTACCGGTGCCTCAGTGATAACTACAAACTTCGAGCGTTATCAGTTCTAGAAGCAGACACTGTCTGCAAAAACATGCAGTTAGTTTCAGAAAGTGCAGTTACTTAGAGGAGACTTAGCTGAAAGGAAAAATCACTGAAAGGAAAATTGGCCTGGTTTAGGCCAAACCAGGACATTCCACCCCTTATTCCATACCATTCACATCATACTCAGATCACCACTAACTTTTCATTTTAAAATATATACAGATAACATTAGTTTATGATTTATCTCTATACAAAAAAAAAGTTCATCAAGTTCATTTAGTTCAGGATTGTGGGTTTCCATCTGGCTAGGAGTCTTCCAGGGTAGGAGAGATGGTATGAGCTTTGTCACAGTTCGTGCCCACGGGTTGCAGGTTAAAGGTGTCAGTCTTGAGAGGTTACTGGACGCCACTTGCAGCTAGCTCCATTCCCATCACCACTGCTTCAACCTGAAAGACACTTATGAACACTGTTAGTATTATGCAGCAATTAACATCATGCAGTTCAGAATTAAGTATTCTCACCCAGAATCAGATCACCTTCAGGGACACATCGGACTCCACCATCCTGCAGCATCACCCACCAAGTACATCCAGGTCCTTGAGCAAAAGCAATCCCATGAATGGGTTTACCTTTGCCTGTAGCAGGAAGAACCCAAACAGTTTTTCCCAACAGATTCCTTTCATGCACCACAGGGACTTTATCCCCTTCTACTGTATGTAAAAGGTCTGACTGAGCAGGGCCAGCTCGATTGATAGATCCCCTGGTGTTAACTAACCAGGTAGCTTGTGCCAGATGCTTATCCCAGTTTTTAAAGGTTCCACCCCCCATTGCTTTTAGGGTAGTTTTTAACAGCCCATTATACCGTTCAATTTTCCCAGATGCTGGTGCATGATAGGGGATGTGATATACCCATTCGATGCCATGCTCTTTGGCCCAGTTGTCTATGAGACTGTTTTTGAAATGAGTACCATTGTCCGACTCAATTCTCTCTGGTGTGCCATGTCGCCACAAGATTTGCTTTTCGAGGCCCAGGATAGTGTTCTGGGCAGTGGCATGGGGCACAGAGTATGTTTCCAGCCATCCGGTGGTCGCCTCCACCATGGTAAGCACATAGCGTTTACCCTGGCGGGTTTGAGGGAGTGTGATATAGTCAATTTGCCAGGCCTCCCCATATTTATATTTCAACCACCGTCCCCCATACCACAAAGGTTTTAACCGTTTGGCTTGCTTAATTGCGGTGCATGTTTCACAATCATGGATAACCTGTGCAATAGAGTCCATGGTTAAGTCCACCCCTCGGTCACGAGCCCATCTGTATGTTGCATCTCTCCCTTGATGACCTGAAGTGTCATGAGCCCACCAAGCTAAAAATAGTTCACCTTTATGTTCCCAGTCCAAATCTATTTGGAACACTTTAGCAGCCTGATCTGCTTGTTGGTTGTTTCGATGTTCCTCAGTTGCCCGACTTTTAGGCACGTGAGCATCTACATGACGTACCTTCACGACTAGTTTCTCTAGCCGAGCAGCAATATCTTGCCACAATTCAGCAGCCCAAATAGGTTTACCTTTGCGCTGCCAGTTGCTTCGCTTCCACTGCTTTAACCACCCCCACAAGGCATTTGCTACCATCCATGAGTCAGTATAAAGATACAGCCTTGGCCACTTTTCTCGTTCAGCAATGTCTAAAGCCAGATGGATGGCTTTTACCTCTGCAAATTGACTTGATTCACCTTGTCCTTCTGTGGCTTCTGTGACTCCTCGTATGGGACTCCATACAGCAGCTTTCCACTTCCGATGCTTTCCTACAAGACGGCAGGATCCATCGGTGAACAGGGCATACTGCTTCTCATCCTCTGGTAGTTCATTATATGGTGGGGCTTCTTCAGCACGTGTCACCTCCTTTTCTGGTGGCATTCCGAAGTCTTTGCCTTCTGGCCAGTCCATGATCACTTCTAAGATTCCTGAGCAATTAGGGTTTCCTATTCGAGCCCTCTGTGTAATTAATGCAATCCATTTACTCCATGTAGCATCAGTTGCATGATGGGTAGTAGGAACCTTACCCTTGAACATCCAGCCTAGTACTGGTAATCGGGGTGCCAGGAGAAGCTGTGCTTCAGTACCGATTACCTCTGAGGCAGCTCTAACTCCTTCATATGCTGCCAGTATCTCTTTTTCAGTTGGAGTGTAATTGGCCTCGGAGCCCTTGTATCCTCAACTCCAAAATCCTAGGGGTCGACCTCGAGTCTACCCTGGTACTTTCTGCCAGAGGCTCCAGGTAGGACCATTGTCCCCAGCTGAGATGTAGAGCACATTTTTAACATCTTGTCCCATACGGACTGGTCCAAGGGCTACTGCATGCACAGTCTCTTGTTTAATCTGTTCAAAAGCCTGTCGTTGTTCAGGGCCCCACTGAAAATCATTCTTCTTTCTGGTCACTTGATAAAGAGGGCGTACAATCTGGCTGTAATCTGGAATATGCATTCTCCAGAAACCCACAACGCCTAAGAAGGCTTGTGTTTCCTTTTTGTTAGTTGGTGGGGACATAGCTGTTATTTTGTTGATCACCTCTATCGGGATCTGGTGACGCCCATCTTGCCATTTAATCCCTAAAAACTGGATCTCCCGGGCAGGCCCCTTGACCTTGCCTCTTTTTATGGCAAAACCAGCTTGCAGAAGAATTTGAATTATTTTCTCCCCTTTGTCAAAAACTTCTGCTGCTGTATCACCCCATACAATGATGTCATCAATATATTGCAAGTGTTCTGGAGCTCCACCCTCTTCTAGTGCAGTCTGGATCAGTCCATGGCAAATAGTAGGACTGTGTTTCCACCCCTGGGGCAGTCGATTCCAGGTGTACTGGATACCTCTCCAGGTAAAAGCAAACTGTGGCCTGCACTTTGGTGCCAAGGGAATGGAGAAAAATGCATTAGCAATGTCTATAGTGGCGTACCACTTGGCTGCCTTTGACTCCAGTTCGTATTGAAGTTCTAGCATGTCTGGCACGGCAGCACTCAGAGGTGGTGTAACTTCATTTAGGCCACGATAGTCCACAGTTAATCTCCATTCTCCATTAGACTTTTGCACTGGCCATATAGGACTATTAAAGGGTGAGCGAGTCTTGCTAATCACTCCTTGATTTTCTAATTGTCTAATCAGTTTATGAATGGGGATCAGGGAGTCTCGATTGGTGCGATATTGTCGTCGGTGCACCGTGGTAGTAGCAATTGGCACCTGTTGTTCTTCAACTTTCAGCAACCCCACAACAGAAGGATCCTCTGAGAGGCCAGGCAAGGTAGACAGCTGTTTAATGTCCTCAGTCTCTACAGCTGCTACACCAAAGGCCCATCTATATCCTTTTGGGTCCTTAAAATACCCTTTCTTAAGGTAGTCTATGCCAAGGATGCACGGAGCATCTGGGCCAGTCACAATGGGGTGCTTTTTCCATTCATTTTTAGTTAGGCTCACTTCGGCCTCCAATACAGATAACTCTTGAGATCCCCCTGTTATTCCCGAAATACTGACAGATTCTGCCCCTTTATGATTCGATGGCATGAGGGTGCACTGTGCACCAGTGTCTACCAGGGCTCGATACTTTTGTGGTTCTAATGTGCCAGGCCATCGAATCCACACAGTCCAATAAATCCGGTTATCCCTCTCCTCCTCATGGCTGGAGGCAGGGCCCCTCTAATTAAAGATTGGATTCGTGCAGCTCACGGGGATTGGACCTTCATTTCCCCTATTCATATTTGGGAAATAGGGATTTGAGGCCCATCTACCCTGACGGGGGTCCTGCTCACTGGTAACTGGAGCAGCCATCCTCCTAGGAAAATTCTCTCTGGTATTTCTGTTAGCTTGCAACTCACGTACTCGTGCCTGTAGGGTACTGGTAGGTTGTCCATGCCATCTGCTCATGTCCTCCCCATAACCACGCAGGGCAAACCACAGGATACCTCGTGATGTGTTCCGTTTCCTTTGAGCTGGTCCTGTAGGAGAACGTTTTCTCTTAACAGCTGCAACACGGGCCTGTGTAGGTAGAGAGTCAAGTTTATTCTCAGTCCTGGACAGTTTGTCTGACAGTTGTTTAAATGAGTCCTTGTTTTCCTTAGTCAGTTTTTCCACAGCCGAGACACGGGCCTGCAGTGGGGAAGAGATACTGTCTTCATACTGTCGCATACAGTTAGCCATTTCACCCACAGTAGAACGTGCCATAGCATCTTCTCCCCAGACTAATATTGACAATGTATGGGTGTATGTCGGTGGAGCATTCTTCACAACCTTCTGGAACATGGATCGGTTGCATTCCACTTCATCAGGATCTACAGGATCTACAATTTCCCGTGGGTGTCTATAAATGATCTCTTGCACAGCTAGTTCTCTAAGGTAGTTAATACCTTTTTCTATAGTGGTCCATTTGCTCAGGTGGCTCATAACATCATCTTTATAGGGATACCTGCTCTTTACAGCTGACAAGAGTCGCCTCCAGAGACTGACAGTGTTTGACTTTCTTGCGAGCGCCTTATCAATACCACCATCTCTGGACAGGGATCCCAACTGTCTGGCTTCTCTACCGTCTAATTGCATGCTATCTGCCCCATTATCCCAGCATCGGAGCAGCCAGGTAATAATAGGCTCACCGTCATAACGGCTGAAATCTTTCCTTATATTTCGCAGGTCCTTCAGGGATAAGGAGTGGTAGGTTATCTCTACATCCGAGTCCTCCTCCTGTGGTAGTTCTGCTTTAGAAGGACCTTTCTTCTGTGATGGGTCTGCTTTAAAAGGACGATCAAGGGAACCCCGATCTGTATTGGGCCCTACCTCTGCCTGAGAAGGGCCCTCACCTGGGTCATATGATGGCTCTGCCTTAGAAGGCTCTGAGTCATCATCCTCCTCTTCACGAGCTGATTTCTTTCAGTATTTCTTCCTGGTTACAGGAGCAATTGGTACAGATTCAATAGATGCTGGGGTCTGAGTAGATGCAGTGGCTGTTGCGGGAGTGCTGAGACTCGTTAGAGTCTGAGTAGCTGCAGTGGCCATCTTGGGGGGTGTAGCAGCTGCGGTGCGAGCTGTAGCGGCAGCACACGCTGTAGGATCTGAGGTGGCTGCACAACACCTACAACTGTCCCTGCACCGATATTTAATCTTATCCCACATCAGAAACACATTCAGGACAACCGAAAATAAAAACATGCCACCTAGACAGCACCATCCTAATTTCACAAAATCTAGAGGAATCAGCTTGGCAGAAAAGGAGAAGGTACTATTTCCCGAAGTAAAATTGGAAGTGTAATCATTAACACAATCAGCTAAAGGACGCCCGGAGTCCGCAGATAAAATCGCTGCTACCGCGGTCAGAATAGTAACAGCCCAGTTTATCACGACATAAATCAGTATGAAACGCCATAACAAAACAATGCACATTGACCAGTGCCCAGCAGTGAGAAACTGCACATAAACAGTAACAAACAGCGCATACGGCAAGTAAGGTATCATTACACTTAACTCTGTAAAAGGCTTTATGAAGAGATGAGATAACACAGCGTTCAAAAATGACATTACCATCTTCGCTATCTGTTTTAATTTCCAACCCCTCGTAAATCTCAAAGGAAGAAATCTGATACTCTCTCAGCTGAGCTCTCTGGGTCTCCTCCCACCGGAGCTGGGATTCGACTTATCAGAGCAACCTGTTGGAGCTTCTCTTGACCCCCAGGTTGGGCACTAATAAATCTGTCACGGTTTAAAGCTGGGCCAGCTATTAAACCTGCAGCAGACGCTCTCTGTTAACCCTCCCCCCCACCCGAAGGGAAAGGGAAAGGGAAAAGGGAGAGAGACTTACGGGTTGGAAAGTTAAAACAGTTTTAATAAACTATAATAATGAAAAAGAGTATAATAATAATATTGGAATAATCAAATATATACAAATATATATACAAAACCAAGATCGAGCTCCCCCGATGTCGGCAACGTCACCACCGGCACTGCAGGGCAGGCTCTGGGAAGGCCCAGCCTGGGCCTAGCGACGGTCGAGAGCTGGATTCAGGGATGCACAGATCGGGATCGGGGGCAGCAGGAAAACAGATGGAGTCCTCCTTGGACACCGGCCATAGCAGAAAAGAGCCCGAGACCCTTGTGATCCCCCCGCTTTATACTGAGAATGACGTGTATGGGATGGAATACCCTCGTTGGTCAATTTTGGGTCACCTGCCCTGTCTGCTCCCCCCTGCAGCTGCGACCCCCCTTCGGCTCTTCACTCATAAGCAGTGAGGAATTCAGCAGTGACCTTGGTTTCTCTAAGACTAAGTACAGCAAGAGCCTTACTGCACAACATCCCTACCGGTGCCTCAGCGATAACTACAAACTTTGAGCGTTATCAGTCCTGGAAGCAGACACTGTCTGCAAAACATGTAGTTAGTTTCAGAAAGTGCAGTTACTTAGAGGAGACTTAGCTGAAAGTAAAAATCACTGAAAGGAAAATCGGCCTGGTTTAGGCCAAACCAGGACACCCGCATGGCTGCCAAGCCTTGGACCTATGGCAAACAGACATAACACATATTCCCTCTTTTGGTCGCCTACAATATGTTCACATCTCTGTGGATACTTTTTCTAAGGTCGTGTGGGCATCAGCCCATGCCGTCGAGAAAGCACTCGACGCCATCTCACATCTTCGGCAAGCCTGGGCTGCCCTTGGGATTCCGAAACATATTAAGACTGACAATGGGCCGGTGTATGTATCTGCACGCATGGCCCGATTTCTCGCATCCTGGGGGGTGGAACATGTTACTGGCATTCTGCATTCCCCGACCGGCCAGGCCATTTTGGAACGAGTGCATCACACTCTGAAGCAACTTCTCAAAAAACAAAAAGGGGGAATGAGCTCTGAGACCCTGCATGCTCACCTATGGAAGGCTGTGTACATATTGAATCATTTAACTGTGCCAACCGGGAAAGAGTGTCCTGTAATTATCTCTCATTTTTTGTCTTTGCAGGGAGGCGATCCTCTTGTCAGGGCAAAGGTTTTAGCACGAGACCTGCAAACGGGAAAGTGGACAGGCCCGTGGGATTTAATTACCTGGGGATGTGGGTATGCTTGTGTCTCCACTGATGCAGGGCCACGGTGGTTTCCCACCAGGTATATTAAGCCTCCTTTGGATCCTGGAGCTGACACGAGGACACCAGCCGATAGTCCTTCCGCTGACACCTTGGGAGGGGAGTCACAACGTTTGGGTGACTCTGATGCAGAGCCTGAACCAGACGCAGTTTTGTGCATCCTTAGCTCAGCCTGAACAACCCTTTCATACATGTCTAGTGGGGGTCCCCTTAAACGGATCTGAAAGCAAAAATTACCAAAGGGTTTATTCCTAATTTGTGGGGATAGGGCTTGGCCAAGGTTGCCCAGTAAGAAGGTGGGAGGTCCGTGTACCATAAGCAAATTAAGTCTACTAATGCCTACGCGAAAAGTCGTAGTTGTAGGGGCCTGGACCGTGGGAAAGTTATAGAGAGAACATACCAGTACACTATTATGTAACAGCATGAGTTAGCAAGAAAGCATAAGGATGTGGCTTGCTTAAGTTTATAGTAAGTATCCAATTAGAACAGTAGAAGTGGCAAGCAGCCAGAGTGTGTACAATACTTGTAGCCAATAGCTTAGTGTGTAACCGTTACATAAGAGAATATGTCGGTTATAAAAGAGTGTGTTAACCAAAATAAAGTGGACTATTAGAGCATCATATTGGTGTGCTGTAGTTCGTTCCTCGCGTGGACCCCAACATTGTGGTGACCCCGACGTGATCTTCGCATCAGAAAAGAAGGGGGACCAGACGAAAGACGTGAGGGTGGCTGCCGTGCCGGCAGAGGTAAGCCGGGCCGTTCGAGAGAGACGGGAAAGCGCAGGTCTACTTGATTAACAGCAGGATGGGGGGTGCAGTATCTGCACTGGAAAAGGCGGTGGTGGAATGTATTCTGCAGATAGCCGCGCAAACTGAGATTAAGATAAAAAGAAAAGAAGTAGAAACTTTGCTGGAATGGGGCCAGCGAAGAGGTTTCCTAAAAACCACTGATCAGTTGTTTTCTGCAGCTTGCTGGGACGATCTAGGGCAAGAACTTTGGAAATTAGTCACGGTGGGAAATAAAAAGGCTAGAAAGCTAGTTAAATCTTGGAAGAAAGTGAGGGATATGCTGGAGGCTATATCCTCTGAGGTGAAAGTGCGATCTGCTCTCAAAAAAGCACTAACAAAACCAGAAGAAAAAGAGCTGTTACCGGCGTAGCCTGTAGAGGCAGCCCCTCCCTACGAGAACTTTTGGATACTTTCCCCCCCCACTCCCCCCGCAGGTTCGGTGCCTTCCGCCCCCCCCCCCGCCGCAGCCTCGGCGCCCGCCGCTTACCCTGCGCTTGAGGTAGAGTTTTGGGGTGGAGAATCAACAGTCCCATCAGCCCCGTTAATGCCTCATGAAATGGGGCCGGAGGTGACATCTGGGGTCTCAGTACCCCCTCCGGAGGCTGCCGGAGGCAAACAGCCAACGGTGAATCCTGAAACTGCACCCCTTCCCATGGAAGTAGAAACAAATGAGTCCTGAAGCAGACAGTTACGCGTCTTTGCGAGAGTTACTGCAGCGACAAGAACAGCAAATGCAGGAAATATTAAAAAAAATGGAGAAGCTAGATGGAGGAGCTAGTAAGACATCGCGGCAACTCGCTTACAATAAAGCCTCCCAGGCGATATCTAGTGGATTAGAGGCTCTTGGACAGGCTATCGAGAAGCAGGAAGCTCCGCCAGCAGAACCGGAACTTACTCCGGCAGAGCTAAAGCACAAAGAGGAAAGAAGCCGGAAGTGGGCGAGAATTTGTGTGGAGGGCGGAGACTGCGAGGAGGCAGCAGCTGACGCGTACCTACGCGACAGATTTGGGAGTGGCCTGGACGGTCCGTCGCCTCCCCAGCGTGGTCTGTCGCCTTCCCAGGGCGGTCCGTCTCCTCCCCGGGGCGGGACGTCGCCTCCCCAGGGCGGGACGTCGCCTCCCCTGGGCGGAACATCCTCTTCTCGTTCGCGCATGCGCCGACTGACTGACCTGCCGCGGCAAGAGCATAGCACTCAAAGACCTGCAGGGGGAGCTCGAGCTCCATCTACGCCAATGTCAGACTCCAGATTCCGATGATCCTGGTGATGAACAGAATACACGGCCTGCAGCATTACCTGGTTATGATCCAGGGCAACGATGGCGGGGAGTCATTCGAGAGGCTACCATCGAAGGAGTAATGTTACCGCCTAGTATCACCGCAATGCCAGTTTTCACACAAGGAGATCGTCGTCAATGGGCACCGTTTGATTGGAAAACTGTGAAGCAGTTACAAGAAGCAGTGATGCAGTACGGAATGGACAATAAACATGCGATGCAGTTGCTAACATCATTCTTTAAAAACCAAACATTAACACAAGTGGACATACGCGCTCTTGGTGAACTGATGTTGCCACCCACTGCATACCTGTTATTTTTGGAAAAGTGGCAGCAAAAACTGGAGATAGCCGCTATTGATAACGTACGCCGAGAGAAAGGGGATCCCTTGAGACTGACATCGCTTGACGCACTATTAGGGAAAGGTCAGTACGCCGATGGTGCGACACAAGCTGCTTTACATCCGCAAGTGTTACAACAATCACAGGCCTTAGCATTGGCTGCATTAAAGGAGCTGCCAAATATAGGGACACCTAAGCCCCCTTACACAACGGTCAAACAGAAGGCAGGTGAACCTTATATGCAGTTTGTTGATCGCTTAAAAGATGCCATTAATGCATCGCCGAATTTAACTCCTGAAGCTAAGGCCGCAATCGGAAAGGATTTAGCAGTCATGAATGCGAACCCACAATGTCGGCAGATTCTTGTCAGTTTGGGAAAGACGGCCACATTGGCAGAGATGGTTGAGGCTTGTAGCAGAGTTCCAATACTGCAAGTGGAGTTGGAAAAGACGCGGATTCTTGCTCAAGTCCATGCTGATGCCTTAGCCGCAGTTTTCAAGCCACCATGGAAAACAGGGAAAGAAAACCGAGGCCCATCTGGGACAGGATGTTATCAGTGTGGAGAAAAGGGACACATGAAGCGGAATTGCCCCAAGAAAAATACCCTAAACAAAGGGAGCAACCCCGGAGGATCCACTGGGCTTGCAGGTGTGTGTGATCACTGCAATAAAATTGGGCACCAGGCAAAGGACTGCCGATCAAGATTTAGAAAAGATGGAACCCCGTTGCAGGGAAACTGGAGAAACAGCGCCTGGGGACGGGGCGCGATGACACCACAATACCGTCCAGCAGCCTACCCCATTCAGGCTGTCTCTCAGAGCTCTCAGCTTCCACCAGAGGAAGCGCAGGCGTCGATTTGGCCATGGGATCAGATGTAACAATTACAGATAGCGCCGTACACGTAATTCCCTCAACCGTTAGTGGACCTTTAGGCTATGGACTCAGTGGATTGTTGTTAGGAAGATCATCAGCTACCAAACAAGGTCTTCTGGTACTACCAGGTGTCATCGATGCGGACTACACTGGACAAATTAGAATCATGTTGCGAGTATTAAACCCACCTGTGACATTGAAACAAGGAACTAGAATCGCTCAATTAGTTCCGTTCCGATCCAGCGTTCCTAGAGCCGTTGACAATGCCAGAGGGGATCAAGGTTTAGGTTCCACTGGAGCCCCCACAGTCGCATTTGTGCATGAAATAACTGCTGCCAAACCCTGTCGAACAGTTAATATCAGAGGACCCAGACACATAACGTTAACCGAGAAACGGATGTTGTTGGACTCTGGAGCTGATGTTACCATAGTTCCTTGTGTGGCCTGGCCAGAAGCATGGCCTCTTGAATCAGTTAATACCACTGTGGTCGGAATCGGAGGTGCTTCACCCACACATGTAAGCACTCGTTTTGTAACAATTGAGGACTGTCAGGAGAAAATAACAGCTCGAGTTCGACCGTATGTGTTACATACCACTATTTGGATTCTGGGGCGAGATGTGCTTTCGCAATGGGGATGCGTTCTCCAAACGCCTTTTTAGAAGCGGCCATTGCGGCGAGCAACACCCGACCTACACTGAAGCTCACTTGGTTAACAACATCACCCGTCTGGGTGGACCAATGGCCGCTACCCAAAGAAAAGCTCGCACACTTACAGGAATTGGTGCAAGAACAACTTGATGCAGGTCACCTAGTACCCTCAACAAGTCCATGGAATACACCTGTATTTACAATACCTAAAAAGTCAGGGAAATGGAGATTACTGCAAGATTTAAGGGCTGTTAATGCTGTCATACAAGACATGGGTCCGTTACAGCCAGGGCTCCCTACACCTACTATGTTACCACGAGGATGGGATATCGTTGTGATCGACCTCAAAGACTGTTTCTTCACAATACCTTTGCATCCGGACGACTGTGAAAAATTTGCATTTACAGTTCCCTCCATAAATTGTGCAGCACCAGCGAAGAGGTATCATTGGGTAGTATTGCCACAGGGTATGAAGAATTCTCCAACAATTTGTCAGTGGTACGTGGATCTGGCTCTACAGAAATTTCGAAAGACGCATGAGGGAATGCTGATTTACCATTATATGGATGACTTGCTACTTTGTCAAAAGGGAACCATCGCCAGCGAAGTGGTAGAAGAATTGAAGTCGGATCTGGAAAAGTGGGGCCTGGTCATAGCCCCGGAAAAGGTGCAGCTGTCAACACCTTGGAAATATCTAGGGATATCGCTTACCGAATCCACTGTTCGACCTCAGAAATTGGAGATTCGAGCAAATGTAAAGACCCTGAGCGATGTACAGAAATTAGTGGGAGACATTCAGTGGATAAGGACTGTCTGCGGCATCACCAATGCAGACCTTCAACCTCTCTTTGAAATGCTTCAGAAGGGTTCCGCACCTCAAGAATCCCGCGAGCTCACGGAAGAAGCTCAATCTGCACTGCAAGTAATAACTCAAAAGATTGCCTTGTCTTGTGCTTCACGAGTAGTGCCTGAATTACCCGTGGACTTGTACATTTATAACATGGACCTTGAAGTGTCAGGCCTATTAGGACAATGGGACCCATCTCAGTCAAATCCACTTCAAGTGCTGGAATGGGTGTTTTTACCCTCTCATGGTAAAAAGACTATCACTACAAGGTGGGAAGCTATCGCTCAAGTCATTCTCAAAGGGACTGCACGGCTATTAGCTGTGGCTGGACGAACACCTGACAAGCTTGTTATTCCAATCAGCCTCGACTACCCACCAGATGTATGTCAACGAGAAAAACTTATGTCCTTAGCCCTATTGAACACGACAACGCAGACTGACAATCACTATCCGTCACACCCCATCTTTAAAACTCACATATCGCTGGAAGAACGGCCTCTTGTCGTCAGTGAGCCGTTGCAAGCAAGCACGGTGTTTACCGATGCAAGTAGCCACACCGGAAAAGCCGGATTTGTCTGGCAAGAACAGGGAGAATGGAGAAAACATGTCATCGTAGCAGAAGGATCTGCTCAGGTTTTAGAATTACAAGCTGTACTCCTGGCCTTACAAAAGTGGCGCGAAGCACCCTTAAATTTGGTAGTGGATTCCCTATACGTGGTAGGGGTTGTGAAACGCATACACCAATCGTTGCTTCGCCATATCGCCAATAAACTGTTGTTCAAAGCCTTTCTCGACCTATGGCATGAAATGCAACACCGTCTACACCCAGTATTTGTCACCCACATTAGAAGCCATACCAGTTTACCCGGAGGTTTGGTGGAAGGAAACTCCCGAGCCGATCAGTTGGTATCCACGTTTCCGGTGGACAGATCCCCGCAGGCAAAATTAACAGAGGCTCAGCAATCTCATCAGTTTTTTCACCAATCTGCAGCAGCATTGCGATCGCAATTCCAATTGACAAAGACTGATGCAAGGGTGATTATAGCTTCTTGCCCTGATTATGCTAGAATACCTGCGTTACAGATTGCGGGAGCAAATCCCAGGGGACTCCAACCCAGACAGATTTGGCAAACAGACATCACCGAATATGCTGCCTTTGGCCGACTCAAATATATCCATGTATCAATTGACACCTGCTCCGGTCACATGTGGGCTACAGCCCTGACCTCCATGATGGCTAAGGCTGTTAAAAAACATTTGTTGCAAGCTATTGCAGTAATGGGCCAGCCGGAACAAATTAAGACTGATAATGGCCCTGCCTATCGATCTGAATCGTTTGCAGAATTTATGCAGAAATGGGGTATTACACATGTACACGGTATTCCATATAATTCTACAGGGCAGGCAATTGTGGAACGTGCGCATCGCACATTAAAAGAGCATTTAGAAATTATTCAAAAACAGGGGGAGATGGGACCACAGGATGCACTACATAAAACATTGTTTGTATTAAATTGGCTAAACCCTAAGCAGAACTCGCAAACACCACCTGCCATAGCTCACGGGCAGGGAAATCAAAAAGACTTCAGTAATACATACGTACCGGTAAGGGTATTCATCCCAGAATCAGGCACTTGGGAAGGGCCAAAGCAATTAATAACCTGGGGCAGAGGGTATGCTTGTGTCTCCACAGGAAATAACTGCCAATGGGTTCCAGCCAAATGGGTGAAGCCGTGGCTAGATGAACCAACCGACGCTACAGGACCAGACAACTCTAACACCAGAGGCCTTGAGGAGGTGTGATCATTGCCTTGCACGTATCATCCGGCCGTGACTCCAGAATCTGAATCCAGAACAGAAAATGCGGGAACATCATGGGTTTTTGGATGAACTGGTTGGGTGGTCTGGGAATTGGAGGGTGGATAGCCAGCCTAGTGAAAGGCTTGGCGCAAGTATTGCTATTCATCTTTGTCTTGGTACTCTGTATCATAGAAGATTTGCAGGGAATGATATCAAGAACCATTGCTATTTATATTAAGAAAGAAAGGGGGAGATGTAGGGGCCTGGACCGTGGGAAAGTTATAGAGAGAACATACGAGTACACTGTTATGTAACAGCATGAGTCAGCAAGAAAGCATAAGGATGTGGCTTGCTTAAGTTTATAGTAAGTATCCAATTAGAACAGTAGAGGTGGCACGCAGACAGATTGTGTACAATACTTGTAGCCAATAGCTTAGTGTGTAACCGTTACATAAGAGAGTATGTAGGTTATAAAAGAGTGTGTTAACCAAAATAAAGTGGACTATTAGAGCATCATATTGGTGTGCTGTAGTTCGTTCCTAGCGTGGACCCCAACATTACTAAACCATACTAACCTACATAAGGCCAGGTAAAAAAGAAGTGTCACTACCATAGGGATAGAATGTAATGATGCTGCCCAAGGGTTGACGCAACTGTGAAATTTAGCTTGCTGGGTTGCAAAAAGAACTAACCAAACTTCTAGAGTTTTAGAAGCATTAGCCAATGATGTAGATAGTATTCGACATGCTACCTTGCAAAATAGAGCTGCTATAG
This sequence comes from Nyctibius grandis, assembly GCF_013368605.1. Taxonomy (NCBI): domain Eukaryota; kingdom Metazoa; phylum Chordata; class Aves; order Nyctibiiformes; family Nyctibiidae; genus Nyctibius; species Nyctibius grandis. The sequence continues at coordinate 22,451,997 of NC_090694.1, forward strand.
ACTTTTTATTATTAGCGCATGGTCATGGGTCATGGGTTCTTAGATGACTGGCTGGGTCACCTAGGATTCGGGGGATGGCTGACAGGATTGATAAAGATGGGACTTATGGGATTGTTTGTAGTTTGTATCATCATGCTCGTGTTACTGTGTTTGTTTTCTTGTTTGCAAAGGGCCCTGCAACGGATGATAAACATGGCCTTTTTGGTTGAAAAACAAAAAGGGGGAATTGTGGGATTGGACTGGGCTGCTGGCGGCCCTGACCTTGAAGGAATTTAGCAAGAAAACAGGATGTGAGAAAAACAAGATACGGAGTGATATTCCAGCTGCCAACTATGGACTCGTGGCCAGCGTGTGATGGCCAATCAGCAGTTGTGGTTGGGCGCGTGAACAGCAAGTGCAACCAATCATAAAGCTAGCCAGCTAGAGGAGGGAAGATATAAAAAAATGGAGTAAAATAAACACAGGCTCTTTTGCTTTTGCTCTTGCTTTGCTGCCTGCTTGAAACTATCCTCTCTCCTGTTTTTATTTGACCGCCGTGACAAATATAACGACACACCACTTCCTTGGGCAGCCTGTTCCAATGCTTGACAACCCTTTCTGTGAAGAAATTTTTCCTAATATCCAATCTAAACCTCCCCTGGCACAACTTGAGGCTGTTTCCTCTCATCCTATCACTTGTTACTTGGGAGAAGAGACTAACACCCACCTCCCTACAACCTCCTTCCAGGTCGTTGTAGAGAGCAATAAGGTCTCCCCTGAGCCTCCTTTTCTCCAGACTAAACAACCCCAGTTCCCTCAGCTGCTCCTCATAAGACTTGTGCTCTAGACCCTTCACCAGTTTCGTTGTCCTTCTTTGGACACACTGCAGCACCTCAATGTCTTTCTTGAAGTGAGGGGCCCAAAACTGAACACAGTATTCAAGGTGCAGCCTCACCACTGCCGAGTGCAGGGGGACAATCACTTCCCTAGTCCTGCTGGCCACACTATTTCTGATACAAGCCAGGATGCTGTTGGCTGCCTTGGCCACCTGGGCACACTGCTGGATTATATTCAGCTGGCTGTCAACCAACACCCCCAGGTCCTTTTCCATCAGGCAGCTTTCCAGCCACTCTTCCCCAAGCCCATAGTGTTGCATGGGGTTGTTGTGCCCCAAGTGCAGGACCAAGGTTGAACATGAGCCAGCAATGATGTGCCCTTGTGGCAAAGGCGGCTAATGGTATCCTGGGCTGCATTAGGCAACGCACTGCCAGCAAGACGAGGGAGGTGATCTCTCCCTTCTGTTCAGCACTGGTGAGGCCACACCTGGAGTCCTGTGTCCAGTTCTGGGTTCCCCTCTACAAGAGAGACATGGACATACTGGAGAGAGTCCAGTGAAGGGCCATGAAGATTATTAAGGGACTAGAGCATCTCACATCTGAGGAAAGGCTGAGAGAGCTGGGAATGTTTAGCATACAGAAGAGAAGGCTCAGGGGGGATCTTATCAATATATATAAATACCTGAAGGGTAGGTGCAAAGAAGATGGAGCCAGGCTCTTCCCCGTGGTGCCCAGTGACAGGACAAGAGGCAATGGGCACAAAGTGAAACACAGGAGGTTCTGTCTGAACATAAAGAAACACTTTTTTACTGTGAGGGTGACTGGGAACAAGTTGCCCAGAGACGTGGTGGAGTCTCCCTCCTGGGACATATTTGGACCCTGTCTGGACATTGTCCCGGGCCACCAGGGGTATTGAACCAGATGATCTCCAGAGTTCCTTTTATAAGGCACATAAACCAGGAAAATGAAATTCCAATTCCACTGTGCCAAACTTCCTAAGCAATACAGTGGGAATACAGGCACCAGCATAAAATGCTAGAACAGGAACGTTTTGGTTGATTTTTCCTTGTTAGATACTCTCAAGTCAAATACCGTGTGCTTTCAACTTGGTAGAGCTAGACAGAACACAACAGGTTCATGATCTCATACAGAATTAATAAGCATTCATTAAAAAGTATAGCATATTCTAGAAGTTGTTAAACTAAATTTGGCTAATTGGTTATTAGTATGCAAGGAACTGTCCAAACTTGAGTAGTCTGTTTAAAAGTTTCTCTTTTGTTTACATTTATGAGAAGATTGTGTTAGTAGTAGCCATTCCTTAGCAACTTTCACAAGTTGCATCTATTAGTTATAAGGAAAAACCTGAAAAGAAGTAAAAATTGCTTATTAAAAAAGCCTAGTTCCTAACTCTCAGAGGTTAATAGTGTCTTGAATAGACAGATGGATTTGTTATGTTTTCATTTCCATTTGTATATTTTTCTCATCTCTTTCACTATTTACACTTAATAAGTGTGTGTGACTTTTATAAGATAAGGAACTGTGGCACTTAGAAAGCAAGTCAGAGACCACAGGGCCCTATCAAAAAAATTCTATGCTTTTTGCGTGGTATGAGATTATCACACTGATAAACTACAAATTCTGGAAAAGGATACTGGAGAATGAAAGGAAGAAAAGTTGAAAAAACGTGAGGGATGCAGACAAAGTTATATCATAAATATACCATTCTCAGTTCCTGGACATAGAAACAATCCAGGTTTATAAAAGAAGACCAGGAGAATATGCAGGGAAGAACAAGTGTGCAGTGTGAGCAATCAGCATGGCTCAGTGGAACAGCTTCTTTATATATAACAGCTATCAATCCTGTGGCAGTAAAGGCTATGTCTCATTACAGTAAAAGTATGAAAAATCTCAATTTTTAAAGGAAAAAATACAAATTAATATAATGCCAACAGGCACCTAGGAGTATATTTGCTTGCAAAATGATATGGTTAAGTGGAGTCAAAGTTACTTCCACACAACAGGTTTTTTTCCTACCCCTACACTTCTTCAATGTCAGAATTTGTCTTAAAAATTAAACATGAAAATACCAAGAAAAACAGTGTTACTTTTTCAAGAACATGGCAGTGATATTCAGCAACAAATCCCTTTGCAAGTATGTTGCAGTACTGTGAACAAAGAAACCTCAGACATGAAAAAGAAGAGTGTAATGTGATATCACTGACTCTCACAACTACACCTATGCCAAAAAGCTCTTTAATCTTGGATATGAAGGTATAACAAGATCCAGTGGCTGTAAGGTGATATCAGGAAAGCTCACACAGGAACTGCAGTTTTAATAGGAAATATAATTAAATATTGGAACAAATATGAGAAGTCATACATTTCTTAGAGACATAATAAAACCAGATCATTACAGGATTAGATGCAGGAGGCTCACTAGGTGAAGTCTATGGCCTGCTTTATTCAGTGAGTCAGCCTAACTGGTGATTAATTATTCTGATCTTTTGGCGTATGAGTGAGTGCAGTGTTGCTGCTCTTTACACAACAAAACAGTGTCCTGGTTTCATTGGGATTTAGTTTCAGTTTGTGGCCAGCCATGGTGATCAAGGCCCTCAGCAGTTAAATGCAGGGCAGCTGACCCAGGCTGGCCCACAGGTGTATTCTATATCATTAACAGCAAGTTCACTATAAAAGAGAAGGCTTGGTAGAAAGGGGTGGGGTTTCTTTTGTTCTTTTCTGTTGTTACTTTTCATAATTATGATTCCTAGAGCAACTTGCTAGTGCTCTGTACATAAGTATGCTTTTGTCTGTTTCATGTTGTAATTTATATTGATTTCTTCATTTCATTAAAATCTGGTTAACTTCAATCTATGAGTCTCCCTCCTTTTCCCAATTCTCTTTCCCTTTTGGGGAAGGGATATTGGGTGATAGAAAAACTGTTTATTGTTTAGCCCTGGGTGTGGGCTAAATGTGGACAGTTTATTTGGTGCTCAATGTAAATAGATCATCTGAAGAACCATAGATTTTTGGTCTAAGAGTCTTGGAGGATTGAAGTTTTCACAGATTTGACTGTTTCTGTTACAAGCATTCATTATGCTGGTGTTGGTAGCAGGGCTTCTGGATGGAATTCTATGGTGTTTGGTTTTACAGTCACTTTTGGGGTGGCTAATCAAATGTGTGGTTTGGCTGCTGTTTGTTACTGGTTTTGTGTGGTTTATCACTTCTGGGCATGGCCTTAAAGGCATCACTCTGCTATGTGGTTTGGCATTGGTTTATGGTATTATAAATTTGTTTGGAACTATGACTATTTCTGATTTCTATGGAATGGGAATGAGGGACCTGTATGTCCTTTTTCCCTTGTGGCTGATCTCACTGGCTTTTGAGAATTTTGGATACCCGTGGGATGTTTTGACCACCATGTTCATATTGTTAGGCCTTTTGAATGTCTTTCAGTTTGTACTCACCCTTCAACATCAGTATAAGGGTGGATACACCACAGCTGGTGTTACCACTGTAATAGACACTGTAGCTGCCCCGGTCCCCACAACTGGAATCGCAGATACTTGGACCCTGCCAGTCCCTACAGCAGGCACCCTGGCTACCCCAGAGGCTATTCAGATCTCTGCACTGGGTACTGTGATTACTCAACTCCAGGAAGCACTTGCTGTGATGACCCAGACTTTGGCAACAAGGGTTTCAGCTAATCAGCCCCCAGTGATGGGTGATGCAGCAAACTGAGGGACTTGACCAGTGCTGGTATCGGTCGCCCCTGTACAGAAGACAAAAACCACAAAAAGAGCAGGTTGTGATGGCCTACCAGGGACATCAAAGGAGGCCAAGCCAGAGGTAACTACCTGATCCCTATCCCTGAGTGAGCTGTGAGACATATGTAGAGATTACAGCTGTCACGAAGGTGAGCAGCTTGCTACTTGGCTGCTCCACTGCTGGGATAATGGAGCTGATGGTTTCAAGTTAGATAGTAGAGAAGCCAAGCAGCTGGGACCAATGGCTAGAGAAGTGGGTATTGATAGGGGTCTAGCAAGTGGTGCAGAGCCCTTCACTCTCTGGCGGTGACTCCTGCAAAGCGTAAGGAAAAGGTATTTCGTTAGGGATGATGTCATATACCACCCAGGAAAGCGGACAACCATTGAGAGAGGGGTTAAGAATCTCAGGGAAATAGCTATGTGGGAGCAGATTTTTTTGCTGACCTAGATGACCTGCAGACACCAGTAGATCCAGATGTACTCAATCACAGAATCAACCAGGTTGGAAGAGACCTCAGGGATCATCAAGTCCAACCGTTGCCCTGACACCACTGTGTCAACTAGACCATGGCACTAAGCGCCATGTCCAGTCTTTTCTTAAACACATCCAGAGATGGTGACTCCACCACCTCCCTGGGCAGCCCATTCCAATGTCTAATAACCCTTTCTGAGAAGAAATTCTTCCTAATGTCCAACCTGAACCTCCCCTGGCGAAGCTTGAGGCTGTGTCCTCTTGTCCTATCGCTAGTTGCCTGGGAGAAGAGGCCAACTCCCACTTCACTACAACCTCCCTTCAGGTAGTTATAGACTGCAATAAGGTCACCTCTGAGCCTCCTCTTCTCCAGGCTAAACAACCCCAGCTCCCTCAGCCGTTCCTCGTAGGTCAGACCCTCCAGACCCTTCACCAGCTTGGTCGCCCTCCTCTGGACTCGCTCCAACACCTCAACATCTTTCTTGAAGTGCGGGGCCCAGAAATGGACACAGTACTCAAGGTGCGGCCTCACCAGTGCCGAGTACAGAGGGACGATCACTTCCCTAGACCGGCTGGCTACACTATTCCTAATAGAGGCCAGGATGCCATTGGCCTTCTTGGCCACCTGGGCACACTGCTGGCTCATGTTTAGCTGGCTGTCGATCAGCACCCCCAGGTCTCTTTCCACCGGGCCGCTTTCTAACCACTCTTCCCCCAGCCTGTAGCGCTGCATGGGGTTGTTGTGGCCGAAGTGTAAGACCCGGCACTTGTTCTTGTTGAACCTCATGCCGTTGGTCTCGGCCCATCTATCTAACCTGTCCAGATCCCTCTGTAGGGCCTTCCTACCCTCCAGCAGATCGACACTCCCACCCAGATTGGTGTCATCTGCAACTTTGCTGAGGGTGCACTCAATCCCTACGTCTAGATCATCTCTAAAGATATTGAACAGCACCGGCCCCAGAACTGAGCCCTGGGGAACACCGCTAGTGACCGGCCGCCAGTTGGACTTTGCCCCATTCACTACCCCTCTCTGGGCTTGGCCATCCAGCCAGTTTTTAACCCATTGAAGAGTCCACCCATCCAAGCCCCGGGCAGCTAGTTTGTCTAGGAGGATGCTGTGGGAGACAGTGTCGAATGCCTTACTGAAGTCTAGATAGACTACATCCACAGCCCTGCCCTCATCTACTAAGCGGGTCCCTTTGTCATAGAAGGAGACCAGGTTGGTCGAGCAGGACCTGCCTTTCACGAATCCATGTTGGCTGGCCCCGATGCCCCGATTGTCCTGCATGTGCCGTGTAATGGCACTCAGGATGATCTGTTCCATCACCTTGCCTGGCACCGAGGTCAGGCTGACAGGCCTATAGTTCCCTGGATCATCCTTCCGACCCTTCTTGTAGATGGGCGTTACATTTGCTAATTTCCAGTCAGCTGGAACTTCTCCAGTTAACCAGGACTGCCAGTAGATAATAGAGAGTGGTTTGGCAAGTTCGTTTGCCAGTTCCTTCATTACTCTGGGGTGAATCCCATCCGGGCCCATAGCCTTGTGGGTGTCCAACTGGCACAGCAGGTCACTAACCGTCTCCTCCTGGATTACGGGAGGTTCACACAGCCCCCCGTCCCTAACTTCAGGCTCTGGGGGCCGAGTCTCCTGAGGACAACCCAAAGTTACTGAACCCATGTGGCGCAACTGGGTACTGAGCATGCCACTGTCATATGCCAACACATTAGCGTTATTTAGCTGGGGAGATGCTGATGCACCAACAGTGGGCGGCATAGATAATCGGATGCAGCAATATGCAGACAATCTCGTTTCCTCCACAGGGGCCAGCGTCTCAGCTGTGGAAAAAAACGTCTGACAAATACACAGGAATGCTTGGTGAGGTGTTGGAAAAACTGTCCTAGATGGAGGACAGACCCTGCTCCCCACCTGCGCTGAAGAATGTCTTAGCCATCAGGAGACAGTGTTCCCATGCAAGACCTGTTCAGGAGAGATGGTACACATCATGAGGTGCCCTGTGGTTTTTCCTGCGTGACCATGTAGAAGACGTGAGGAAATGGAATGGAAAACCTACCTCAGCTTTATGGACATGCATATTTGAGTTACAAGGTGAACCGATTAGTAATGGGGCTTCTTCCAGGAGATTTGTTGCCCCAGTTTTCAAGGGGAAGCTCTCCAGACAGCGTAGATGGGCTTCGGATCCCTATCTACCAAACGTGAATAATGGGGATCAGATCTATGTGAGCCACTTGAACTGAGATGTCTATAATGAACACTATGTTCAGGATAGAGGGGCCCTGCCTCCAGCCAGATGGAGGATAGGGACAACTGTGTTTTTTGGACTGTGTGGGTTTGATGGCCTGGCACATCAGAAATACAGCAGTATAGGGCCCTAGTGGACAGTGGTGCATAGTGCACCATAATGCCATCAAACTATAAAGGGACAGAATCAATTTCTATCTCGGAGTGACAGGGGGCTCCCCAGAGCTGACTGTACTGTAAGCTGAAGTGAGTCTGACTGGGACTGAGTGGCAGATGCACCCTATTGTGACTGGCCCAGATGCCCCATGCATTCTTGGTATAGATTGCCTGAGGAGAGGGTATTTCAAGGATCCGAGGGGATACCGGTGGGCATTTGGTGTAGCGGCTGTGGAGATGGAAGAAATGAAACAGCTGTCTACCCTGCCTGGTCTATCAGGGGACCCTTCTACTGTGGGGCTGCTGAAGGTCAAGGAGCAAAAGGTGCCCATTGCTACTACAATGGTCCACCGATGGCAATATCTGACTAATAGAGACTTGCTGATCCGTCAACTGGAGAACCAAGGTGTGATCAGCAAAACGCGCTCCACCTTCAACAGTCCCATATGGCCAGTGTGAAAGTCCAGTGGGGAATGGAGACTAACTGGACTATCCTGGTCTGAATGAAGTCATGCCACCACTGAGTGCTGCTGTACTGGACATGTTAGAACTCCATTATGAACTGGACTCAAAGGCAGTGAAGTGGTATGCCACGATTGACATTGCAAATGCATTTTTCTCCATTCCTTTGGCAGTGGAGTGTAGGCAACAGTTTGCTTTCCCCTGGAGGGGCATCCAGTACACCTGGAATCGACTGCCTCAGGGGTGGAAACATAGCCCCACCATTTGCCATGGACTGGTCCAGACTGCACTGGAGAAGGGTGGAGCTCCGGAACACCTGCAATACATTGATGACATCATTGTATGGGGTGATACAGCAGGAGAAGTTTTTGAGAAAGCGGAAAAAGTAATTAGAATTCTTCTAGAAGCTGGTTTTGCTATCAAATGAGATAAAGTCAAGGAACCTGCACAAGAGATCCGGTTTTTAGGAATCAAGTGGCAAGATGGCCACTGTCAGATACCAATGGATGTGATCAACAAAATAACAGCCATGTCTCCGCCAACGAACAAAAAGGAGACACAAGCTTTCCTAGGCATAGTAGGCTTCTGGAGGATGCCCATTCCACGTTACAGTCAGATTGTGAGCCCTCTCTATGAAGTGACTCGGAAGAAGAATGACTTTAAATGGGGCCCTGAGCAACAACAGGCTTTTGAGCAAATTAAACAAGAGATAGTCCATGTGGTGGCCCTTGGATTAGTCTGGACAGGACCAGAAGTAAAGAACATTCTCTATACTGCAGCTGGGGAGAATAGCCCTACCTGGTGCCTCTGGCAAAAGGCACTAGGGGAGACTCTAGGCTGACCCATGGGGTTTTGGAGCTTGGGGATACAGAGGATCAGAGGACTGTTATACTCCAACAGAAAAAGAGATACTGGCAGCCTATGAAGGAGTTTGAGCTGCCTCAGAAGTAATCAGCACTGAGGCACAGCTCCTCCTGGCACCCTGATTGCAAGTGCTGAACTGGATGCTTAAAGGAAAGACCCCCTCTACCCGTCATGCAACTGATGCCACGTGGAGTAAGTGGGTTGCATTGATTACTCAGTGGGCCTGCATAGGGAACCTTAGTCGCACAGGAATTCTGGAAGTAATCATGGACTGGCCCGAAAGCAAAGATTTTGGAATGGTGCCAGAGGAGGTGGTCATGCATGCTGAAGAGGCCCCACCATAAAATAGCCTATCAGAGAATGAGAAGCATCATGCCTTGTTCACTGATAGATCTTGCCGCACTGTAGGCAAGCAGCGAAAGTGGAAAGCTGCTGTGTGGAGTCCTACATGATGAGTGGTAGAAGCAGCTGAGGGAGAAGGTGAGTTGAGTCAGTATGCAGAAGTAAAAGCCATCCAGCTGGCTCTAGCCATTGCTGAGCGAGAAAAATGGCCAGTACTCTACCTGTATACTGACTTGTGGATGGTAGCAAATGCCCCATGGGGATGGCTGAAGCACTGGAAGAAAAACAACTGCCAGTGCAGAGGCAAACCCATCTGGGCAGCCGAATTATGGCAGGATATTGCTACCTGATTAGAGAAGCTGGTTGTGAAGGTACGTCACGTAGATGCTCACGTACCAAAGAGCAGAGCCACTGAAGAACAGCAAAACAACCAGCAGGTGGATCAAGCTGCTAAGATCAAAGTATCTCAAGTACATCTGGACTGGCAGCATAAAGGTGAACTATTTTTAGCTCGGTGGGCCCATAATACATCGGGCCATCGAGGCAGAGATGCCACATATAGATGGGCCTGTGACCGAGGGGTGGATTTGACCATGGACACCATCGCACAGGTCATCCACGAATGTGAAACATGCGCTGCAATTAAACAAGCCAAACAGCTGAAACCCCTGTGGTATGGAGGACGATGGCTGAAATATAAGTATGGAGAGGCCTGGCAAATTGATTACATCTCGCTTCCACGAACCTGCCAAGGCAAGTGCTATGTGCTCACAATGGTGGAAGCAAGTACCGGCTGGTTGGAAACATACCCTGTGACTCATGCCACTGCCCGTAACACTATTGTGGGCCTTGAGAAGCAGATTTTGTGGTGACATGGTACTCCGAAAAGAATAGAGTCAGACAATGGGACTCATTTCTGAAATAGCCTCATAGACACCTGGGCTAAAGAACATGGTATTGAAGGGATATATTGCATCCCCTACCTTGCACCCGCCACTGGGAAAGTTGAATGATGTAATGGGCTGTTGAAGACGACACTGAAAGCAATGGGTGATGGGACTTTCAAAAATTGGAATGAACACTTAGCAAAGGCCACCTGGTTAGTTAATACCAGGGGATCTGTCAGTCGGGCTGGTCCTGCTCAATCTGAATTGTTGTGCATTGTAGAGGGGGATAAAGTCCTTGTGGTTCATGCAAGAAATATGTTGGGGAAAACAGTTTGGATTACTCCTGCCTCGAGCAAAGGCAAACCCATGTGTGGAATTCCTTTTGCTCAAGGACCTGGGTGCACCTGGTGGATGATGCAGGAGAATGGGGAAGTTAAATGCGTACTTGTCCTGGTTTGGCCTAAACCAGGCTGATTTTCCTTTCAGTGATTTTTACTTTCAGCTAAGTCTCCTCTAAGTAACTGCACTTTCTGAAACTAACTGCATCTTTTGCAGACAGTGTCTGCTTCTAGAACTGATAACGCTCAAAGTTTGTAGTTATCGCTGAGGCACTGGTAGGGATGTTCTGCAGAAAGGCTCTTGCTGTACTTAGTCTTAGAGAAACCAAGGTCACTGCTAAATTCCTCACTGCTTACGAGTGAAGAGCCGAAGGGGGGGTCGCACCTGCAGGGAGAAGCGGGCAGGGCAGGTGACCCAAAATTGACCAACGAAGGTATTCCATCCCATACACGTCATTCTCAGTATAAAGCGGGGGGATCACGAGGGTCTCGCTCTCTTTCTGCTATGGCCGGTGTCCAAGGAGGACTCCGTCTGTTTTCCTGCTGCTCCTGATCCGTGCATTCCTGAATCCAGCTCTCGACCGTCGCTAGGCCCAGCCTGGGCCTTCCCGGAGCCTGCCCTGCAGTGCTGGTGGTGAGGTGGCTGACTTCAGGGGAGCTCGATCTTGGTTTTGTATATATATTTGTATATATTTGATTATTCCAATATTATTATTATACTCTTTTTCATTATTATAGTTTATTAAAACTGTTTTAACTTTCCAACCCATAAGTCTCTCTCCCTTTTCCCTTTCCCTTTTCCTTCGGGGGGAGGGAGGGAGAGAGAGAGGGTTAACAGAGAGCGTCTGCCACAGGTTTAATAGCTGGCCCAGCTTTAAACTCTGACAGTACCCCAAGGAGATTTAATTCTAGGTGAGAATAGCCAATAACTGTATGATGCTACATGTCATTTATTATAGTAAGAATCACCCCAGACCCTGAACCTGGGTTGCAGCAGATACATGCGCTTCAAGATCAAGAAGGCCACTCTCCATCATCTTTGCTAAGTCGTGGGGAACGGGAGAGGTGCCTGAGGACTGGAGGAAAGCGAATGTCACTCCAGTCTTCAAAAAGGGCAAGAAGGAGGACCCGGGTAACTATAGACCGGTCAGCCTCACCTCCATCCCCGGAAAGGTGATGGAACAACTTGTCCTTGGTGCTGTCTCTAGGCACATCAAGGATAGGGGGATCATTAGGGGCACTCAGCATGGCTTCACCAAGGGGAAGTCATGCTTAACCAACTTGATAGCCTTTTATGAGGACGTAACCCGGTGGATAGATGATGGTAAAGCTGTGGATGTGGTCTATCTCGATTTCAGTAAGGCGTTTGACACGGTCTTCCACAGCATCCTCGCAGCTAAACTGAGGAAGTGTGGTCTGGATGATCGGGTAGTGAGGTGGATTGTGAACTGGCTGAAGGAAAGAAGCCAGAGAGTGGTGGTCAATGGGACAGAGTCCAGTTGGAGGCCTGTGTCTAGCGGAGTCCCTCAAGGGTCGGTACTGGGACCAGTTCTATTCAATATATTCATTAATGACTTGGATGAGGGATTAGAGTGCACTGTCAGCAAGTTCGCTGATGACACAAAACTGGGAGGAGTGGCTGACACACCGGAAGGCTGTGCAGCCATTCAGAGAGACCTAGACAGGCTGGAGAGTTGGGCGGGGAGAAACTTAATGAAATATAACAAGGGCAAGTGTAGAGTCCTGCATCTGGGCAAGAACAACCCCATGTATGAGTACAAGTTGGGGACAGACCTGTTGGAGACAAGTGTAGGGGAAAGGGACCTGGGGGGTCCTAGTGAACAGCAGGATGACCATGAGCCAGCAATGTGCCCTTGTGGCCAAGAAGGCCAATGGCATCCTGGGGTGTATTAGAAGGGGTGTGGTTAGCAGGTCAAGAGAGGTTCTCCTCCCCCTCTACTCTGCCCTGGTGAGGCTGCATCTGGAATATTGTGTCCAGTTCTGGGCCCCTCAGTTCAAGAAGGACAGGGAACTGCTAGAGAGAGTCCAGCGCAGAGCCACAAAGATGATTAAGGGGGTGGAACATCTCCCTTATGAGGAGAGGCTGAGGGAGCTGGGTCTCTTTAGCTTGGAGAAGAGGAGACTGAGGGGGGACCTCATTAATGTTTATAAATATGTAAAGGGAAAGTGTCATGAGGATGGAGCCAGGCTCTTCTCAGTGACATCCCTTGACAGGACAAGGGGCAATGGGTGCAAGCTGGAACACAGGAGGTTCCACTTAAATATGAGGAAAAACTTCTTTACGGTGAGGGTAACCGAACACTGGAACAGGCTGCCCAGAGAGGTTGTGGAGTCTCCTTCTCTGGAGACGTTCAAGGCCCGCCTGGACGCGTTCCTGTGTGATATGGTCTAGGCAATCCTGCTCCGGCAGGGGGATTGGACTAGATGATCTTTCGAGGTCCCTTCCAATCCCTAAGATTGTTTAGCCCCGGGTGTGGGCTAAATGTGGACAAACAGGAAGGAAAATACAGACTTAGTGGAGTTTGTATAAAAAGGTTTACTAAAAACATGCAAATTCAAGAGCTACCTCTATGCACTGCTGCTCTGGTATGCATCTGGAAGCCTTAGAAAGAGAACTAAAAACTAAGTGGAGGCCACTAGGGGAACTTAAAGATTTCAAAGAGAATGTACAATCCCCATACACCCAAGTGGTTCTCCTTTTTTTCCGTCCATAGATGACAATACTGAGCAACATGATACCTCTCAACCTGACCATAGAGGGCATGGCTTTCTGTGACTGTGAACCAAGGAACAGAGTTTCATGGACAAAATGCTGGCTGCTCTAGTTTGGGAATGCTTCCAGGACAAATGCATTTGAATTAGAGAGAGTCTGGAAAGCTGGGCCTTAAACAGAAACAGAATGGCAGTGGAGTTATTACTATGAATGCATAAATCTCATTTTGGGATTTTTGAATGACATATCTCCATATTCTACTAAATCCCTGTTTCAAACTGACATCTATTCAGAATGAGCAGTTAAATAGGGAGAACTGGAGGATTTTTAATTGAAGATGGAGATGACTGGAGAGGGTGTTTTGTTTCATTATCATTTTCTGCAGGGGGTGGGGAAAGATGAAAGCCTAACATAATCCCACTTGACTCCTGAGAATTTTTCTTTGATTAGTCACGCTCCCAGCTAGAGAAGAGTCTCTTACTCTTCCTGTTACACAACTGGAGATCATGACTGTTATCTGAATTTTTCTGATTCATGGATGAAATGTGACTGTAAGAACCAATGTGAACAGAAGTACTGATACATAAGTAATATATTGATATTATAGCAGTTTTTCATACAGTTCAAGGATTAAAAAGAATTTAGAAATTGCACGTCACAAGTAAAATCTCATACTAAGTTTGATAATGTTAAACCAATCTGATATATTCAGCTATTACTGAATCCTGCACCACCATAATCAATGTGAGTTTTATCAGTGCCATCACTGTCAGCAGTCAGGGGTTTTAGATTCACAACAAGGACAAATATGTAGTAGTTGTGTTTTTATCAGCAATTTCTCCAAATATATGCCAGTATAATAGATGTCAGAATTTAGAAAATGATACATGTGTACATTTCAAGATGAGTAAACATTTACCTTGAAGTTTTCAGAGAGAATATATAGAATGTAATCTCAGTCAAAATGTGTGAGTGTAAATGGAAAATGTCACTTCCTCAAGAACTGAACATTTATGGAAATTCTAACCACAGTGCTACCCCTTTTGACCCAAGTGGCTGATCAGAAATTCAAGCCATCAGTACTAATAACATGACATCAACTCCTTACTTATAGCTAATTTAGGACAACATTATTAAGAATTAACTGTTTGAATATATAGTGATAATGATTGATAGAAAATAAAAGCTAACCATTGACAATGTGTATTGTTAGTGAATGTCAGTCTAGTATAGCTTTATTTTGAAGTTTAAAACTGGCCTGATGTATCAATCTTCTATGCACTCCCATCACAGCAATTTTTAATCCCTTGCTATATACACATAGTCAGTTGAGGAAGAATTTTAACATAGATTTTTATTTTCTTAAATTAACTCTAATAGACCTAATTGGCCTTATCTCTTATTTTTTTTATTGTATCCAAATGGTTGAAGTTCTTAACATGTTGGATCAGGGTTTGGAAAATCCCCTAAGTTCCAGTTTGGTTTGGGAATGGGGTCTACATTACTATGCCTTTTTTTGTGAATATGAAGCCTGGAGTCATGTAATGAGCTTCACAAATCCTGCTACAGATGATTTCCCATGGTGTGAGGTGTGCGAATGATTATTATGACCTAGCTTTGGGGATATGCTGTATATGGTTAATACAGACAGGGAAATTTGAAAGGGCATCAAAAATAAGTGACTTCGTGACAACACTGAGTAATGTTGCCTTCCCTAGATAAGTAAGGACAAACTGGCACAGATTTACATGGCCCACTTGGGCACTTTAACAGTGATGCCAGTGTTGGGGGATATTGTTACAGCTAACGGAAAGAATCAAGAGCTGAAGTCAACAAGCTCTCCAAGCAAGGCCACAGGCCTATCTCCTGTGTGCTTCCCACAGAACCTCTGCCAGACTTAGCACCTACAAGGCCACAGGCCAATCTCCTGTGTGCTTCCCACAGAGCCTCTGCCAGACTTAGCACCTGCAAGGTCACAGACCAATCTCCTGTGTGCTTCCCACGGAGCCTCTGCATACTTGACCGTAAACATCACTGTGAACAGTACCGGACTTGGCACCTGCAGGATCATGTTACAGCACAGGGGGATGGTGAAAGGACTGACCAATGGGAGGTTGCAGGGGGGCACGTGGACAGCGTGTGGCAGAAGCGGGGCGACCAATCGGGTTTTGCATGGACAGTGCCTGGCTGCATGTACAGAAGCAAATATGTTATAAAAAGGGGCTTTTTTTGTAATAAACGGCTTATGCTTGATTCACATTGAATCGTGTGCTGAGTCCTTTTCTCCGCAATGCCAGTGATCAGCCAAGTCCATAGGAAAGCTGTGAAACAGCCTAGTGCTAAATCACTGCCTGAATACCTCCTCTCCTGGGCTGAGAATGCTGTGGTGTGGCTCTAATACAATTAACTGAGGTAAAAACAATGTTGTTGGAGTAACATAAAAGAAATCTGAAAGCCAAAGGAATGTCAAATAGCCAGTAAGAGATTTTGTTTTTAAATACAAATCAAAACCCCTTGCTACACGGTTATTTTGATTCTAACGACGTTGACTTAAGGAGTCTTGACCATCCTTCTGGTGACTGATATTTCAGATACACATCATCATCAGAGAAATTAAGAAACACAGTAGTAATTTTTATGTAATATGTTAGGTTAAGTCCTTAGCTATTGTTGTAGTTTAACCCTGGCCAGCAGCTAAGCACCACACAGCTGCTCACTCACTCCCCTACAGTGGGAGGGGGGAGTGTTACGACCTGGTCGCAACTAGTTCATAAATCCCTTGGAGTAAATTAAGGTGAAACGACACCAAATAACTGGTATGAAATTAAGAACAATTTATTAATACAGGGAAAGTGGCATGGTTGTAAGTGTCTTGGGTTTCTAAAGGCATTGAGAAAAGGAAAAAGGAAAAGAGAAAGAGGATAGAGACTATGAGAGAGAGGAAAGGAGAGATCACCACCCTTGGATCCAGAGATGTAAGTTGCTTGCAGAGTTGCTCCTCCGGTAAATTGCTTGCAGGATGGGTCCTGAGGTGGCAGGCGGGAGTGCGCGCCAGCATCCCAAGCGAGAAGGTCTAAATACATTAGGTCATTTGCATGCGAGATAGGAGAGGGTGGTAACATCCCTCTTGTCTCCCCTCCCCTGCTCCCTTCTCATGCTAATTGGGACGCTTGCGCTTTGTAGTCCTAGGTTGTTCTCGAAATGAGTCGGTGGTCCCCCAAGGGGTGTCTGGTGGTTGTGATCCCCCCTAGTTGTAGTGTCCGCTGTATGACCCCGCTTCTGCACAAGCGTGGCTGATGCCTTGCAAAGTTGTTGCATATGTAGGCTGGCCCCAAGGAAAAGGCACCATCCTGCCTCCCCAGAACTTATCTCTTCCTCCAGCCAGAGTTGTAAATCACAACAATTAAGGCACAGAAGGAGTATTGTTCTTTTCCCAAGGCCCTTATCTCTTGCCAGACTTGCAGGCCTCTGTAGCACCCATCCCCTCCTCCAGCCAGAGTTGTCAAACAAGTTGTTTAAGGCATACAAACTGTCCGTCACAGGGAGAGAATCGGAAGGGTAAAAATGAGAAAACTCATGCATTGAGATAAAGACAGCTTAATAGGTAAAGCAAAAGCTGTGTGTGCAAGCAAAACATAATAATCCAATCGGTAGGCAGGTATTCAGCCATTTCCAGAAAAGTAGGGCTTCATCATGCATAATAGTTACTTGGGAAGACAAATGCCATAACCACGAACGTCCCCCCTTCCTCCTTCTTTCCCCTTTATTGCTGAGCAGGATGTCATATGGTATGGAATATCCCTTTGGTCAGTTGGGGTCAGCTGTCTCGGCTGTGTCCCCTCCCAACTTTTTGTGTACCCCAGCCTACTCACTGGCGAGGCAGTGTGAGAAGCAGGAAAGGTCTTGAGGCTGTGTAAGTATTGTTCAGCAATAACTAAAATATTGGTGCATTATTAACACTGTTTTTGTTACCAGAAAATAGTAACCAAGAAAACTCTCTAAACAAAATGATAGTTTAGAAAGCCGACATTGGTTTATTGCAGCGCTGGGTGCATGGGGGAACTCTCCTCCTAGCATGCACACCTAAGAACAAAAGCTTGCTCATTATATACATAATCCCAAGAAAAGCCCACCCATTCCAAAAAAAAACTTATGCATAATACGTTATGTAATGCATTACGTAATGTCTTTACGCATGCGTACTAAATTGGGGAAGGGGTCTTGGGTGGTCTCTGGGGGGTCGCTGGTGGTCCCAATCCCCCTTAAATCGTGCTTGTGCGCAAGCGTGGTCGAGGCCTTCTTGTTTACAAGTACATGTGTTCTCAAGAAGAAGATATCATTTTGGACTTATCTCTCCTCTGACACAAGAGTTTATGAATCAAGTTAATTTAGACATCACAAAGTTGTTGTTTACAGTTTTGTTTTGTCTTTTGGCCCTTTTATAATTAGCAGAGACCTTTGTTTTTCTAAGACTAAGCATAAACAGCATGAATCATTGTTTACTAGAACCTTGTTATCAATCCCATAAACAAACTCTATCTACAAAACATGCAGTTTGCTTCAGAACCTATTGTTATTCTTTATTATTCTAGCTAAAAGGAAAATTATTGACAGGAAAGCTTGTTCTGTGTAAAGGTAACACAGAGCAGGCCTTTTAGAGCCTACTCTGAGGCCTACTCTTGCTAAACCATTGCTGAACTGAACCGTCTGGTATCAATTCCTCCCTTTGGAAGTAGTTAGATTTATTATCTCACTACTTCCATATACTTTTCTCAATGATTCTCTTAACACAACCTATGCAGATCCCTATAATAACTATAATAACAACTACATAAACTATTCCCTCTAATAATGCGGCTAACCATCCTTTTAGAGATAATCCACCTAATTCTTGCAGGATTTTGTTGAGCCAACTATTTTCTGCTGCATCCCTGATTGCTCTGCTGTCTTTTGCTACTCTCTTCATTTTATCCAATTGCTCTTGCAGGTTATCAGTAATGTTTGGGATGTGGATGCAGCAGTGCTCTTTGTCTAACTTAAGATATCCACACACTCCTTTTTCTTTGACTAACAGTAAGTCTAAGGCCAGTCTATTTTGCAGAATCATTTTAGTATTGGCTTGGATCTGTTTGTTAACAATTTGGAATCCCTTTTGAGTGGCTCTTGATAAAGATTCTACTTGACATGTTAGATTTTCTATTAGCATCTGATTTTCTAAAGCCATCAGTCCTGGTAAAAGGAAACTTTGAAATCCCCATTCAAGTTGTGACCCCAGGGTGTAGGCTGACTGGCTGAATGAGGAATTGGGATGCATGCTGTTACGCTAGTAAGATTGCGCATTCTACCAAACCCTTGTATCAGAGTTAGAATTAAGTTCTCATCTATGTCTGTATTGGCCTCTCCACCTGTATCAATTTCTGCATTTCCGAACATCACTGCAAGAGAGATAACCCAGAACGTTGTGATCCCCGGGTTAATCTTAAACGTAAAGGTCCCTCTTGTTTTACAGTCCATTCTGGTGATGAGGCTGGTTTGATCCTGCTGTGATGTATCCACAGAGTGACTCCCTCGAGCTTGACAGCTGTGTAGGTGGTGAGTAAAATCTGGAAAGGTCCTTTCCACTTCTCTTTTAGCGGTTCATCTGACCACGTCCTCAGGTACACCCAGTCTCCAGGTTGGTATTGATGCACAGGCACGTCCAGGGATAACAGTGCGCTCACAGTGATGTACCTGTGGAGAGAGGACAAAACCTTTCCTAGAGAGATAACATATTCTTTCGGATAATGTTTCCCCACGACCTCAGGATCAACTCCTGTTTCTGTCACCTGATAGGGTTTACCATAAATGATTTCAAAAGGACTAACCTTTTCTTTAGTTTTAGGATTCATAGCAAAGCTAAGGGTAAAGCACCTGGCCATTTTATCTGAGCCTCTTGGCAAATTTTTACTCATCTGTTTATTTAAGCTTTGATTCATTTTTTTTTTTTCTACTTTTGCACTTGATTGAGGTCTCCATGGGGTATGGAGGTCCCATTTTACCCCTAACACTTCAGCTAAATTTTGAACCGCCTCTGCTATAAAGTGTGGGCCCCTATCTGAAGATAGTCCTATAGGTGTCCCAAATCTCAGTATTATTTGCTTAAGTAATATTTTTGCTACTTCTCTTGCCTTGTTGGTGCGACAAGGGAAAGCTTCTAGCCAGCCTGTGAAAGTATCTATCATTACTAAAAGATACTGATACCCATTTTGCCGCAGTAATTCAGAAAAGTCTATTTGCCAGTAGTCTTCTGGATTGTTTCTTCTCTTTGTTGCTCCTGATAAAGGTCTCTGCTGGAGTATGTTTGTTCCATAGCCTGCAAACAGTCATGTGTTAATTTTTCCTACCAGGATCTGTAGTTAGAAAGGTTGCTGGATTCAGGATGCTGGTTACTTCCAGTTCCACATCATCTTGTTCCAGAAGGAAGGCTTGATATTTCAGCATCTGTCTCGGTGACAGCCAGTGTCCTCCTTTTTGTTCTAGAACAGTTGTAACTGCATGGGGCATAAACACAGTTAGCTTTCGCCTGAGCGACAATTTTCGGGCCTCTTGGATCAGTAGTACTGCAGCTGCCACTGCTAGGAGACATGCTGGCCATCCCTTACTGACATTGTCTCGTTGTTTTGAAAAGTATCCCACAGGTCTTTTCCATGATCCTAGTTTCTGGGCCAACACTCCCAGAGCAATATGCAGTCTTTCATGTACAAATAGTTCAAATGTTTTTTCGAAGTTTGGGAGGCCCAGAGCTGGAGCACTCATTAAAGTCTGTTTTAGTTTTGCAAATGCACCTCTGAGTGCAAACAAGGAGGTTTCCTTTCCCTTGTACAGCTTCATAGAAGAGTTTGGCAATGAGTCCAAAATTCATTATCCACAGGCAACACTATCCGGCCATCCCAAGAAATGCTCTAAGCTCTTGTTTCATTTGCTTTCATCTTACCGGTCCAGCATCTGGTTTTGACTGGATGGTTACCGGTCCTGCCGTTCGGGATCGTCCCGGTGTTCCTGAAGCCCATATGAGAGGTGTCACAGCATCTTCTGGTATCTCCTGTAACTAGGCTTCCTTCTGTAATATAAAAACTTGGGCATCCAAAGCTTTATTTTCAGGGATATGGTTTTGGATTTTTCCTTTTCTAAAAGTAATTTGTACATTCAATTTACTTAGCATATCTCATCCTAACAGCGGCATGGGGCAATCTGGTATGTAGAGAAATTGATGGGTTAACACCCTTTTCCCAATTCCAAATTTTAAAGGCTGGAAAAATGACCGATCTTCTTTCTGCCCTGTGGCACCAATAATTGGCATGCTTTGATCACTCAAATTACCATTGCATGTATTTAATACTGAATAGATAGTTCCCATGTCTACTAAAAATTTTACTTTCTCATTTTGCAACCTTACTATAACCAGGGGTTCTGTTGGGGAGGGTTTCGATTCTTCCCCCAGTCCTCCTCAGTCTGAATCTAAAGTCATTGTGTGAGCAGCTTTCCTTGGCATTTCCCCAAGGCCTTGCCGACCTAATTGCGGGCATTCCTTTTTCCAGTGCCCTTTCTGCTTGCAGAAAGCACACTGATTTTTCTCTGCTTTCCAGCACCTGGTACTTCATTGGAAGATTTTCTTCCCTTTGCCCCCCCCCAATAGTTCTGTTCTCTGACCCTACCAGTTTCCTGGGCTGTAGCTGCTGCCAGTTGCTGGTTGTTTTTAAACACCTCTTTTTTTTTTTTTCTTCCTCTACCTTTTCTCTGTTGTTATACACTTTCCAGGCATTTTCTAACATTTTGTCTAGCGAGCGGCATCTGCCCCCTCTATTTTCTGCAGTTTCCATTTTATATCTGCACTAGACTGTCCCATAAAAATGTGTATTAATGAGACAGCATCTACATCATTTTCTGGATTCAAATCAGTGTATTTTCTTGCAGCCTCTGTTAGTCTTTCAAGGAAAGAGGAGGGATCCTCATTCTTTCCCTGAACGACCTGATACAATTTAGACTAGTTCTTTGACTTTGGAATAGCATTCCAAACACCATGCAAAATCAATCGTTAGTATTCGGTCAATAACAACCTCTGAGCAGGAACGTTGAGGTCCCGATCAGGATTATTGGGAGGAAAATGTTCATCTAACCGTCCTGCTTGTGCAGCTTGAACATGCACTCGTTCAGCCTCCTCTCTTGCCTTGGCCAAAATAAGTCGTTTTTCCTCGAAAATCACTAAGTTATTCAAAATAATTTGCAAATCTTTCCAATCTGGATCATGATTTTCAATTGTAGTTTCCATAACCTTTGCTACCCGTTCAGGGTCCTCCCTATATACTCCTGCCATCTCCCTCCAGGATTTTAAATCCGATACAGAAAACGGCACTTTTACCCAAACTGGCCCCTCCTGTCCTACTGCTTGTCTGAGAGGGGCTTGTATGTTAGCATTTCTCTGCCTAGTCCTACCTGCCACCGGACTGAAACCTGCTTCACCATCGGTACTATCCGAATCACTCTGTTCATTATCCCTTCAAGGTCCAACTAACATTTGAACATCCTCCTCATTCTCCTCCTCCTCTCTTAGGCACTTTCTTTTTCCTTGCCTCTAACGCCAATACCTCACCTTTGCTTACAATCAAACCACATTCCTTTCGCACATCATAATCATCCTGTAATTGGAAGAACAAATTCACATATGGCATCTCATCCCACTTTCCCTCTCGTCTACAGAACAGCTTTAATTGCAGTATTGTGTTGTAACTTATACTCCCGTTCTTTGGATATTTCTCCTTATCATCTAGGATATACAAAGGCCGCCATTGATTACAATATTCTACAAGCTGCCTCTGGGTGAGAGAGTCTCCCCCCCACACACTTTTTTCCAATGTTTCAATATACATCCTAGAGGAGATTTTTCAGAATCCCCCTTCCACCAAGGGTTTGTTACCCATTGCAAAATAATATCAGAACACAAAAGCAGTGTTAAAACACAGAGACACAAAAGCAATGACTTAACACAAAATAACAAGATGCTGGGGACTCAAACCCCTTATACCATTTTCAGGTGACTCGAATCCCTTATACCACTTTCAGTGGGACTCTAATCCACCCCTTCAGTAGACTGTTTGTTTCCCATTTTACAAAGTTTCAAAATTAACACGAATATCCGAACAAAGTTATACAAGTACCACAATTACCACAATTACAAATAAATCTGTCACAGTTCAAAGCCAGACTGGCTGTTAAACCGGTGGCAGACAGTAAACAGCAAACGCCGCTCGCCCCCCCCTTTTTCTCCTTTCCCTCCCCCGAAGGGGAAGGAACGGAGAACACAGAGAGAAACTTGCAAGCTGAAAGTCAAAAGCAGTTTCGCTAAACAGCAATGAATATACAAATATATACAAATATATACAAAATCAATATTCAACCAAAATCCGGACTCCGGGCGTCCCCGTAGTAACGTACGGATTATCACAATTGTGCACACCGATACCAATAGCTTAACAACGCGCACTTAATTCAGGTACGACTTATTTGTAAGCAAGCAAGATAAAATGCCAGTATCAATACTCACAACCAATGTCGTTAATATCCCAGATAGCTGTTAGCTGTCTCGGAAACTCACCCGACCAGGGAATCGGAGGCTTCCCCGAAAATACTCCGGTGCACGCTGGAGTCCTCACGATTCCTCTGGTCTGTGGAGACTCCGGAGAGCTTGTCCCATCTGGGTCGCCAAATTCTGTTACCTGAAAATAGTAACCAAGAAAACTCTCTAAACCAAATGATAGTTTAGAAAGCCGACATATTGGTTTATTGCAGCGCTGGGTGCATGGGGGATCTCTCCTCCTAGCATGCACACCTAAAACCAAAAGCTTGCTCATTATATAAATCACAGATATGAATATTCATATAATTCCAAGAAAAGCCCACCTATTCCAAGAAACTTATGAATATGCTAATACGTTATGTAATGCATTACGTAATGTCTTTACGCATGCATACGAAATTGGAGAAGGGGTCTCGGGTGGTCTCTGGGGGTCGCTGGTGGTCCCAATCCCCCTTAAATCGTGCTTGTGCGCAAGCGTGGTCGAGGCCTTCTTGTTTACAAGTACGTGTGTTCTCAAGAAGAAGATATCATTTTGTACTTATCTCTCCTCTGACACAAGAGTTTATGAATTGTCACGGTTTAAAGCTGGGCCAGCTATTAACCAGGTGGCAGATGCTCTCTGTTAACCCTCTCCCCCCCACCTAAGGGAAAGGGAAAGGGAAAAGGGAGAGAGACTTATGGGTTGGAAAGTTAAAACAGTTTTAATAAACTATAATAATGAAAAAGAATATAATAACAATAATAATAGAAATAACCAAATATATACAAATATGTACAAAACCAAGATCAAGAGCTTGGAAATCCTCCTCAGGCAGAATTGCTCCCCCCAGTACAGGCAGAGGGGAAAAGGCAGTAGCTCCCCCCAGCACAGGCAGAGGGCAAAATGCAAAAGCTCCACTGCCATCACACCTGCAGGCTTTTAACTGGAGATTTGGCAAAGCTGGTACCAATCAGTGGGAGACAGGAGGGCCCCTCCCTCCTGGGCCCCACCTCCAGGAGGCAGTGGGTTAGTGATAAACAGGAAAGTGAGAATGACATGTATGGGATGGAATACCTTGCTGGTCAATCCTGGGTCACCTGCCCCGTCCACTACTCCCTGCAGGTACAACCCCCTTCGGCTCTTTACTCGTAAGCAGTGACCTTGGGTTCTCTAAGACTATTTGGCCTGGTTTGAGCCAAACCAGGACATTCCACCCCTTATTCCATACCATTCATGTCATACTCAGATCACCACTACCTTTTCATTTTCAAATATATATATACATATCACTAGTCTATGATTCATCTTTATGCAAAAAGTCCATCAAGTTCATTTGGTTCAGGATTGTGGGTTTGCATCTGGTTAGCAGTCTCTCAGCAGTCTCTCTGGCTAGCAGTCTCTCTTTTGTCATGGTTCGTGCCCACGGGTTGCAGGTTAAAGATGTCAGACTCGAGGAGGTTACTGGACGCCACTTGATGAAGCTAGCTCCGGTCTCATCACCACTGTCTTAACCTGAAAGACACTTATGCAGCAACAACATGCAGTTCAGACTTAAGTAGTCTCACCCAGAATCAGATCACCTTCAGGGACACATCGGACTTCACCATCTTGCAACATCACCCACCAAGTACATCCAGGTCCCTGAGCAAAAGCAATCCCACGAATGGGTTTACCTTTGCCCGTTACAGGAAGAATCCAGACAGTTTTTCCCAATAGATTCCTTTCATGCACCACCGGGACTTTATCTCCTTCTACTGTATGTAGAAGGTCTGACTGAGCAGGGCCAGCTCGATTGATAGATCCCCTGGTGTTAACTAACCAGGTAGCTTGTGCCAGATGTTTATCCCAGTTTTTAAAGGTTCCACCCCCCATTGCTTTCAGGGTAGTTTTTAACAGCCCATTATACCGTTCAATTTTCCCAGAGGCTGGTGCATGATAGGGGATGTGATATACCCATTCAATGCCATGCTCTTTGGCCCAGTTGTCTGTGAGACTGTTTTTGAAATGAGTCCCATTGTCCGACTCAATTCTCTCTGGTGTGCCATGTCGCCACAAGATTTGCTTTTCGAGGCCCAGAATAGTGTTCCGGGCAGTGGCATGGGGCACAGAGTATGTTTCCAACCATCCGGTGGTCGCCTCCACCATGGTAAGCACATAGCGTTTACCCTGGCGGGTTTGAGGGAGTGTGATATAGTCAATTTGCCAGGCCTCCCCATATTTATATTTCAACCACCGTCCCCCATACCACAAAGGTTTTAACCGTTTGGCTTGCTTAATTGCGGCGCATGTTTCACAATCATGGATAACCTGTGCAATAGAGTCCATGGTTAAGTCCACCCCTCGGTCACGAGCCCATCTGTATGTTGCATCTCTCCCTTGATGACCTGAAGTGTCATGAGCCCACCGAGCTAAAAATAGTTCACCTTTGTGTTCCCAGTCCAAATCTATTTGGAACACTTTAGCAGCTTGATCCGCTTGTTGGTTGTTTCGATGTTCCTCAGTTGCCCGACTTTTAGGTACGTGAGCATCTACATGACGTGCCTTCACGACTAGTTTCTCTAGCCGAGCAGCAATATCTTGCCACAATTTAGCAGCCCAAATAGGTTTCCCTTTGCGCTGCCAGTTGCTTTGCTTCCACTGCTTTAACCACCCCCACAAGGCATTTGCCACCTGGTTAATAGCTGGCCCAGCTTTAAACCGTGACAGATTTATTGGCGCCCACTGCTAAACTGCATGTAAACATTCATAAGAAGCAAGCAATAACACAGTGCCCACAGCAGGTAAGGCATCATTGCAATACTCAATTGTGAAAGAAACTCCATAAAAAGATGAGATAACACAGCATTCAAAAATGACATCACCATTTTCACTATCTGTTTTAACTTTCCAACCCCTTGTAAATCTCAAAGGAAGAAATCTGATATTCTCTTAGCTGAGCTCTCCGGGTCTCCTCCCACCAGAGCCAGGATTCAACTTATTAGAGCAACCTGTTGGAGCTTCTCTCGAGCCCCACGTTGGGCGCCAATAAATCTGTCACGGTTTAAAGCTGGGCCAGCTATTAACCAGGTGGCAGATGCTCTCTGTTAACCCTCTCCCCCCCACCTAAGGGAAAGGGAAAGGGAAAAGGGAGAGAGACTTATGGGTTGGAAAGTTAAAACAGTTTTAATAAACTATAATAATGAAAAAGAATATAATAACAATAATAATAGAAATAACCAAATATATACAAATATGTACAAAACCAAGATCAAGAGCTTGGAAATCCTCCTCAGGCAGAATTGCTCCCCCCAGTACAGGCAGAGGGGAAAAGGCAGTAGCTCCCCCCAGCACGGGCAGAGGGCAAAATGCAAAAGCTCCACTGCCATCACACCTGCAGGCTTTTAACTGGAGATTTGGCAAAGCTGGTACCAATCAGTGGGAGACAGGAGGGCCCCTCCCTCCTGGGCCCCACCTCCAGGAGGCAGTGGGTTAGTGATAAACAGGAAAGTGAGAATGACATGTATGGGATGGAATACCTTGCTGGTCAATCCTGGGTCACCTGCCCCGTCCACTACTCCCTGCAGGTACAACCCCCTTCGGCTCTTTACTCGTAAGCAGTGACCTTGGGTTCTCTAAGACTATTTGGCCTGGTTTGAGCCAAACCAGGACATGAATCATGTTAATTTAGACATCACAAAGTTGTTCTTTACAGTTTTGTTTTGTCTTTTGGCCCTTTTATAATTAGCAGAGACCTTTGTTTTTCTAAGACTAAGCATAAACAGCATGAATCATTGTCTACTGGAACCTTGTTATCAATCCCATAAACAAACTCTATCTACAAAACATGCAGTTTGCTTCAGAACCTACTGTTATTCTTTATTATTCTAGCTAAAAGGAAAATTATTGACAGGAAAGCTTGTTCTGTGTAAAGGTAACACAGAGCAGGCCTTTTAGAGCCTACTCTGAGGCCTACTCTTGCTAAACCATTGCTAACTCTGAGGCCTACTATTGCTAAACCATTGCTGAACTGAACCGTCTGGTATCATTTTCATCACAAATCCAAAACATAGCACCATAGGGGGTTCTATGAAGAAAATTAACTCCACCCAAGCCCCCAATAAAAGCTAGAGGAAATAAGAAGGAAGGAGAGACATTCGATGTTATGGCGTTTGTCTTCCCAAGTAGCAGTTACATGTGGTGAGGCCCTGCTTTCCTGGAAATGGCTAAACATCTGATTGCCAATGGGAAGTAGTGAATGAATCCCTTTTTTACATGGGAGTGATGAATCCAGTAATCTACCCTCCGCTTTTATTACAGAAAAAGAGGTTAGTAAAACAAGATAGGGTTCTTTCCATTTTGGAGATAGATAAACCATTTTTCTGTTTATGTACCTTTATCCCCTGGGGAAAAGGTATATAATGAAGTAAGGAAGCTGGATTTAAAGCGTTGCAAAGTTTCAGTGTAACGTTGTCAGCTGTTAAGAGTGTTGCTTCATAATTATGAAGGCGTTGAGGGGACAAGGCTTGAGTTGTGATTTGTCAAGATTGTTTCAACTTAATGGGGTACTTTAACTTCTAGGGGTGTCCGAGGACTATATTTTTTCACTTTTTCTATTAAAGTAGTGGTGGCAGCCACAGCATGCAT
Source organism: Nyctibius grandis (assembly GCF_013368605.1). Lineage (NCBI taxonomy): Eukaryota > Metazoa > Chordata > Aves > Nyctibiiformes > Nyctibiidae > Nyctibius > Nyctibius grandis. Next base: position 22,479,307 of record NC_090694.1, read on the forward strand.
GCAAGGGATACATCCTCATATGACTGGATCTAATTTCATAGAGTAATATGCTACAGGCCTTGGTTGCCCCCTGCCATTCTTGTGTTAGCACCCCGGAGGCAGTTCCTTCTCTTTCATGTATGTATAAGGTGAAAGGTTTATCATCAAGCACAGTCAACACAGGTTCACAAAGGGAAAGTCCTGTTTAGCTAATTTGATATCCTTCTATGATAAGATCACCCACCTAGTGGATGAAGGGAAGGCAGTGGATGTAGGTTTTCTGGATTTTTAGTAAGGATTTTGATATTGTCCCTCACAGCATCCTTCTGGACAAGTTGTCCAACTGTGAGATGAGCAGGTACATGGTGCGCTGGGTGAAGAACTGGCTGAAGGGCAGGGCTCAAAGGGTTGTAGTGAATGGGGCTACATCTGGCTGTCGGCCGGTCACCAGCAGTGTTCCTCAGGGCTCAATTCTAGGGCCAGTTCTGTTCAATATATTTATCAACAATCTGGATGCAGGAGTTGAATACACCCTTAGCAAGTTTGCTGATGATACCGAACTGGGAGGTGCTGTTGACTCTCTTGAGGGACAAGAGGCCTTGCAGAGGGATCTAGATAGATTGGAGCATTGGGCAATCATCAATGGCATGAAATTTAACAAGAACAAATGCTGGATTCTGCACCTGGAACAGAGTAAGGCCAGGCACAAGTATAAACTAGGAGATGAGTGGCTGGAGAGCAGCCCTGCAGAAAGGGATCTGGGGGTTCTGGTTGACAGTAGGCTCAGTAGGAGTCAGCAGTGTGCCCTGGCAGCCAAGAGGGCAAACCTCATCCTGGGGTGCATCAAACACAGCATAACCAGACAGTCAAAAGAGATAATTATCCCTCTGGATTTAGCGTTGGTGAGGCTTCACCTTGAGTATTGTGTGCAGTTCTGGGCCCCATGATTTAAGAAGGATGTTAAGGTCCTTGAATGCGTCCAGAGGAGGGCAACAAAGCTAGTGGAAGGGCTGGAAGGCATGTCCTATGAGGCGTGGATAAGGACTCTGTGTTTGTCTAGTTTGGAGAGAAGGAGGCTGAGGGGTGACCTCGTTGCTCTCTACAGCTTCCTGAGGAGGGGAAATGGAGAGGGAGGTGCTGAGCTCTTCTGCCTGGTATCCAGTGATAGGACACGTAGGAATGGTTCAAAGCTGAGTCAGAGGAGGTTCAGACTTGACATTAAGAAGCATTTTTTTTACCAAGAGTGTTGTCAAACACTGGAACAGGCTTCCTAGAGAGGTAGTTGATGCCCCATGCCTGTCAGTGTTTAAGAGGCACTTGGACAATGCCCTTAATAATATGCTTTAAATTTTGGTCAGCCCTGAAGTGGTCAGGCAGTTGGACTAGGTGATTGTTGTATGTCCCTTCTAACTGAACTATTCTATTCTATTCTATTCTATTCTATTCTATTCTATTCTATTCTAAATTGGAAGGTTCATTTAAGTTTTTCAAATGCAGTCTTCTAGTCCACATTCCATTGCAAGGGTTCTGCTTGATCCTTATGTATACTGTTGAGGAGTGGCTTTGCTAATTTTGCAAATGCAGCAATCCAGTTGGTCATCCTGCAAAACCCTGAGGTAATCGGTTCCAAGTATAACAGGTTTTGCGGATTTTTGGAGCCCTACTTCAGTGAGATCCCACCCTCAAATATGGGGAGGGAGTTTTTGCAATTCTTTTGGTAGGGTGAAGCCTATAGGGCTTTCCTGTAAGAGAGCAACTAGTTTAGATAGATTTTTGACAAGCATCCGGAGCTGCATGCCCTGGGAGGAACAGTTTAAATTTTCCTGCAATTTACACAGTAAATCTCTCCCTAATAAATTTGTTGAGCTGTTTTCAAGTAGTATAAAAGAATGTGTAATTGAAAAGGGACCTATCTCGAGGGGCATCTCTTCTAACAATGGTATGTGTTGGGGGCTTCCTTCAATTCCTATGATATATTTTTGTCCCACTCTGTTAATGTTTTGTGATCGTTTGTTTAGAGCCAAATGTGTAGCATCTGTATCTACTAAGCACAAGTAATTCCCCCCCACACACCTTAAGGGTCAGTTGGAGCTCTTGTTGTGGATTTACAGTATTTAAAATCATGTGGGCATTACTCATGGTTGCTGCATAATAAGTTCCCAGTAATTGTCAGTCTTGGGTATAAGTATGTTCTTGTGTGGAGGCAGGGGAAATGGATTCAGAAGTCATGGTTTGTAGAAGAAAATAAATTATTTGCTTTGCTTTATGTTTAGATCAAAGAATTTAGGCCTAGATAAAAATTAACAAAAATGAAACAGATTATAAGAATAGTGAATAGAGTTAAGGAAACAATAGCCACAGGTGCTCAGAAATTCTGAGAACCACATCGCAACCATAATGCTGCTCATTGGGCCCTTGTATAGCCCCCTCCAGGGCTGGCTTAAAACTCAGTCAAGTTAATCAGTAGTTTCTTAGAAGTTTAGATATAACAAAAGATAATTAATTATCTGGAAAATAAGCATTTATCAAAAGAGCATGAGACTATAGAGGTAGAAAACCACTCAGCTTGGGTCTACATTGTGGTATATAGTTAATAGAGCATCCTGAAGCTTTCTTAAAATTGTAGGGTAAAAACATCTGTGTGTACAGAAGAAGATGGGCGAGGAGATAAGTGACCGAGACGATCCTGAAGACTTCAAGGCCAGAAAGAGGGATTAGAACAGAACGACAAGAATCAGCTAGGACAGGGGATTGTGATGGACTTCTGACAAACGAGAAGATTCAGGAACTGAGGATTTGTGGAAAAGTACTAAAGACTTTGTATCTTACGTAATGCATGATGAAAAGTATATAAGGTATAGAGTTTTTGCTGTTAGTTGCCATTCGCTGAGGTGGTGGCCCAACTCTGAGTTGTCAATAAAGCAAACCTAGAGGTACCCACGTCTGGTCAATTTCCTTGAACAGGTTAAACCAGGCATAGCTTATGGTGTCAGAGAAAAATGGGATTTATAGGGGCAATCTTTCTTCCAGTGTCCTAATCACCCACAATAGTTGCAGCAATTGGCTCGAGGAGTTTCAGGGGGAAAAAAGTTCTCACGGTTTACCACGTCCCCATCCTTGACTCCTCCTTCTAGGGAAAGAAGGACTGGACCCCTAAGGGCTATGGCCAGTAAGGAAACTTTTTCCTCCTGTTGTTTTTTTCTCAATTTCTCCTGTTTATTTTCCCTGCCATTAAAGACAAAAGCCGCTATACTAACAATTTTGTCTATTTTTTCCTTTGCCATACTGGTGCATGTCTGGAAAAATATTTGTGGATGTCAGGAGCAGATTGGTCGACAAAAAGGGAAACAAGTAGTGATGGATTTTCAGCATTTTTAGGTGTGGGGTTCCCACGGGACAATGGTGGGAACGAGGTACTGAACGAGCTATGTCCAGGCATGTCCAGGGGGTGGTAATGGGGTGGTGATGAACTAGCCAATCATAATACAGAACAAGGGCCTTGGCTATGAGACCAACAAGATATGGGGGAAGTTGAAAAATAAGAAAGAATGCTGCACCTGCAAGATATAACTTTTTAGCATAAGCCAATCAGAACTAATATAGAGGCGTGTGAACAAAGCATACTAACCAATCATAATAGAAATGACATGTACACACAGCGTGTACAAAAATAGAATAGTATAAATGTACCCTCAACAGAATAGTATAAATGTACCCTCAGATACGTAAATAAATGAGATCTGCTTAACGATCATATTGGTCTGCGTGCATTTACTCCGTGCCCTCTCAACAAGTGGCGCCCGAACAGGGACTTTCCCTCGGACCAGGGGCCTTCGGCCGGAGACTGCGGAGAAGCAGCAGACAACGGCACGAAAGGAAGCCAGTTGTAGAGTGCTGCCCCGGCACTGGATTTTCGCACCGGCAGGAACGGATGCGGTAAGCCTGAGTTTTGCTAGCAAAGGAAAACCTGGGTAGGGCTTCCCAGGCAGCTGGGGGAGGAATGGGGTCTACCCTGACCAAGACAGAAGTGGCAGTGGTGAAACTCCTCCAACATATACTCTCTGAGAGAGGAATTAAATATGACGAAGCTGCGTTAAAGCAGTTACTGCTTTGGGCAAAAGACAAAGGACATTTTACAACCTTTAATGATGTCTTTGAAGTGCCTTTATGGGAGAAGATTGGTGACTCTCTCTGGAATGCGGTGTCAAGTGGTGATAAGGAAGCCTTTAAATTGTCTGCTACATGGCAGCTGGTTAGTGAAGCGTTAAAGGGAATAAAAGCAGAGAGAGAAGTCACACATTCAGCTTTTATGGCTTTAGGACCGCAGACGTCTACTACCCCCTCACTGTTTGCGGGACCAACACCTACCATGGCCCCGGTGGCTGTACCGGTGGCAGCTCCTTTATCGCCGTCGGTACGGATGGCTCTGAAAAAAGCTGAGGAGCGGGGAGCGAGTAAAATAGATAGAGATCCATCAAAAACGGTAGTGCGCCCTACAGATCCATCAGAACCGGTAGTGCGCCCTAAAATGCGAACTCGATTTGGACTAATTGATTCAGACGAAGAACAGGAGACTTGGCAGAAACCCCCTCTGAAACCCCCTCCCTCTCATTGATCTCTCTACAGATGAGACTGAGCAGGAGAACAAGGAGGAGGGTAAACCTGCTTCTTATCCACCTTTACCGGATTCGCCGTTTCCTGAGTCTGTTGAACAAAGTTTACATTCCGGCTCTAAACGACCACCGTTAAAGTCTCCATTTACAGAGTCAGCAGTACCAGAGTCACAAGGATTTAAAGGACCGTTACCATCACGAAATGGACACGAACTTGACATGACAGAGCTTGGTAGACGACTGGAAGAATTAAAGACGGAATTGCAGCAGCATCGTACAGCCAGAGCCTCGGGACACATGACTATGTCTCCCCAAAACCCCCCTCTGTGTTCGGGACAAGTATTAGGGCCACCTCAACCTCCTTTGCAAATCCCTACTCCACCTTTAGATCGGGGTGGGGGAGGTTTGCGTCCATCTGGTAATGTGGGAGGTGAGGGAGAGGGTCAGCGTCTGCCCGCGTATACAGGGGAAGAGGGGGGAGGTGAGGGAGGAGTGAAATGGAAAGGGGTCATTCGAGATGCGTTATTAGAAGGGGTTATAATTCCACAAACATATCCGGTGATTGTGGGTGCGGGTCCTGAGGGGAAAAATATTTGGCAACTGTTAGATTGGAAAATTGTAAAAGAAACATTGCCACTACAGTTAGCGAAGGACAACACAGGTGAGGACTTCAGGAGAGTTGCTGCAGAGATGGCAAATCGTGACCCCACCTTAACCGAGCTAATGGATGCTTGCGGGAAGGTAGAAACCACTACATTTCAGATGGAACATTTAGCAAAAACTTTTGCGGTGACAGTTAAGGTAGTTCATTGTTGTTATACATGCGAACAGGAAGGTCACTTTAAGAAAAACTGCCTTAAGAAGTCGAAGCTGAGTGGGAGAGATAACTCTGTTTTGATGTGTCATTGCTGTGGGAAGCTGGGGCATTTTGTGAAGCTGTGCAGGTCTCAGTATAATGCTCAAGGTCAGCTGATAACAACCAGCTGCAGAATACAGGGAAACTGGAGAAACTGTGTGCTGACACAAATGAATCTTCCCAACCAGTTCCAGGCCTAAGCAGTTAACTCGCAGCCCGAACCGCAGGGAGCGTAGGACTGGTGTTTCCACGCGGGGTTAACCTGTGCGGCTGCCAAGCCTTGGACCTGTGGCAAACAGGGATAATGCTAATGCTGATTGTCAAAAGATCATTCAAGCTTTACCTGGAAAAACAGATTTGAATGCTATGATAAAGGCATGTGCAAAAGTGGGTACTGTGGAACATAAGGCTCAAGTTATGGCTGCGGCCGTACTTGGGGCTTACGTCGTCACAATTGCAGTCTCTATTCCAATTGTTAGCAGGGGACACAACTTTAACAGCACCACGACACACTACTTCAGAGATACAGCAACTGATTACAGAAATAGAAAGCAGGCTACATTCCAAATTTGTACATCGTATTGATTTGAATCAGGAAATACAAATTATCACTTTGTTTGATAGGCAAATTCCGTATGCAATAATTGGTCAATGGAATTCAGAATGATCAGATTCGTTACAGAGCTATTGGCACAGATTATCATCAAAGGACGGATGCGATGTCAGGAGCTTGTGGCCAGAGATCCCTGCATCACTGACCGTTCCTATTGCAGCTCAATATTTTGAGTGGTGTATGGCTAATAGCTTTGCTTTGCAAACAGCTATGGAGAATTTCTCGGGACAGGTTGTTTACCACTTGCCCTCCCATCCTGTTATAAAATTGAGTGTGGAACTTCCAATTGCCACGAGAGTGTTGCATACGAACACTCCCGTGGATGGAATTACCATTTTTACGGATGGATCTGGGAACACAGGCAAGGCGGGCCTTGTCTGGTATTCTGACGGCAAGTGGGAATCTATGGTAGCTTAAAAAAAAAACAAAAACAAAAACAAACAAAAAAAACCCAACAAACCAAAAAAACCCAAACAAAAAACAAAAGGGTTCAGCTCAGGTGGTAGAATTACGAGCTGTATTAGAAGTATTTCAGAATTTTCCCACTCCCTTTAATTTGGTTACTAATTCAGCATATGTAGCTGTCATTATAAAGCAATTGGATAGATCTGTTATAGAGCATATATGTAATCAGTGTGTTTTTGCATTGCTGCGAGCTTTGTGAAAAGAAATTCAAATCCGAACTGCATTGTTTTATATTTAATGTGTAAGAAATCATACTAATTTGCCTGGGTTTATTGCAGAAGGCAATGCTCGAGTGGACTCTTTGGCTTTTCATCCTAAAACAACAATTTATACTAGAGTGGAAGCAATAGCACAATTGCTTGTCAAAGTGCGTAAAAGAATTACAGACATTACCGGACTAGACTCAGATGTTATCTATTTACCTATCAGAAAGGAATATCTACAGCGGTTAACAAATCAGTCAACTATTTTTCAAGTGGTCTTACAGGACTTTACTGGACAATTGTTAACACATTTACCAAAAGATAAAAAGCTACAGTTTATTTGCAAACAGGATTGGGAAGAAAAACCTATCAGATCAGAGATACCTGTGACTGGACTAACTGTTTTTACTGATGCAGGAAAGCGATCACATTCAGCAGTTCTTACCTGGCAAGAGGATGGACAATGGAAACATTGCAAATTCTCAGGACAAACTGAGGACTCATTGCAGACACTTGAACTTTTTGCAATATACCAGGTCTTTATAAAATGGAAGGACTTACCTGTCAATATTGTAACAGACTCTCTTTATGCAGCAGGCATTGTAAATCGAATTGAGAGAGCTTTTATACGACCAGTGAAAAATATACGACTTTACACCATTTTGCTACAGTTGCATCAGGCAATAAACCTCAGAGAGGTACCTTATTTTGTTACTCACATTCGTAGTCATCAATTTGATCAAGATTTGAGCATTGGCAATAATAAAGCAGACACACTTGTGTCCTATACGCAAATATCACCAAATTTATTTGAATAAGCTCGTCTATCCCATCAATTCTTTCATCAATCAGCGAAAATGTTAGCAAAACAATTTCACCTCACCATGGCACAAGCACGTGAATTAGTTAGTGCTTGTCCTAGTTGTCAGAAAATTGGCATGGGAATTGGAATAGGGGTAAATCCTCGAGGACTGAGTGCGTTGCAACTGTGGCAAATGGATGTTACTCACATTGCAGAATTTGGAAGGCTCAAATATGTTCATGTATCTGTTGACATGTTTTCACATGTAATATGGGCAACAGCACAAACTGGGGAAACAGGTCGTCATGTCAAACGACATTTACTTGCTTGCTTTGCAAGTCTTGGGGTTCCACAACAACTTAAGACTGATAATGGACCAGCATACTGTTCATAGATTTTTCGTCAATTTTGTCAACTATGGGGTATTACACATGTCACTGGGATTCCTCATTCGCCTACAGGTCAGGCGATTGTGGAACGTGCTCATAGTACATTAAAACAGCTTCTGCAAAAACAAAAAGGGGGAGAGGTGACTGAACCTTCTGAGAGACTTGCAAAAGCTGTTTATGTACTTAACCATTTAACTTTAGCAGGAGATAAGGAGCGACCCCCAATTGTAATACATTGGGAGGCAGTTCGACAGGGAGCAAGCTATGTGCAAAACAAAGGCAAAGTGTGGTATAGGGAACCAGGTACTAACGAGTGGTTGGGACCAGGGGATCTATTACTAACGGGTTGAGGTTATGCTTCTGTCTCTACAGGCACAGGAGTACAATGGTTTCCGATCAAATGTATTAAACCATATGTGGAGGTGGAATCCAGATCCGGAGATCCGACAGAGAGTAGCAGAAGACAGCAGGGCAATTAGGGATGCAGCAGAAAATAGTTGGCTCAACAAAACATGGGTTGTGTTAAGACAATCATTGAGAATAGTATATGGGAGTAGTGAGATAAATCTAACTACTTCCAAAGGGGGAAATTGATACCGGATGGTTTAGCAACGGTTTAGCAAGAGTAGGCCTCAGAGTAGGCTCTAAAAGGCCTGCTCTGTGTTACCTTTAAACAGAATCAGCTTTCCTGTCAGTAATTTTCCTTTCAGCTAGAATAACAGAGAATAACAGTATGTTCTGAAGCAAACTGCATGTTTTGTAGACAGAGTTTACTTATGGGAATGTTTATAATAGGCATTATCCTACTTGTGTTACCCTGTTTGTTTGCATGTTTGCAGAGAACTGTGCAATGAATGGTCAATACAGCCTTTTTGGCTCAACAACAGAGAGCAGGATTTATGGGTAACCAAGGCTGGAATTCTCTGACCGGGCTCTGCGAGACACAGGGAACCAGGTTCAAGTAAGAAACAAAGACAAAAAGGACAGGACAGGACATAGCTCGTTCAAAAACAAAAAGGGGGATTTGTGGGGTTCCCACGGGACAATGGTGGGAACGAGGTACTGAACGAGCTATGTCCAGGCATGTCCAGGGGGTGGTAATGGGGTGGTGATGAACTAGCCAATCATAATACAGAACAAGGGCCTTGGCTATGAGACCAACAAGATATGGGGGAAGTTGAAAAATAAGAAAGAATGCTGCACCTGCAAGATATAACTTTTTAGCATAAGCCAATCAGAACTAATATAGAGGCTTGTGAACAAAGCATACTAACCAATCATAATAGAAATGACATGTACACACAGCGTGTACAAAAATAGAATAGTATAAATGTACCCTCAACAGAATAGTATAAATGTACCCTCAGATACGTAAATAAATGAGATCTGCTTAACGATCATATTGGTCTGCGTGCATTTACTCCGTGCCCTCTCAACATTTAGGGTTCACTCCTCTGTACATTCTTATTTGTTTAGCTAATCAAGCATAGAAATGGGATAGGTGCTCTGTCGACCCTTGCTGACATTCCCTCACTTTACTCCAATTTGATTTTTTTTCATCCTGTTCGCTCCAGGGATTCTAAAAGTCCATCTCTACATTGTCTTAAGGTGTTCCTCTCTGTTTCTGTAGTATGATCCCATCCTGGGTTGGCCACTGGTCATGGTGTTCTCCAAGTGACGACTTCAGCTTATCTCTGATTATGCTCCCAGATCTGTATACACTCATCTGAGGTAAACACTGATTCAAATAATTGTTGTATGTCTGCCCAAGTTGGATCATAAGCTCTGAGGATACCCCGAATGGTCTGGACTACCTTTTCTGGATCATCTCTGAGCCTGGGCATCTGCTGTTGCCATAAGCATAAATCATTAGTGCTAAAAGGAACATTAAGAGTTCCAAAAGTCAAATGTTTGGGAACCTGCCCAGGTCCTATTTCAACTTGTTTTTAAAGGAGCCTGAATCTCATGTGCACTAGGAGATTCAGGGTCCTTAGGACTGGGGGAAAATCAAGGGGGTTTAGTTTGTAAAAGCTCCCCGTTCACCTGAGCTTTACGATTGAGCAGAGGGGGGGCACTTTCACCAGGTGTAATTATTCCAAATATACCAATAATCCATTTGTCCCGGGAATTGATTCTCTAATTGTAGATGCAGAAACTGCTGTCTATCCTCATCCAGACTTCCCATCTTGGGCCACTGTTGGTCTGCAGTTCCAACAGAGGGCACCTCAGGACAGTTTAATTGGCATTACCATAATGCCCTTTTATTCTCGAGAGGCCATCAGTTCCATCTGTTTTCAGCCAATCCTTTCGAACTTCTTCTAAGGTCAACCCTTTCACTATACTAAGTCCTCCTCCCATCATTAACGCACCTCTTCTAATGCCCGGAAAGGATTCTTCCACTCACTAGCCCTGTATTCAAGTTCCCAGGTGAACTCACCTTCTTGTCGGCAGCAGGACGTTGAATCATAGGGGAGCTTAGCGACATGGTGAATCGGGCAAGTCAGCGGTGTCCCATCTGGGGTGCCAACTGTAAAAGTCAGTTCTTCATCAGTTAAGGAGGGAGGCAAGGACGCTTAGCATAGAATTACCAAGGGAATTTATTCTCTTATTTTAGCTATGTGCGTAGCAGTGTCACAGCCTAATGCATGGAGGACCCTGATACAGAGGAAAGAAGGGTTTATATATGTTACAATACAGTTGTGTAGACCAATCAAATTACTCATGTTCAGGGGCGGGCTAACCAGTTACTATTGCTCGCATAATCAGTATGTGATTGTCCCATGCAGGATCAGTACATGCCTGTCCCATGCAGGTGGTGTGGACATATGGTTGGTGGTGTGTTAATCTTCATTGTTCTAAACCAATGTCCCGTGCAAGTGGGGGGAGTTTATACTGTATTCTTGTTGATTGCAGTTCTGGCTGTGGTTATATGCCTGGTTTCATTGAAGGGTAAATTTTCTATTCTTTTGTCGTTGGTATGGGGTCTTCTCAGACAGTGAGAGCTGGCTTAGGTTGAGTCTTTGGGTCATATAGACCCTGAGGTAAAAGCTCATAGCCTCAGGTAGTGTTCATTCTTCTAAGCAAGTCATATTGCAGTTAGCATCTTGCCTTCCACATGACACAGTCAGAAGCAAGAAGACACCATCTTTTGGAGATTTGATCTCCATGTTCCTGGTTCCTGTTCTGTCATTGCCTGTGAAAGTTCCTCACTGTCTTTCTGCCACTGGTAGCGTAAAAAATTTAGGAACTCCCTTCTACTGCAAGCCATAGACAGAAGTGAACAGTTAGCTTTCCCCTAAGTTAGAGAAGGGTGTCACTCTGACTGTAACCAACAGCTGGAAAATGTAAAGAAGGTAGGATATTTCCTTGAAATTGATACCTCTCATTTTGAGAGTTTGTAATCACTGTATCTATTTTATGTTAAGGATAGTATTTACCATTTTTTTTCATTATTCCTATTGATCATATGGTGGTGATCTCAGAAGCAAGCTTTTAATTCTCAAAGGAGAGCTGTTATGCCCTACATACAGATATAGTACCCTTACGTTCTTGTGCTCCCCAGTCTGTCAGGTGTATCTTAAATTGTAGTTTCCCCAGGGCAGAGGCTTTTTGTTCTATATTTGTACAACCTCTACCACAGTCTATATCTCTTTTAAATGCTACTGTAAAATACACATATAAAAAAATTACAACAACAATCAAAATAATTAATAAACATGACATAACTCCTGCTTTACAAAAATTGACAATTGCCTGCTAAAATATATTTTTATGATATAGGGTTGCACTGCACCATTATTTTTTTAAGGACAGATTTAAAACAATGGGGAGTTGGCTGGCTTGACAACTGATGGTATAAAGCAGGCTATTTAAATGTGAAAAGGAGACATACCTTAATGCAGAAAAGCAGATGGCTGAAATGACTGTCCTCCTCAAGTCAAGTGTGAAAAAATAAAAGGCCTTGGAACATGAGACAATTGCTGTCCACAAAAGAAACAAAATTTTGACCTGTTACCAAGTTATTTCAATGTGGTACATATCTGGGCCTTTCTATATGAAGCTAAAATTCTGTTCTTAGCTTCTCTGCAGTCTCTGCATTGCAGGCAGCAGCTTTGCTCTCACAGCTTGCAACTGTGAACAGAAAAACTGTAAAGACCAATCTTGTTTTCCTAGGTTTGGTTTCTTTTCTATGATCTTGGTCACATGACTTAGGCTTTCAGCAGTCTGTTACACATTCCTTTAAACTACTGCATAATAGGAAGCAGTTGCTGAGCATGCTGCTGAATGCTTTGCTGTTCTTTTAGCCTTTCCTCAGTGTGGAGAATTGCCTCTTACAGAGCAACTGGTGATCAAGCTTTAGATGAAACATTTGGATACAACAATTAGCATGGAGAATGAGTTATATTATAATACATTGCTATCCAGTCATTCTCCATCCAAACTCCACAAGTACTAGAGAACTACTGCTCTTGTAAAGTAAATTTTTTAGCTAAGTTAAAAATTGTCCCGTCCCCCCCCCAAAATACCCAGAAACAGAACTCCACAATGCTAATCCTCATGGTCAAGTGAAAAAGATGTAATTTTGGGCATGCCCTTCTGTAAAGAAACATAAGAAAATGGAAAATTCAATTCTGGATTTGTAGGGAACAGTCTTTTCTTATATGAGGCTTCTGGAAGGCAGAAAACTTTTATCTCAGGGGATACCAGGACCCATAGTGGATTTACCAACAGCTAAGAAGATTGCAGTCTTTTCCTCTGCCTATTAGCACTATCCAGTGTTGCAGGTGACATTTTATAAAGGGGAAATAACTGTATAGCCAACTGCCTTTCCCCCAGCTCCACTCGACATCCCAGGATCATCGAGCCTTGCCAAGAAAGAGCCCAGAGGTAGGCAACACCATGAAGAGATGGCTGACCTCCTTAGGACTTATTATTTAAGACAGAGAAACAGTAGGTCTTTTCCACTGGGTTACAGGATGGGAACAATTCCATCCTGTTTGCAGAAGGGCATGGACAAAAATCAGGTCAGATGACTCAAAACCAGTCAGGTCCTCCCTTTTCCTCCTCTGCTCTCTCAGCATGGAAGTGCATCATTTCCCCATGGGAAAAATTCTAGACAGTAGGTACATGATTACTTGTCCCATATACTGTTTTTAAAATCCAGGATGGAGCAGTAATTCTAAAGACACTCTCTCTGGGGTTGCTGGAATATGAATCTCTAATCTGTGGTGCTCTCTGTCATCTGAGGAGTCTGGACAGCATATTTTGCCCTTGTTTTCTATCTAATCACAGTTCCAGTAAGTCAGGCACCTCTGAAGAGACTCAGAAGGAGCCTCACTGGGGGCTCAGCATAACATAATGGTGGTGTGAATAGCATTGTCTCAGTTCTGACTTCTGTGTGGAAACCTGTGGCCAAGGAGAGGATGATTCTTCAGAAAGCATTTAGTTCCCAGAAAGCTTTTCTCTATTGTCTGATGCTTCTCATTCCAAAAGAAAAAGGCCAAAGTGGGGTCTGCAGAAGCTTTCAAGTGGCTACACTCTGAGCACAGTCAGGGGGCATTAATATCAGTAAGTATGGCAGAGGTTAGAACTACTGTCTATTACTGTACACTCTGGAGTTCTGTCTTATATCCATGAAAAGACCTGGAGTCATTTTCTTGACCTGTTTATCTCATGAGAAGAAAAAGCATCCAAGTTTCAGCTTGTAGTGTTTCCCCTTATTATAACTTCAGAAGACTTTGCTTGCCTTCACATTTTGATGAATAATAAAGAAGAATAAATAAGAAAGGCATATTGATAATAAAGCCTGATTCTGCATGGACAAATTAGGATGTTTTAAATGTATGTGTTCAATAAAGCAGTATAAAAAAAGGGGTTTGCTAGCTTCCTAAAAAATAAATCTTTTTTTTTTTGGTTCAGTTCCTAATGTGGGAGTTTCATAATAAATTAGAGCTGAAACAGAGCTGTGGTGAAACAAAATGTGTTTAGCATTCATACAACTGTTTCATCCCCCATGTCCACCAAACATAACTAAGAAGTTGAAGAAAAAACAAGTACAGTATTGAAAGCAATTTTAAAATGTTACCCAGAACTAGTAGTGAATTGTTCTAACAGTTCCCAGGAGTATTTAGATAATAGTGATTTTGTATCATCTTGGTATGCAATGTTCAAGAAAGAAGAAAAACATTTTACAGGAAGAACTGTGCTCAAAGCACATACTTGTCACCGTTTAAGGCTGGGCGGGTGGTTAAGCGGACGACAGATGCTCTCTATTAACCTTCTCCTTCCCCAGAGGGGAAAAGGAAAAGAGAAAAGGGAGAGAGACTTACAGGTTGGAAAGTTTTAAAACAGCTTTAATAAACAATAACAAATAGTATAATAAATAATGAACTATATACAAAACTGCTACTGAGCTCCCCCTGATGACGACCATGTCACCGCTGATGCTGCAGGGCAGGCGCTGGGGAGTCAAGAACCACACGCAGCAGCAGTCAGGAACCGGGTTCAGGAGTGAAGGCAGGAGCGCGGGCAGAGTCCTCCCAGGATGTTGGCCATAGGGGAAGAGAGCGTAACCCTCATGCTCCCTCATCTTTAAACAGAGTATCACGTGGGTGGGATGGAATACCCTGTTGGTCAGTTTTGGGTCACCTGTCCTGTCCGTTCCTCCCTGCAGGAGCGACACTTTATGGTCCCTTCCTTTGTGGAACAGAGACCCAACAGGGACCCTAGTTGTCATGGCAACAGGCATGTGCAATCAACTTTATAAAGTAGTCACTTAAAAGAAACTTAACTGAAAAGTCTGTCCTAGTCCAAACCAGGACAATATTTAAAAAGGATCCAAATGGCATTTTCAGTTATACCCACAGCTGTACCATCTCATTTGGAAAATGTTTGCCCTTAGATTACAGATCTCTTCTCTTTGCTTGTCATTCTCCTCTCCTCTAACTTTGAGACAGGCTTCATTTTGGGCTTTGTGCTTCCTGAGAATCTCTTGCAGCTCCTGATTATAAAATAAAAAAAATCACAAAAGGGAAAATACAGCCCAAATATCTATTAGTTTAAATATGTCTATACATGACTAAACAGATTAAAAAATAATCCGGTCTCTCAGACAGGTCATCTTTAAAATAAAAGTTCTCAGAAACACATTCCCATTCAACTTGAGGTCTTTTTAAGTTTTAGTTTCTCTAAACTGTATTTTATTAACTTTCCTGTTTAATAAGCAACAAGAAATGCTTTTTGAAATGCATTCATTTAACATTTCAGTCTCTGATCTTATATATCCTTACCCTCATAGTTTGTATAAGCTTTGCTTGTGTGAAGAGTGGTAATTAGTGAACCTTTATACCTGAATGATGGAACTTGTGAATGAAATCTAAAACCTCTTCTGTACCTGCCCTGAACATCTTTCAATATTACAAAGAAGATATATAAGCACATCTAAGACCATTGCCAGGGGTTTCCCAGGACAGATCCTGTAAAAATCTGAAGGTAAAGATTATTTTTGTGTGATGAGTCTCCAGCTTTGAAGAGTGTGTAGCTAATGGCCTAATGATGCTGCTTGAAAAAAGCTGTTCTTAAATTAACAGCAAAATTGCAAATGAGGATAATCAAAATTAAATTGGGAAATTGAACTATAGGGAAAATGGTTTTAAAAGATGTTTAGATTACCTGGAACAACATATAGGTGCAAAATAAAACTACAAGAATATGCAACCTCAGAAATGAGACTATTGTATTCTGCTAATGTTAGCTTAATGAAGCATACAGACAGTATCTGTGAATGATTGATAGAAATGTATAATTATTGTTCTTGATATTGTATTAACTTTAAATAGACCATGTTTTAAATATATCAATATGGGGAGTATTGAACTCTGTGCACAGGGACTGTTTATACTCTCTTTTGAAGCCCATCTTTGTCCTGAAAGGTATTTGTTGAAATTATTATTCTGAAATAGCCATTTTTAATTTAGGGAGATAGGAATAGACTATTATGAGGATTTATTTGCAGTCCTTACAATTCACATTTTTTTCTAACTGGGAGGCAATTTGGAATCTCAAATGGGTATTGAGCAATTAACCGTCAAGCAGTTATGCAAAATGTCACTTTCTTACAAAATGTACCTAACCTGTTACATTTACTGCCTAAGAAACATCTCCATGAAGAAAAGAAAAGGTCAGGAAAAGTCAAAAAAATCAACTAAAAGTCTGAAGTCAATGAACGTAAGTAAAAATAGATTAAACTTCTAATTGGATATCCTCTTCTAGTAAATGTATGGGATTTGCATGGCAAGGTTTGGGGGGGGGGGGGCTACAGGGATGGCTTCTGTGAGAAGCTGCTAGAAGCTTCCCCTATGTCCGATAGAGCCAATGCCAGCCGGCTCCAAGACGGACCTGCCTCTGGCCAAGGCTGAGCCAATCAGTGATGGTGGTAGCGCCTCTGTGATAACATAGTTAAGAAGGGAAAAAGTTGCTGTGCAACAGCAACAGCAGCCGGAGAGAGGAGCGAGAATATGTGAGAGAAACAACTCTGCAGACACCAAGGTCAGTGAAGAAGGAGGGGGAGGAGGTGCTCCAGGCACCAGAGCAGAGATTCCCCTGTAGCCCATGGTGAAGACCATGGTGAGGCAGGCTGTCCCCCTGCAGCCCATGGAGGACCTCACGCTGGAGCAGGTGGATGTGCCCGAATGAGGCTGTGACCCCATGGGAAGCCTGTGCTGGATCAAGCTCCTGGCAGGACCTATGAACTTATGGAGAGAGGAGCCCACGCTGGAGCAGGTTTGCTGGCAGGACTTGTGACCCTGTGGGGGACCCACACTGGAGCAGTTTGTGAAGAACTGCAGCTCATAGGAAGGATTCATGTTGGTGTTGTGGAGGAGTGTTTAGATAAAAGTGCAACTTAACAGAGTTCAATGGCAAGGTTCACTCTATTACTACATGGAGGAAACATACAGAGGGAAAATTGGGTTAGAATTGATTTCGAATGACTGACACAGCGACTGGAGGTGCAGAAAGGTAAGGGAGACCATCTCATTGAGTCACGAGGTTCAGAATGGACCCCCTTGCTTTCTAAACTCCTTCTCAGAGAGGAGTCTAGGTGCAGCTGGATCCAAACTTAGTCCCAGACTTGGTCAGCGGTTAATGTCTAAGAGATACAAAGGGTAAGGGATTATATGTGTTTATAGCTAAAGGATTATATGTGCACATCTGATTCTCTATATCACTTAGCTAAGATTTCAAAGCTTCATCATGCTTATTCCCACCTAACTTACCTTCCGTCTGGGCTTCCGGTGTTAGTTCGCGCCAAAGTTCAAACCCTAGGTTTCCCGAAGCAGACTCTCAGGCATCGAATTTTATAAAAGAAATAACTTGAGTAATACAGCAGCAGGGTCAGCTTGTGTCTCTGGAGAAGGGCCAATTATACCCTTACAGACTATTTACCCGTCCCTCACATGATGGTTTGGTCCAGTAGTAATATTTGGGTCTGAGGGTCTTCTTGTTCCTCATTGGATTCCTTCACTGTCTTCAGACAGGCCATTATCTTGTCTAGTTGCAGCTGCTGTTGGTGGTTTGTAGCCTTGAAGCCTCCATATTTTCTGATTTACGCTGTCTCTGGAGGCCCTGTTTTGACTAAATAGGTACACATTCAGTAAACCTAAGTGGAAATTTACAGCTTGTGGCCTAAGGCTTCAGCAAATCTAGCTACTCATGCTAAGTAAGGCTAAGTAAACAGCATCCTAAATCACACAACATTATAACTCTAAGTGATTCATTCTATTGAAAACTTACTTATTTAAGCTAAACAACTAATATCTCTTAACACTGAGAGGCTTCCCTCCTAAAGGGGAGAGTTGCCATCCAAGGAGAATTCAAATTGGGCTCATCCAGCGATCTGTCATTGGTAAAAGATCTTGTTGCTTTGAGGAGCAACCCTGAGAGGCATCCTAGCTCAAGGGGAGATCATCACCATGCAGCCATGCTGCCTAGCATGGCGGGCTCAAAGAAGGCTCACTTAGGCTGTCATATTTATGGGATGAAGTGGTTGGCTTGTAATCAAATTGCATACAATAGGAGAGTTATGCACAAGACTCCTTAGACCCACAACTTATCGGTGTTCACTGTGTCACTCTGCTGCTTTGTGGGTTTCCTAGAGGAGTTCTTGGCCCAGCTACAGATCAGGCCTTTACCTCCTTTGGAGCCTGTACCAAACTGCTGCTGATTTGGTTAAGGTGGAGGTCGAGTGCATCCGTCACAGTTGGAAAAGTTTGTGGAGGACTGTCTCCCGTGAGAGGGACCCCACGCTGGAGCACAGGAAGAGTGTGAGGGGTCCTCCCCGTGAGGAGGAAGGAGCAGCAGAGACAACATGTGGTAAAATGACCACAACCTCCATTCCCTTTCCCCCTGTGCCGCTCGGGGGGAGGAGGTAGAGAAAATTGGGAGTGAAGTTCAGCCCAGGAAGAAGGGAGGTGTGGGGGGAAGGTGTTTTAAGATTTAGTTTTTATTTCTCATTACCCTACTCTGATTTGACTGGTAAAATTAAACTAATTTCCCCAAGTCAAGTCTGTTTTGCTGTGACAGTAATTGTTGAGTGATCTCTCCCTGTCCTTATCTCGACCCATGAACTTTTTGTTATATTTTCTCTCCCCTGCCCAGCTGAGGAGGGGGAGTGATAGAGCGGCTTGGTGGGCACCTGGCATACAGCCAGAGTCAACCCACCACATAGTACTAAAGTGGGCTCCGAGCTTGTCCATGTGTCAGGTGTAGTGATCCTGACCAGAAGACTATTGTACATCAAGGAGTTAATGATCCACATAACAGTTAACCTCAGTAGGCACAAACCTGTGTTGTGCTGCACATACGGCTTGGCCTTCAGGTCTGTGTTGTGCTGTGCATATCATTCAGCTGCAGGATAAACTTAGCTCACTGATTGATTGTAACAGAGGGGCCTGTAGGCAGGTCTCACTCTGTATCGATGATTATGCCACCTGCATGGCCTTGCCTTTGTCTGGGAGCACAGCAAAAAGTTCTCATGTGAACATCCTTTCTATTTGACAGTAGAAATGATGAATAGAGTTGTTTTCTTGTAAAAAAATCCCTATAATAGCTCAAATGACCAAAATGAGGTAACCTTTTCACAGATGGATGGGGTAACCCTTTCACAGATGGGATCAGCACAATGTGCAGTGCCCTCATTGGAATCCTGTTCGATGATACACCACTCGAGGTTCCCACCATCTAAAGGGATGTAAGATTATCTATGCTATTCTCTTCTTATAGTGTTAGCTTTTATAAATAACATTTTAAATGATACTTTACAGAGTCTAAGTGCCTTTCTTACTGAGATCATCACTGACTAGCACCTCCTGGAGCAAAACATTTGGTGCAGTTGGCAAGTCCCAGTGAGAAATGCCTTTCTGGAGAAAGGATAGTGAGGAAGAGATAGACTGGTTGCCTGGCTGGCCCCACACTTAGTTGTTGGGGGCAGTCACAAGGCATTTGGTCCAGGTGGCTTTCCTGGTGAATTGGGAAAGTGAGGAGGAATTGTCTGAACGTCCCACCCCAGCTGAAGTATTAACTTGTCTCAGAAAACATGGGGTATGGAAAGGAAAAGGCAAGGAAAATTTGAGCTGCCTTTGTTTGTTACTAACATACTTGAAATGGACATGGGGACATTTAGAGCTGGCACAAAAAGAACGGCACTGCAGACACAGCATTGCACAGGAGCCCTTGGACAGCAATCAGTGGTGCTGGTGTGCGCTGTGCAAAGGGGGCATGTGGGATGGCCTGGGAAGGGCATCACTGAGGTACAAGCTGTTTTCCAGTGGGGGGAGGGGATGGTGAGACAGAGACCTCAGGGATTCTGATGATGATGAGTGGACAGAGAGGTCAGGGGATGAGTGTGGCAACAGCATTCCTGTCTGGCCATTGGTGCTTAACAAGGTGAGGGAGAATGGGCATTGGTCCTGTCTGCACCTCTCTCTGTCAACAGGGAAGATGTGTCTTCCTTAATTGCCCCCCTCCCCCAAGTTTTCCCCCTGCAAACAAGACTAGGGACAGGGCAGCCCCTCACAGCTCACATAGGGGCTGGTGGGGGGGACCGTTGCCCACATGCTCTGCTCCACTTGTAATACACTGGAGCTGGCATAATAAGCAATGGGTTATGGCTCTGCTAGATACCAGGGCAGATGTAACTCTAATTCATGGAAATCTGCCCCATTACCCCAAGAACAAACTGATTAATATTAACATATTTGGGGGTGGAGCAGAAGAACCAACTCAAGTAGTTTTTCTACCCTTGCAATTAGAAGGATACCCACTGCTTACAGTTTGGGTGAGGACTCCGAGAGCGCCCCAGTATATCACAGGTCACGGTCTGTAGCAGGAAGTCTTTTAACACCACTAGGGGTGTGCTCATAGTAGGGAGCAGCCACCCTCTTGTGCTGTCCCTCCCTGCAAGCCTGTAGCCTCAGAGCAGTACTGGCTGCCTGGGGAACGTGCTGACACCTCCCAGACTACTGAACAGCAGTTAGAAGCAGGGGTTCTCTGATGGACACATTTGCCTTTTAATTGTCTTTTTTTAATAGCCTGGTATCGCACAACAAGGGTTCTTTGGATATTGGACGATAAAACGGCAACGGTCTAAGGACCAAGTCTGATCAACTTTATTATAATAATATAAGATGATAGTCAATATAATTAAGCCTGATCAGAATGCAAGCAATCTAAGCATGAGCACAAGGGAAAAGGGGAAAGCTCACTTGCTGTGTAGGCAAGGTATAACACCATTAACGATTGATTTTACCTGCTGATGAGCAACAATCAAGGAAATTGTCGACCTCTCATGTTCTCTGTCAGGACGTAAGGACGTCTCCTTCGCCAGGCAGCACCCCTGGACCAGCCAATGAGAGCTACCTCGAGTTAGCATTGGAGTGCCTTATTTATGGGATTGCACCTTCTCTGTTCAATCGTATGATTGTCAGGTTGGTGTAGACATATCCTTTACATACAAAGCTGGACGTGTCTCAAAAAGGTCAGTGATCCACAAATAATTATACACGGTTGATCACAAGTTTCTTTGTGTGAATTGGTTCATGCAGCTGTGCAAGAAGTGGGGGATCAAATCTACACATGTGGTGTTTGAATGGAGATCCCACGTTTCGAACAGAGACAGGATCTAGGGCACAGCTGCCCCTCCTGGCCCATGGTCGCTCCTGATAGCGTCACCTTGCCAGAGCAGTCAGAGGCTGGGGTGAGCGCCCAGTTTGCTGTTACTGACTTGGCGAATGACTCCTTCAGCATCCCTAGCGCTGGGGAGTCACAGGGCCAGTCTGCCCTTTCCCAGGAAGGCCAGCAGTGTGCATTTCTGTGCTGCCTCAGGGAGACCAGCACAGCCCCGCACCTTGTCAGGGGATTGTGGCTCAGCACTCGAGGGAGTGTAGCCTGTCCTCAAAGTGTGAGCTGTTCCATTATGTTGGCAACACCCTGCTGACTGCACTTACTGAGCAGAATGTCAGGGAGGCACAGGGGAATGTTGAGAATACTGTGAGAGAGCATGGCTGGGAAATTAATCCACAGCGAGCACAACAGTCCAGCATTGTAAAATGCAGGCAAAGCCAGGTCCCCACAAAATCAGTGCATCGCAGGAAAAAATAGCCCAAACAGGATTGACAGATGTGACTCAAACTAATCTGCAGCCATTAACCCTTGTCTGGGCTCAGGAAGCCCCACCACATGAACATCTCGCTTTCTGAGCAGTGACAGTGTGCTTGGTTCAGACGGATCAACTGAATAGGTTAAGGGGGAGAGGTGGTAGAAGGCTGCCACCTTTAATCCAGCTAAGTGAGGTGGGGGGAGGATAGCAGTAGGTATGCAGAACTAATAGCTGTATTCATGCTACTAGAGGAGACTCCCACTCCCAAGATGTGCATAAACGTAATTCCTTTGTTTTATCTCGCGCAGAACCGCTATATGGAGCTTCATGCTACTGCTTTCACTCGCTGCATGGTATGTGTCAAAAAACATGAAGTGTTAGATGCCCCTGTCCTCCAGCTGCAATGAAGCTCTTCCTTGTCTACTACATCACACAAGAACCCGGACTGTTTGGTGAAATTTGTACTACCATTGCCTTACAGGACATGGGACGAGGGGTGGAGTCCAATAGCAGGACATCTCTGGTGGTCCTAGCCCTAATATCACTGCTATTCTACACTTACACAACCAATATTTGTTTTACTTGTCATTATTCTTGTACTATTATTTGCAATAATCCCTTTTATATAAGACTCTTTCTAGTAGCCAAACAGCTAGCTAATATAATCATAGCTTGAATGACCAAAATGGGACAACCTTTTCTACAGACAGGGTCTGCACAGTGTGCTATGCCATCATCAGAGTCCTGTTCAATGTTGCATGAACTTGAGATTCCCATCATCTACAAGGATGTAAGATTATCTATACTAATCTCTTTATTTATAATGTTAGCTCAAATAAATAAGAACATTTTATATGATAATTTACAGTCTGAGTGCCTTACTGAGATCATCACAGACCAGCATACGCTGGTACAAAAAAACGAGTCCTATACTGCTTATTCTTATTAGTCTTACAAAACTAATACAGCTAAGAGGAGCTGAGCTGAATTTTACTATGACTCATATACATGAACTGTTAAGTCCAAGGATCTTTATGGTGACGTTGCAGCCAGTGAGAGATCATTATCTCTTTTTTTCTGATTACAGTCTCTGTCTTCTTATTTGACATTTATTAGTGGAGTCATTCAGGCAAAAATATGAAGGCTCATGCTTTACTTGTCTGTTGTTGGTCTGGTTAAAGGAGGACTGGAAAAGAAACTTGTAAGACCACTGAAAAAGCAGGTAAGCAGCTGAGCTTACCCAAGCACTTGGATAAGTATCACTTGAATGATACTTATTAAACATCACTGGATCTTTAACAGGACATCTCTTCACCACTAGCTCAAGATACTGTCTACATAAGGAATATGTGTTTTAATTTAACAACTCATTGCACAACCACGTTTCTTCAATATTCAGTCTCAGCACATAAAATTATTTTATACCAAATATGTAACTATAATTCAGCTTAATACACTTCCAAAATGGGCTAAAAAGTTCATTCACTTAGGCTGCAGTTCAGTTAGTGGCTTGTACCCACTCCTTTGTTCCAGTGCAGCTGTCTGTAAGGCTTCAAGGTTAACTGGATTGAAGAACTCATCCAGATGAAAAACAAGCATTTTGCTCATTTCCTTCTCCCACCTAGTTCCATGATTCACTTCTCTGCATGGCTACAGAAATACTTGTGCACTATCAGGAATAAACAGCTGTGGGTAAGACTGATTTTTTTGACATTGCAAGACAACTCTGGCAGTTCAACTTTAACAGTTTGCTCCCATCATTCTACTGAAGGTTTCCCAGTGCACACATATTTAAAGTAGAACTTGCAAAAGGGGAAAAAGCATGTTTTTCCACTACTTCAATATGAAGTCCAGCAGCCTATTTAAACTCACCATCATCATCAATTTAAGTCAGCCCTCCAGACTTTCCACAGAAGCATATATTCTTTACTCTGTGCTATAGAGGGAGCAATCTCTTAGTAAAGAGGTGGAATAGACATTTGAGGAGTGGGAACAACTTAAACTTTTATATCTGTTTATCAGTGCCTTAAGTAGAGGATAATAAAAATAATAATAAAATTAACCTAGTGAAAACTTAGTTGAGAAGAGCTATTGCGCTGGCAAAGAGAGAAGCTATTAAGATCATGAGTTGTCAGGCTATTTTTTTATGTTAAAAGTGAAGATTAAAAGGATTCTGTGCAGACAGACCCAAACACGATCGCCAAGAAGTGTGTGCAGCACAATGAAAGCAAAGGACAAAACACAGAGGAGTAAAGAATTGAGAACCCATACCTCCAGGATGAGAAAACCCTACCATATGCTACTGCTATTTCTGGTTGAAGAAAATAACACCTTACACAGAAAGCTCCTTTGAACTTGTTTATAATAGCATGAAAATCACTTAGAATGGGCACTGCCACAAATAAAAGGCAAAATATGGAAGAGAGATGAAAAATGAAGCAGACACGAGTAGGGACAATCAAGTGCTATGGACCTAAATCCTGTTTAAAAGACCAGGTATGTATAGGAAATTAGGTACCACCTTAATTTTTCCCTTAGCAGCACAGGCACTCAATAGGAAAACCATATAGAACATTAAGGATTGAAAGATTTTTTCAGAGACGCTAGTTTTATAGACCAAGTCATTAATTTGGTCTTAAAAGCAAACAGCAGCTCAAATCTTCTGAGCCAGAAAGAAGATGCCTTGCTTTTGCTTTTCAAGGTTTCTCCTTCCCCTGCTCTCACCCCCAAATTTAAGTCAGCTCAATGCTGAATGAAAAGTTTTGCTGCAGGACACAAAAGATGGCAAGCATAAATATTTTAACATAGGTAAAGGATAGATTTGCACCAGGGTTGCCAAAAGGCAAGTTACATTTAATTACCTATAGTACTGCTTTGGATAAAAAAAAGTGCAAAGCATTGTTTGAACATGTCTAGGTTAGCACAGAGAGGAGACAGATGAAAAAATTGCTACGATTCACTGACAACTTGAACAGTTAACCAGATAGAAAGTAGTGTACTTGAGACTTAAGTTTGGATGCATGATGACTTTCTATCATTTCATCTGGAGAGATACATTTTTCAGAATATAAAAACAGCAAGGGAGTGATCATTCTTTTAATTCATAGAGAAAGCAATTCATAAGTACTTTTGTTGGTAAAGTGAAATAAATATTTGTGGGAATGTTTTTTAGTGCCTCTGGAACAATCTTCAGAAACATTAGTTCTATCTAAGGCCGATAGTGTAGAAACACTAGAAACCAGCTGCCAAAGCTTTTAGCAAGGGGAGAGAAGCATTTTTTAGCAAGCTACAAAATTAACAATTCTTTTAAATCATGAATATATGCAGATATTTTTACATAAGAAAGAAAAAAACAAATTTTACAAAATAAGGTCAACTCTCCTGCCCCCAAGCCCCTACCACAGAACAAAAAAACTGGAAAAAATAAGTTGAATGCTACAGAAAAAAAACCCAGACCCTCTTTCAGAGGAACAGCAGTTTTCCTTGGAATTTGGTAGCCAAGGGACACAAGGGACATAACAGCTGGCTAAGTTATGTAGCGACATATTACAGTGTCTGTGTAGAAATAATCCTCAGACAACACACTGTGGGAAAGTGTTACTACATTTTCCATCTTGTCCTTTGCAGTGGTAAATTCATATTCACATCAGGGGATCATTTCACCCCCTCCAGCAAAGGGTGCAGTACAGAACAGATGCTCAAGTCCTAAGGACTAATCAAAGAAAACAAACTCCAATGCAACAGATCAGAGAAATTGTTCTGGAAGGAGCTTGTTAGTGCAAAATCTTTTGTAAAGGAGCCATTAAGAATGTACAGGAGAAACATTCAATCTATTCAACTTTCAGCTGATTTGTTCCTACACCTTCCTGGGTGCTGACCATTTCCTCTTGAAGGTTGATTACAGATTCCTGTAGGCCATCTCAAGACTCTAGCCCAAGGGATTTGTAAATTTGCCATTACAGTCTCATTAATATTCTTGAAATAAAAACTTATACAGTCTCCATGTGTGAATGATTGCTAGCTTTTTTTTTTAAATAGATGGGGAAAATGAGAAGGGAGCAACCTTGTTGGCTTAACTCTGTACTGGATTTATTAATTCCCTGTCTATCATATTCCTTTTGCTATCCCACAAAGACAGTTTCCATTTATAAGAGTTCAGGAGAAAAATCACATCTTGATGTCTGTTGTCCCGAGAAGCTAGCTTCATGTAGCCCACATTTAATGGCAGCATTTTCAGACTCTGAGGTAATAGAAAACACACTGAGGGTGCATAAATACACAGGATCACACCAGGAATTCCATTACACAGAGCACAAGAGGAGTGTGGAGAGAGAAGTGTAGCCATACCAGTCGCAATAATTACATTTTATGCTGATATCTCTGGGATTCTCATATCCTAAATGCCTTATGTAGTCAATGATTAGGAGGGGGAATTCTAGGCTTCAGTCTAACACCATGAGAGGTTCTTGTTCATCTCCATATGGCAATGACCCAAAGAAGAAACACTACCTATGAAAATAAAGCCATTATTTGTTGTATCAGCCCTGCCTAGAAACCTACCTGCTGCTGTTTTCTCAATTGTTTGTTGTAAGCTTGCTTTTCCTGTTGAAAAGTAATAGTGGCCTGAATCAGTTCAGATTTCTCACTGCAAAAAATCCAAGAAAGAGAAAAAGACAATATTTGCTGTTTTGATGGTTTTTAAGTCATAATGCAAAGATGATAATGTTTACAGTTTTCTATAACAAAAAACATAGTATCATTTTAAGTGGAAATCTGTGTTTCCAGTGGGTGCACATGTAGAATGGAGTAGCATAGAATAGGATAAGACACGTGAACATGCTCAGCTTGCAGCCTGTTCTAATCTTCAGAGAATGTAACAAGCATCACTGGCTTCCTTTCTTTCTAGGAAGGAGGTACATATAGAAGCTGCACAACAGCAAAGAATCAATTTTCATAGGACTGAGGATATCCCTGCAGCAAAACCCAAGGACCACAGCCTGAGCTGGCTGCAAAAAGTTCCTTCAAGTAGTATATTAGAGACCATTTTTTCTTTAGACAAATGACGTAAAAATACACATTTTCTACCAGGATACTTAACACACCCCCATCCAATGAATTTAGGCACTTTTAGTAAATTAAGAAGAGTATGTTCAGTTGCACAATTGTTATGCTGTGATGTGCAGAAGGGAATCTGACAAAACAGTGAATCTGTGTCTCAGGTGCTTTCCAGACATATTTCTAAAGTTTTTTTGGTTTACAGTTCCAAGCACAGCAGAGACCCCTGACTCCACATAAACCAAGACTCTGGAAAGTACTAAGAGAATTAACATCTGAAAGCATGACTCCTAGTGGAGTTTGGATCCAGAGAGGTTTCTCAAATCAAACCATTTCAACAAGGTAAAAATTATCAGTAAATACTGATGGAAAAAATCACAAGAGTTCTCTGGAGATGTTGTGCCTTCAGGAATGAAGATGCTTGACTGCTGGACTACCACATTTTGACAGAATGAAGCACATGCTTCCACTTGTACCTGTCAGCACTATCTAGCAAAAGTTGTAACATGATAGAGCACTGCAACACCCCAGCTCAATTTTTCAGTCATTTCAGGAGGAGCAATTAGGTTATCTTCCCTCAAGACATAAAGTTCTTTGAGACTGGACAGACCAACCTTTTCCTTCCTTTCAAGACCTTGTTTCAGCATTTCCACACTCTGCTTGAAAAAAGCCTGGGGAATTTCCTACTCTAGACTTGAGTTTCTGTAGAAAGACTTCTGAGGAAAGTTTTCACTTAGTCCCAGGCACCAAAAGCCACCTTCTTTCTTCAAGTCCAGTTGCTACCAACAACATATTCTATCAGAAGAGTGTTTCTGAAGAGCTCATCGGTTCAAGCTCTCCTTGACCAAGTGTGGTGGGTTGACCTTGGCCAACTGCCAGATGCCCACCCAACCACTCTCTCGTTCCCCTTCCTTAACAAGACAGGAGGAGAAAATAAGATGAAATAGCTCGTGGATTGAGATAAAGACAGGGAGATTGCTTACCAGTTACTGTCACAGGCAAAACAGACTTGACTTGGGGAAAATTATTTTAATTTATTGCCAATTAAAATAGATTTGGATAGTGAGAAACAAAGACAAATTAAAACAACTTCTGAACTGTGTGGCCTTCCTTTTACAAGTATATGATTGTATATTTCTGTGAAGTGAATTCTTCCTTGCCAAGTCTCACAGCATCTAGATTTTCCAGGTTTGTTTTTTTATCTCTTAGAGGAACTACATCTGAAGAGAATCCCTATTAAAAATAGATACAGAGGTCAGCAGATTACTTTGTTGGGACTACAGCAGTTGTGACAGCATAGGGCCTCCATGTGTATCACTCTTGTTCGCCTTAGTTCTCTAGGATACTATGGGGTGTGCGTGTGCATGTATGCATGAGTCTCATCCTCATACAGTTATGCAGTCACAGATATAATATGCCAGTATTATTCTGCCAGAGGGGCAATCTGGCACCTCGAAAACCAGCACTAAATCTAATAGCAGATCCTCCAAATTTTCATTCAATTTTTAAAATTAGCAACCTTCAGCTTTCCAAATACATACCAATTTCAGACAAATTGTAAGCAGACAGTATAAAAATTATAGCCTTTGCAAATTTCTAAATGACACTTTTATGGGTTCTTTATTGGCAGTAGCCATCATTATATGATGCAAATTGTCTCATTCAGGGGGAAACAGTTTAACAATAGTGCATCTTTGTGTCTTATGAGGCAAACATCATAGGAAAAAGATCATTATTCACAATGTTTACATTTATAGGTATGTCTAGCTTGTCTTCTCTCAGAAAAGAATTTTCCCTTCTACTGCTCTACATCTCACACCAATGTTAAAGAATATTTCTAGAGATTTTAAATAATACTTATGTGTCTAGCTTTTGAAACACCAGGTCCGGCAAGACAAAAACTCTTGTAATCATGTCCACTACTTGTTTACATACTGAAATGTAATTTCTGAGTTGAACTGCCTGTGTAGAAAGTCATTAGTTAACACAGCTTGAACTACCATAAAGAACCATAAAGGAGAAATAATTTAATTACTATTAGCCTCCACTTATATCTACTATGGTATTTCAAAATCACACTGAATTTTCTCATCAAGACCCACTGTTCTACTAACTCATTTTTCTCTTGGTGATGATGAGTGGAGATAAGTTCTGCTACAAACCAGACCTGTGATAATCATTATTCCACAGTAGGGAGCCAGCTCAGGATTTCTGTTTTACTTAAGTAATTTACTTTCACAATTTTTCACCCTGTCTCACTCAGTAGCCACTTTAACTTCTCTGTTCTCAGAAGAGATTTATTCTGCTATGGATTTTCCTTGTTTAATCCCTTTGACATCTTTCCTTATTAAATTCCAGTCTATCAAGTAAAACAGACTTCTATCACTAATCCTAGAGACAGGCCTGCAACTCTTCTCAAGTTCAGACTTGAATCATCTGCAGTCTTCCCTAAATGGAATCAGTCTGCATTGAAATTATTAATAGTAATAAAATAATGTACCCATTCTGCAAAAAACTCATAGTGGATTTTTTTAGTTGTTTTCAAGCCATTCAGGATGAATTAATTCCTTTACAGAGAAATGTCTTTACTTAGTAATCAAATCATTAATTAAATATTTTACTAAGTAAATTAAGTAGTGATAAATTGTGATCACAGAAGACTGCAGCAAACCTGATCTTGGCTGAGATTCCAGAATCTTCGGCAGAACTGACATTACAGAAGCACCAATACACAGCAGCATATTAACACTGATAAATGTCTTGTTTTCAGAACAACCTTCTGGATGAGTGTAATAAACATAAAACAAGACAATGGCTACTAGAGACAGCAGGTAACTGACAGCTGTAGCTGTCACGGTTTAAAGCTGGGCTGGCTATTAAACCTGTGGCAGATGCTCTCTGTTATTCCCCCCCACACACAAAGGGAAAGGGAAAGGGAAAAGGGAGAGAGACTTCCGGGTT
Organism: Nyctibius grandis; assembly: GCF_013368605.1. Taxonomy (NCBI): domain Eukaryota; kingdom Metazoa; phylum Chordata; class Aves; order Nyctibiiformes; family Nyctibiidae; genus Nyctibius; species Nyctibius grandis. The sequence continues at coordinate 22,508,897 of NC_090694.1, forward strand.
GGAAAGTTAAAACAGTTTTAATAAAATATAATAATGAAAAAGAGTATAATAATAATAATAGAAATAATCAAATATATACAAATATATACAAACATATACAAATATATATACAAAACCAAGATCGAGCTCCCCTGAAGTCAGCCACATCACCACCAGCACTGCAGGGCAGGCTCCAGGAAGGCCCAGGCTGGGCCTAGCGACGGTCGAGAGCTGGATTCAGGAATGCACGGATCGGGATCGGGGGGCAGCAGGAAAACGGACAGAGTCCTCTACAGACACTGGCCATAGCAGAAAGAGAGCGAGACCCTCGTGATCCCCCCGCTTTATACTGAGAATGATGTGTATGGGATGGAATACCTTCGTTGGTCAATTTTGGGTCACCTGCCCTGTCCGCTTCTCCCTGCAGGTGCGACCCCCCCTTCGGCTCTTCACTCGTAAGCAGTGAGGAATTTAGCAGTGACCTTGGTTTCTCTAAGACTAAGTACAGCAAGAGCCTTTCTGCATAACATCCCTACCGGTGCCTCAGTGATAACTACAAACTTCGAGCGTTATCAGTCCTGGAAGCAGACACTGTCTGCAAAACCTGCAGTTAGTTTCAGAAAGTGCAGTTACTTAGAGGAGACTTAGCTGAAAGTAAAAATCACTGAAAGGAAAATTGGCCTGGTTTAGGCCAAACCAGGACATTCCACCCCTTATTCCATACCATTCACGTCATACTCAGATCACCACTACCTTTTCATTTTAAAATATATACAGATAACATTAGTTTATGATTCATCTCTATACAAAAAAGTTCATTAAGTTCATTTAGTTCAGGATTGTGGGTTTCTATCTTTCTAGGAGTCTCCCAGGGTAGGTGAGATGGTATGAGCTTTGTCACAGTTTGTGCCCACGGGTTGCAGGTTAAAGATGTCAGTCTCGAGGAGGCTACTGGATGCCACTTGCAGCTAGCTCCTGTCTCATCACCACTGCCTCAACCTGAAAGACACTTATGAACACTGTTAGTATTATGCAGCAATTACCATCATGAAGTTCAGAATTACGTATTCTCACCCAGGATTAGATCACCTTCAGGGACACATCGGACTTCACCATCCTGCAGCATCACCCACCAAGTACATCCAGGTCCTTGAGCAAAAGCAATCCCATGAATGGGTTTGCCTTTGCCCGTAGCAGGAAGAACCCAGATAGTTTTTCCCAACAGATTCCTTTCATGCACCACGGGGAATTTATCCCCTTCTACTGTATGTAAAAGGTCTGACTGAGCAGGGCCAGCTCGACTGATAGATCCCCTGGTGTTAACTAACCAGGTAGCTTGTGCCAAATGCTTATCCCAGTTTTTAAAGGTTCCACCCCCCCATTGCTTTTAGGGTAGTTTTTAACAGCCCATTGTATCGTTCAATTTTACCAGAGGCTGGTGCATGATAGGGGATGTGATATACCCATTCGATGCCATGCTCTTTGGCCCAGTTATCTATGAGACTGTTTTTGAAATGAGTCCCATTGTCCGACTCAATTCTCTCTGGCGTGCCATGTCGCCACAAGATTTGCTTTTCGAGGCCCAGAATAGTGTTCCGGGCAGTGGCATGGGGCACAGAGTTTCCAACCATCCGGTGGTCGCCTCCACCATGGTAAGCACATAACGTTTACCCTGGCGGGTTTGAGGGAGTGTGATATAGTCAATTTGCCAGGCCTCCCCATATTTATATTTCAACCACCGTCCCCCATACCACAAAGGTTTTAACCTTTTGGCTTGCTTAATTGCGGCGCACGTTTCACAGTCGTGGATGACCTGTGCAATAGAGTCCATGGTTAAGTCCACCCCTCAGTCACGAGCCCATCTGTATGTTGCATCTCTCCCTTGATGACCTGAAGTGTCATGAGCCCACCGAGCTAAAAATAGTTCACCTTTATGTTCCCAGTCCAGATCTATTTGGAACACTTTAGAAGCCTGATCCGCTTGTTGGTTGTTTCGATGTTCCTCAGTTGCCCGACTTTTAGGTACGTGAGCATCTACGTGACGTACCTTCACGACTAGTTTCTCTAGCCAAGCAGCAATATCTTGCCACAAGGTAGCAGCCCAAATAGGTTTCCCTTTGTGCTGCCAGTTGCTTCGCTTCCACTGCTTTAACCACCCCCACAAGGCATTTGCCACCATCCATGAGTCAGTATAAATATACAGCCTTGGCCACTTTTCTCGTTCAGCAATGTCTAAAGCCAGCTGGATGGCTTTTACCTCTGTGAATTGATTCGATTCACCTTGTCCTTCTGTGGCTTCTGTGACTCATCGTATAGGACTCCATACAGCAGCTTTCCACTTCCGATGCTTTCCTACAAGACGGCAGGATCCATTGGTGAACAGGACATACTGCTTCTCATCCTCTGGTAGTTCATTATATGGTGGGGCTTCTTCAGCACGTGTCACCTCCTTTTCTGGTGGCATTCCGAAGTCTTTGCCTTCTGGCCAGCCGTTGATCACTTCTAAGATTCCTGGGCGATTAGGGTTTCCTATTCGAGCCCTCTGTGTAATTAATGCAATCCATTTACTCCATGTAGCATCAGTTGCATGATGAGTAGTAGGAACCTTACCCTTGAACATCCAGCCTAGTACTGGTAATCGGGGTGCCAGGAGAAGCTGTGCTTCAGTACCGATTACCTCTGAGGCAGCTCTAACTCCTTCATATGCTGCCAGTATCTCTTTTTCAGTTGGAGTGTAATTGGCCTCGGAGCCCTTGTATCCTCAACTCCAAAATCCTAGGGGTCGACCTCGAGTCTCCCCTGGTACTTTCTGCCAGAGGCTCCAGGTAGGACCATTGTCCCCAGCTGAGGTGTAGAGCACATTTTTAACATCTTGTCCCATACGGACTGGTCCAAGGGCTACTGCATGCACAATCTCTTATTTAATCTGTTCAAAAGCCTGTTGTTGTTCAGGGCCCCACTGAAAATCATTCTTCTTTCTGGTCACTTGATAAAGAGGGCGTACAATCTGGCTGTAATCTGGAATATGCATTCTCCAGAAACCCACAACGCCTAAGAAGGCTTGTGTTTCCTTTTTGCTAGTTGGTGGGGACATAGCTGTTATTTTGTTGATCACCTCTATCGGGATCTGGCGACGCCTATCTTGCCATTTAATCCCTAAAAACTGGATCTCCTGGGCAGGTCCCTTGACCTTGCCTCTTTTTATGGCAAAACCAGCTTTCAGAAGAATTTGGATAATTTTCTCCCCTTTCTCAAAAACTTCTGCTGCTGTATCACCCCATACAATGATGTCATCAATGTATTGCAAATGTTCTGGAGCTCCACCCTTTTCTAGTGCAGTCTGGATCAGTCCATGGCAAATAGTAGGACTGTGTTTCCACCCCTGGGGCAGTCGATTCCAGGTGTACTGGATACCTCTCCAGGTAAAAGCAAACTGTGGCCTGCACTTTTGTGCCAAAGGAATAGGGAAAAATGCATTAGCAATGTCTATAGTGGCGTACCACTTGGCTGCCTTTGACTCCAGTTCGTATTGAAGTTCTAGCATGTCTGGCACGGCAGCACTCAGCAGTGGTGTAACTTCATTTAGGCCACGATAGTCCACAGTTAATCTCCATTCTCCATCAGACTTTCGCACTGGCCATATAGCACTATTAAAGGGTGAGCGAGTCTTGCTAATCACTCCTTGATTTTCTAATTGTCTAATCAGTTTATGAATGGGGATCAGGGAGTCTCGATTGGTGCGATATTGTCGTCGGTGCACCGTGGTAGTAGCAATTGGCACCTGTTGTTCTTCAGCCTTCAGCAGCCCCACAACAGAAGGATCCTCTGAGAGGCCAGGCAAGGTAGACAGCTGTTTAATGTCCTCAGTCTCTACAGCTGCTTTACCAAAGGCCCATCTATACCCTTTTGGGTCCTTAAAATACCCTCTCTTAAGGTAGTCTATGCCAAGGATGCATGGAGCATCTGGACCAGTCACAATGGGGTGCTTTTTCCATTCATTTTTAGTTAGGCTCACTTCAGCCTCCAATACAGATAACTCTTGAGATCCCCCTGTTACTCCTGAAATACTGACAGATTCTGTCCCTTTATGATCCGATGGCATGAGGGTGCACTGTGCACCAGTGTCTACCAGGTCTCGATACTTTTGTGGTTTTCATGTGCCAGGCCATCGAATCTACACAGTCCAATAAACTCGGTTGTCCCTTTCCTCCACCTGGCTGGAGGCAGGGCCCCCCTAATTAAGGAATGGATTCGTGCTACTCATGGGGATTGGACCTTCATTTCCCCTATTCATATTTGGGAAATAGGGATTTGAGGCCCATCTACCCTGACTGAAGTCCTGCTCACTGGTAACTGGAGCAGCCATCCTCCTAGAAAAATTCTCTCTGGTATTTCTTTTAGCTTGCAACTCACGTACTCGTGCCTGTAGGGTACTGGTAGGTTGTCCATGCCATCTGCTCATGTCCTCCCCATAATCACGCAGGGTAAACCACAGGATACCTCGTGATGTGTTCCGTTTCCTTTGAGCTGGTCCTGTAGGAGGGTGTTTCCTCCTAAAAGCTGCAACGCGGGCCTGTGTAGGTAGAGAGTCAAGTTTATTCTCAGTCCTGGACAGTTTGTCTGACAGTTGTTTAAATGAGTCCTTGTTTTCCTTAGTCAGTTTTTCCACAGCCGAGACGCGGGCCTGCAGTGGGGAAGAAATACTATCTTCATACTGTCGCATACAGTTAGCCATTTCGCCCACACTAGGTCGTGCCATAGCATCTTCTCCCCAGACTAATATTGACAATGTATGGGTGTATGTCGGTGGAGCATTCTTCACAACCTTCCGGAACATGGATCGGTTGCATTCCACTTCATCAGGATCTACAGGATCTACAACTTCCCGTGGGTGTCTATAAATGATCTCTTGCACAGCCAGTTCTCTAAGGTAGTTAATACCTTTTTCTATAGTGGTCCATTTGCTTAGGTGACTCATAACATCATCTTTGTAGGGATACCTGCTCTTTACAGCTGACAAGAGTCGCCTCCAGAGACTGATAGCATTTGACCTTCTTGCAAGCATCTTATCAATACCACCATCTCTGGACAGGGATCCCAACTGTCTGGCTTCTCTACCATCTAATTCCATGCTATCCACCCCATCATCCCAGCATCGGAGCAACCAGGTAATAATTGGCTCACGGTCATAATGACTAAAGTCTTTCCTTATACTTCGCAGTTCTTTCAGGGATAAGGAGTGGTAGGTTATCTCTACGTCTGAGTCCGAGTCCTCCTGTGATAGTTCTGCTTTAGAAGGACCTTTCTTGTGTGATGGGTCTGCTTTAAAAAGGCGATCAAGGAAACCCCCATCTGTGTCAGGCCCTGACTCTGACTGAGAAGGGCCCTCACCTGGGTCATGTGATGGCTCTGCCTTAGAAGGCTCTGAGTCATCATCCTTCACTTTACGAGCTGATTTCTTTTGGTGTTTTCTCCTGGTTACAGGGGCAGCATAATACCTACAGCTGTTGCTGCACCGACATTTAATCTTATCCCACACCAGAAACACATTCAGGACACCTGAAAATAACAGCATGCCCTGTTTGAATTTTGCAGGGATCAGCTTGGCAAAAAAGGAGCAGATACTGTCAAAATCAGTTAAAAGACGCCCGGAGTGCGCAGCTATTGATTCGCGATTAAAGCTGCCCATCATTGTATCATAGAGATAAGAGATCGGAATAATAACTGCCCAGTTTATCGTGACATAAATCAGTATTAAAACCCATACCAAAACGATACATTTCGACCAGCGCCCACTGCTAAACCACATATGTAAGCACTAACAAACAGCACATATGGCAAGTAAGGTATTATTACACTTAACTCTGAAACAAGCTTTATAAAGAAAAGAGGTAACACAAGGTTCACAAATGACATTACCATCTTAGCTATCTGTTTTAATTTCTACTCCCTCGTAAATCTCAAAGGAAGAAATCTGATACTCTCTTGGCTGAGCTCTCCGGGTCTCCTCCCACTGGAGCTGGGATTCAACTTATCAGAGCAACCTGTCGGAGCTTCTCTCAAGCCCCACGTTGGGCGCCAATAAATCTGTCAGGGTTTAAAGCTGGGCCGGCTGTTAAACTGGTGGCAGATACTCTCTGTTATTCCCCCCCACACACAAAGGGAAAGGGAAAGGGAAAAGGGAGAGAGTTACGGGTTGGAAAGTTAAAACAGTTTTAATAAACTATAATAATGAAAAAGAGTATAATAATAGTATTGGAATAATCAAATATATACAAATATATACAAATATATATACAAAACCAAGATCGAGCTCCCCTGAAGTCAGCCACGTCACCACCGGCACTGCAGGACAGGCTCCGGGAAGGCCCAGGCTGGGCCTAGCGACGGTCGAGAGCTGGATTCAGGAATGCACGGATCGGGAGCAGCAGGAAAACGGACAGAGTCCTCTTCAGACACCGGCCATAGCAGAAAGAGAGCGAGATCCTCATGATCCCCCCGCTTTATACTGAGAATGATGTGTATGGGATGGAATACCTTCGTTGGTCAATTTTGGGTCACCTGCCCTGTCCGCTCCTCCCTGCAGGTGCGACCACCCCTTCGGCTCTTCACTTGTAAGCAGTGAGGAATTCAGCAGTGACCTTGGTTTCTCTGAGACTAAGTACAGCAAGAGCCTTTCTGCATAACATCTCTACCGGTGCCTCAGCGATAACTACAAACTTCGAGCGTTATCAGTCCTGGAAGCAGATGCTGTCTGCAAAACATGCAGTTAGTTTCAGAAAGTGCAGTTACTTAGAGGAGACTTAGCTGAAAGTAAAAATCACTGAAAGGAAAATTGGCCTGGTTTAGGCCAAACCAGGACAATCTGATCAGTAATGTTGTTACTGAGTAATCTGGGAAATCTTACCAAGCAAGCAACTGAAGGAACATGTAACCCATTTAAATTGTTCCCCCCAGAAAATAGCTTATATAGTAATTGTATTGTAGCAATATTTTTGAAATTATATGCCCAGAAGACCACATATGCAGGTTGCACACTGAGCTTGCTGTGGGGCTAGTATTGCCTTACATGGTATTTCTCCACATTGTGATCCCTCATCTTATATGGCTATAGCTCCATTTGATGATCATGTGTCTTATATGGCTATAGCTCCATATGGAGATCATGCACCATTTAAGGTAGTGTCCGAGCACCATACACACAAAGGAGAGAACTGGCACAGAGGGGGAGCAGACATGGAATGTTATGATTGGTGAACAAGTCCAGGTAGTGCTTCCAAGACTCAATAATAAAAAATGCCAGTCGGATGATGGAATTGGAATTCCCCAAGCCTATTGGCTGGTCCAAGTCACTTGTCCAGAGAAGAAATCATACCCTGCTTCCTGATGGCCTGCTTGAGAACCGTGGTTATGTAAGTCTTTGCATGCCCTGATATTAAGTTAGCCCAGTATTAGTGAATTACTGGGTTTACTGTTGTTTCGACCTGGATAATTGTACTACTGATTTGTATTTGTCACTGTACTGTTATTTTGAGATAAAATGTTTATCCCTAAAGCTGTTGATCTGGTATCAGTTACCGTCTCCTGAACCTATAACTCGTTGGGGCCACCTTAAGTCCCTTACACTCACAAATTCAAATTTTCTTGTGATACCATAAAAATGTATGAAATTGACATGAATGGCTTCTACCAAATTAAGAGTTTATTAGCCCATAATTTGAAAGTCACTGCTGAAATTTTTATATGTGTGACAATGGTGATGGAGAAATGCTATCATCTGCCCCATTTTGCTATCCAGTAAAGCTCTTACGCAGCTGAGTGAACACTTTGTTGAACTGAGACCTTAACCAGGAAAAAATGAAACTTATGTTAAAGACACAAATGTAAATGACATTCTTGTTTCACTGAGAATGAAGGCTATTTGCTTGTCACCCCAGTCCAAAGGGTATATTGACACTGATGGTAAAGCTTGAATCTAAGCCAGATATCAAAACGTGCCCATTGCACATTTAGCAAAGAAGTGTATTCTAGAAGGTAGTCTTAGCTCAACACTGGAGTCAGCCTAAATACATTTGGTGCCTTAGCATGGGCCCTGTTTCCCTTGCTCATGATTCTGGATGGATTGGAGTGGGTTAACCCTGGTAGGCAGCTAAGCCCCACACAGCCACTGACTCCCCTGTCAGTAGGATGGGGGAGAGAACAGAAAGAGCAAAAGTGAGAAAAACTCATGGGTCAAGATAAAGACAGTTTAATAAGTGAAAGAAAAAAAAAAGAGAAAAAAAATAAAGTGAAGAAAAGGCAATCACTCACTGCCTCCCACAAGCAGATATATGCCCAGTCAGTGTCTGAGCAATGGCTAGACCACCACCATCCCACCCCCATTTTTATTGCTGAGCATAACATTATCTGGCATGCAATATCCCTTTGGTCAGTTCGGGTCAGTTGTCCCAGCTGTGTCCCCTCCCAACCTCTTGCCCACCCCCAGTCTACTTGCTGGGGGAACAGAGTGAGAAACAGAGGTGGCCTTGATGCTGTGCAAGCACTTCTCAGCAATAGCCAAAACGCTGTTGAGTTATCAACACTGTTTTAGTTGCAAATCTAAAACACAGCACCACATGGGCTGCTATGAAGAAAATTAACTCCCAGACAGAGCCAGTACCTGGATCTATAGTGTTTTGATCCAGCCCACAGATTCAGAGATATGCTAAAATGCTTATATATTTCACAGGAAATTCATGCTCATTGCAGTGGATTATTGTTTGTTTCTCTCATGTGAGTTTGGAAAATCCACAATTTCAATTTTTTGCATCTAACCTACAGGTAGACTGTGACTGACTTAAGCCAACAGTATAGATGGAGAGCATGAAGTTATGAGACTCACAGTGGAGATGTTTCCAGTAGGAGTGCTGGCTTTATTTCCAGTTTGCTGAGGTCATTTACCTCTCTAGTGATGTTTACATGGTCATTTCCATATTTAATGTTATTTGCTATATTTAACGTGTGGGGCTTTCTGGGACCAAAGGAATATTCTTCCCTTTTGCATCATCACCCTTTCCTTGCGTAGCATAGATGCTTTTCTATAGGATTTTAATCTGCTTGTATTGAACTCTCTTGGACTCATTTTTCAAAGTCTGAGAACAGAAGAATGGGAGGACTGGTCTCTTAGCCACAGAACTTTGCCAAGCTCAGGGTCTGCCTTGCAGATATTTAGGTGAGTGCAAATACAGATATATTAACTCCCTCTGAGTCATCTCTGCAGCTGCTACTGAACATAGATGGACATCAGTCAATAATAGTTCAAGTCCTATAGGAGTCATATTTCCAGAGGCTAGGGAAGCAGAAAAGGAGCAGTCACAAGGTAACTCTTACAAGATAACTCCTGTTCTCAATACAGATATTCTCTCCACAGCTTGTCCTGGTTTGGGCTAAAACAGAATCAATTTTCTTTTCAGTGATTTTTCCTTTCAGCTAAGTTTCTTCTGATTAACTGCACTTTCTGAAACTAACTGCATGTTTTGCAGACAGTGTCTGCTTCTAGGACTGATAAAGCTCAAAGTTTATAGTTATTACTGAGGCACCGGTAGGAATGGAATGCAGAAAGGCTCTTGCTTATACTTATTCCTAGAGAAACCAAGGTCACTGCTAAATTCCTCACTAATTACAATGAAGAGCCATAGAAGGGTCGCACCTCCAGGAAGGAGCAGACAGGACAGGGGACCCAAAATTGACCAACAAGGTATTCCATCCCATACACGTCATTCTCATTTTAAAGCTGAGGGATCGCGAGGGTCTTGCCCTCTTCTTCTATGGCCAGCGTCCAAAGAGGACTCTGTCTGTTTTTCTCCTGCCCTCGATCCCAATCCACACGTTCCTGAATCCAGTTCCTGTCTGTTGCTGGGCCCAGTCTGGGCATTCCTGGAGCCTGCCCTGCAGTGCCAGTGGTGACATGACCATCATCAGGGGAGCTCGATCTTGGTTTTGTATATATTTATTTCCATTATTATTATACTTTTTTTCATTATTATAGTTCATTAAAACTGTTTTAACTTTCCAACCCATAAGTCTCTCTCCCTTTTCTCTTTTCCTTCCCCTTCTGGGGGAGGGGAGGAGGGTTAATAGAGAGAGTCTGCCACTGGTTTAATAGCCAGCCCAGCTTTAAACTGTGACACAGGTCCTTGAGGGTTTTACTGAAGAAAAAATTTCCTTTCTCTCCTGTGCTCTCTGAGTAGCATGCAAGCTCTGATATATGAATGTTGGGTTTTCATCTTTCACCAAACTGTGATATATAAAATTACTATAAACAATAAACGCAAAGTCAAAACTAATAAAATTACAACTGGATGTAGCATCAAATTCAAAGCTCCAGTTGCTGTTGGTGACCATCCAAAAAGAGTTTCCCACCATCTTTTTTTTTTTTCCATCTTTCTTTACTCTTTCTAGGACGCAGTGTATTCTCTCTGCATCATGATGGACGTAATCAGGGTTCTCTGTCCATTGTTCCGAATTCATTTTAGCAGTTGACACAGGTCATCATGTTGCAAGAGTTTTCTTACCAATGTGAGATTCATTCCAATGGGGGTAGGCAATAAATCTTGATACAACGTGTAGTTATATTGTAGCAATTGGTGGGATGGTACAGGAACTGAATAGTTAAAGTCGCATCCCATAATTTCAGTAATGTTACAAATACAGATATTTGAGTGATTATATATATCTACAGTGGTGTTGTCTATAAATATAGAATCACAAAGGGTTCTCATACAAACACATCAATTTCTGACATGTACAAGTACAGTCTCAGGGGTTTCATCAGGATGTATTTCAAAATGACAAACATTTTGTTCAGTGTCAAGATAAATGTCTTGGGCCTTAATGGTCTTACTTTCACAAATAAATCCTTGTGGTTCTCTTACAACACATGCATCAACATCAACAGTTTGCCATTTGTTCCCATTTTTTTGGGACCGATACTCTATATTCTAACGGATAGAGTACAGTTCCATTGTGATTTAATCCCAGTGCAATGATTGGGCATGTGGTGTATACCAAAGCATTGTGTATTGTTAAAACAAAAGCTGTGGCTTTACTGTCAGTGGGGTCATAAATGAAATTAACTAAATACCACCAAGATTGGAAATCCTTTTTGAATTGAGTCGCATTTTCCCAAATTACCTTATGAATCTCAGTGGGCAAGGTGCCCTCATTGCCTTCCCTTATAATTACTGATATAGTAGATTGCACCCATAACTGAGAAACACGTATGGTGCAGAATGTACTATAGCTACAGTATCAATTAGCATAAATAAAAGAAGTGAGGGTCTCCACCCTGTGGGTCAGACAGGTGAATTGTATGGGGAGTGGGTTCTGGAAATAATGTGCTGTTTTTCTAAGTCTGTTATTACATCAGAAATTTCATTTCGTGTGGCAGCAGAAATCAGATACTGTGGGACGTATTGGTAATTTTCAAATCAGTGAGGACAGGGGCTGCATGGAGTGCGCATACTGTAGCCTCCCAATTTCTACTGGGGTTGGGGTCGGTACTTGAACCAAAGGACCACATGCTGCCATCACAGAATCATAGAATTGTTTTGGTTGGAAAAGACCTTTAAGATCATCAAGTCCAAACGTAAACCTAACACTACCAAGTCCACCACTAAACCATGTCCCTAAGTGCCATATCTATACATCTTCTAAATACCTCCAGGGATGGTGACTCAACTACTTCCCTGGGCAGACTGTTCCAATGCTTGACAACCCTTTCAGTGAAGAAATTTTTCCTAATATCCAATCATCTAATGGATGGGGGAGAGAATCAGAAAGGTAAAAGTGAGAAAACTCATGGGTTGAAATAAAGACAGTTTAACAGGTAAAGCAAAAGCTGTGCGCACAAGCAGAGCAAACCAAGGAATTCATTCACCACTACTCATCAGCAGGCAGGTGTTCAGCCATGTCCAGGAAAGCAGGGCTCCATCATGCATAACGGTTACTTGGGGAGACAAATGCCATAACTCCGAATGTCCCCCCTTCCTTCTTCTTCTCCCAGCTTTTTATTGCTGAGCATGACGTCATATGGTATGGAATATCCCTTTGATCAGTTGGGGTGAGCTATCTCATCTGTGTCCCCTCCCAACTTCTTGTGCACCCCCAGCTTACTCATTGACAGGACAGTGTGAGGAGCAGAAAAGGCCTTGACTCTGTGTAAGCACTGCTCAGCAATAGCTAAAACATCCCTGTATTATCAACACTGTTTTCAGCACAAATCCCAAACATAGCCCCATATTAGCTACTATGAAGAAAATTAACTCTATTCCAGCCAAAACCAGCACACCATACTATATGATGTCATGCTCAGCAATAAAGTTCAAGGAAAGGAGGAGGAAGCAGGGACTTTTGTGGTTACGGCGTTTGTCTTCCCAAGTAGCAGTTATGTGTGCTGGGGCCCTGCTTCCCAGGAAGTGGCAAAACATCTGCCTGCGATGGTAGTAGTTAATAATACCTTATTTTGCAGCATGCTGTTAGATATCATCCATGGAAATGTTTCTCCCATTTTGATCATTCTAGCTATTATAGGATTTTTTTACAAGGAAACAACTCTATTTATAATTTCTACTGTCAAACAGAAAGGATGTTCACATGAGAACTTCTTGTTGCACTGTTAGATAAAGGCAAGGCCGTGCAGGTGGTGTAATTGTCAGTACAGAGTGGGAGCTGCCTGCAGGCTGTTCTTTTACAACCAGTAGACTAACTTTATCCTGCAGGCAAGGGATTTGTGCAGCACAACACAGGCCCAAAGGCTATGCTGTACATGCAGCATAGTGCAGCGCAGCATAGTGCAGCACAGCACAGGCCCGGGCCTATTCAGGTTAACTCTTATGTGGATCACTAACTCCTCAATGTACAATGATTTTCCAGTCAGGACCACTACAATACTGTAACCCATTTAAAACTTGGAACTGAGTGGCAAGGGAGAGAACTACTATCACCAGGTAGGAAGTCATTATTATTTAGTATTTATTAGTCTATTTTCCCCCTATTTGGGCACCTACTTAGTGTCCACATGATACTGCTTATATTCACAAAGTTGAAGAATATTCCTTTTTTTTTATGTTTTGGTTTGACATTGCTTCTGCATTTAAATTTTCCCCAGGTTTTATATGTGTGCATGTTCAATTTGAAAATATAGTGCTTAAAAATATGGTCAAAGCTTGATTCCATGTGAAAGTTGAGCAATGTGTAAATTAAACTTAATGAAGATGTGTTTATAACAGGCAGCATATCATCATTCTGTCTGCAGTTCGTAGTTTCCTCTGCATTAAAAAGTGCACCAAATCCTTTTATTTATTTCAATACTACTCTACCTCCAGGAAATATCTGCGACTAATAAAAAGCAAACGAGTTTGAATGTTCCACTCTCTTTGGTTCAAGTTCTTGCTTTGGAACTCTAGTTTAGTTTTAAAAAAAAGACAGCCAGGAAGAAAATCACTCTTGGTCCAAACAGTTTGTTGTGGCCGCCTTTATACTCTTCCTGCTTGACAGCTTGCCCATGGACTTACAGTCTTCTCATCAGCAGCTGTATTAAAGCTCCATAATATTGACAAGATGTATTCTTACTTGAGTTCCAGAATACATATTAGTGAGATGGCAATTGATCTCTGACTTCAGAAAGACTTGTGGAAATACATTCTAGGATGAAAAGCAAGAGAAATCACATAATAGTGAATAGATGCTACTAGGAAATGGGTCATGTAGAGCTCAAGTCCCTTCCATCTAGCTTTTCTTCCTGTGGGGTGTAAGGTTCTTAAATTAGGGGTTTACACCTCTAAAAATAACAAGCCCCTGAAAGGAAACACCCATCAGTACAGGCACAGATGGCCAGATATCATTCTCCACAAAAAAAGGAGGAGTTGCTTACATCACTGGAAAAAATTGTTAGATCTTGATAGAAGAGCTTGAATCTGATGGAAGACAGAGCTATGCTACAGGGAAAAGGAGAATCATGACCTGTTCAGAGGTATGGATTGGTATGTTATAAATGATCTAGAGCTCCGAGTATCAGCTTATACAGTGCTGCTGTACTTGTCAAGATATTCTTAACACTAACTGTAAAGCAAGACTGTGGAGTGCATGCCAGTGAAATGGTCTGTAAATACACAGGACAAAGAAAGCCTGGAGCATGTTTCTGTGCTGATATCTAAGAGGTGGTATAAGGTGATGCCATTTCATTACAGTTGTGAAAATTGCTCACTCCTTAATATGCAGTTTTAGGCTAGAAATACAGTAGATACATATTACTGGGATGTTGGTGACTAAGTAATTCATAAAATGAGCACTGTATTGTTTAATGAACCAAAGCTATTGATTATATATGTGTGTGTTTACAGCCAAAATACTAATATTGCTGTGTTCACTCCAGGCATTACTACATTGTGAAGAGAGTTGTTTTAAAAGCTGTTTTACATTTGCATTATATTGTTTCCTGCTCTATTGTATAGATGGATGACAGTCAATGGCTAGAGGAGTGACAGCAGAAACTGATTCATTAAAGCTTTACATTTTATTTAAGTCATATTCTACTTGTACAAACTCAAAACTTCGCAATCTAAGAAGAGCTGAAAGCAAAAATTATTCAAATAATCACCACTTGGTCTTTTTTAATTCTACTGATTTTAAAAGGTTATTATTATAGAGGCAATTTTTTCTTGGGCAGACCTTTTTTGATCTTTTCTATATCTGGAGGTAAGCAGACTTGTTCCCAGTTAAGGAAAGAGCTACAAAAATAATAGGAAATTGGTGCTATTTTTGCTTTACTGGAACTGCTTGACTATTTGAGGATAATCTTGTTTTGTTAAATTGCTATGCTACTATTTTTAAAGGCTCTTACACTGAAATCAATCAAGCTTTAGCACACTGAATATCACAGTCACAGGAAGCATTTTCTCCCTATGAATGCACACTGCAGCCAGTAAGATCATGTGCAGTGGCTCTGTAGCACCAGAACTCAGCAGAACACTTATGAATGTAAAAACACACATAAACTTACCTATGTTCTTAAGTCTTATTTAGTTCCATAGGGTTAAAGCATGTGCTTAAGAACTTTACTGAATTGGGGATCCTATTATTAAAGGAGGGTTCTCATTAAGCTTTATGCTGCCCGAAGCACTGAGAGAACATATTGGCATTGAAAGCAAGAACAAACAATAGCCAGAAGACAAAGCCAGCTTCACAATTCTCTATACTTCTGAATAGGCTGCAGTGAGTAGAGTCATCTTTTAGTTTTGTCTCTGATTAACTTAGAGCTTTTGGCATAAGCAAATAAATCTTCCCTGTTTCTGAGTTTCTGTGGCATCACTGCCTTAATAGAGTTAATGCCTACACTAGTTTGAATTAACATTCACTTCAAGATGGTTTATCATTTGCTCTTGTTAGGGCCCCAAACTGGGGTCCTATTTTTTATTTTTCTGAACAAAATGTTATAAAAAGGATAGAATGGTTAAAACCCGACACATTAGACCTAGTGCTTCTTATACTGGTGTCCTGGTTTCATTGGGATTTTGTTTCAGTTTGTGGCCAGCCATGGTGATCAGGGCCATTAGCAGCTAAATCCAGGGCAGCTGACCCAGGCTGGCCCACAGGTGTATTCTATATCATCAACAATCAAGTTCACTATAAAAGGGAGGGCTTTGGGGGGAGAGGTGGGGCTTTTCCTATCCTATCCTATCCTATCCTATCCTATCCTATCCTATCCTATCCTATCCTATCCTATCCTGCTGCAACTCTGTAGCTAAGTATACTTTTGTGTGTTTTGTGTTATCATTTATATTGTTTTCTTTATTTTATTAAATCTGTTTAATTTTAACCCACAAGTCTCCCCCTTTTTCCCAATTTCCTTCCTTGGTTGGGGAAGGGACATTGATATTGGGTGAGAGAAAAACTGCTATTGTTTAGCCTTGGGTGCGGACTAAATGAAGACAACCAGTCAGTTGGTATCTAAGCAGTCCACTGCATCTACTCTTTCTACAACATCTCCAGGTCCTCACCAGAAGGCTGAAGACCAATGCAAACAACAACAGTTGCTTTTTACCAGGCTTAAATATTGTTACATAACCCACTTTAATGTTCTGTAGACTAAGTGGGACCCTCTGAAGTTTCTCTTGATTTATGGTAGAGTATTTCAAGACAAAGTTGCACTTCCAAGGTTACCTTCACATATTTCATTCAGGGGACCTGCCAAGCTTTTACTGAGAAAATCAGTGGTGTCTCTTCCAGCACTTTCAAATTGAGTCCCAAGTATGGAGAGCAGAGCTAGAGGTTTGAGTTGTCTTCTGCATTAGCTCTTGTAGTGTGACAGGCATCTCTATGTATTTGCAGTCAGAAAAAAAATAGGCAAGGCTATATGTTGATCTTCTACTGTTCCAGGTGGCTGGAACATTGTTAAGCATTCCACCTTAATAAGAAAGTGAAACCTGCAATTGGATCACTTATTTTTCTTGGAAGGTATCAAGAGTGAAGGTCTTAGAAGATCTTTAGAGCATTTCTTTTTTCAATTGAAAACTAAAGGCAATTTTTTTTATCCTCATGGACCTAACTTTCATCTGTCCATAATCATGACTTGTTCTAGGATTCAGCTCAATGTATGAGTATTCTGCTGTTTCAGCTGGAAATCTGGGGTTCTATTTTCTGATTTGTCTGGGTTCTTTTTCTTCCTTTTTTGAATGTCATATTCATTATAATGGGGTCCAAGACCACTCTCAAGTTGTGCTCTACAATTCTTAAAAAGCCTTTCTCATTACTACCGTGATTAGAGCCTTTATTTTCCTCCTTCAAGTCAGAGGATCTTTTGGAGGGACATGTTTCTGGCTGGTGGTGCACTTTTCTCTTTGTATTTTCTTCTTTTAGCTAGCTATGAACAAGTCAGGGCTTCAGAAGGGAAGCCATCCTGTATATCTATATTCTGTCAAGATCACTAGGGTTAGATCTCAACATGAGCAGAGTGCCAAACAAGTCCCAGCTGCTTTCCAGATGAAATAAGAACAGCCCTTTTGTGAAACAAATTCAGAATATTTATTTTATTTACCCATACTTTACAGAAGCTACTTCTTTGGGGGCCACCATCCCCTCTCACCAAATTATTTTCACAACTGAACTCTATTTGCTTTGTGCTCATTTACACACATGCTTGTGGTTGATGTGTGCTTCTGAGTCTGTTTTGGGATGGTGCAGACATTCATAACATCCATAATCACACTCTATAAGGGCATCTGTGGCAGTGTGCTCCCCACTGCTTCTGCTTAAGCAATAGTTACCAGTGGCAGTTATGATGGCTGCATCTGGCTTAAGTTGGACTCTGAGGAGACAGATAACACCACAATAGCTAAGGGCTATAAATCTTGCTTGACAGCTAAGGGCTAGTTGAGCATGTGTCAACTGAAATATGGCTGGTATGCAAATATGACTATAAGTCAATCATCTTACTCCATAAATAGGGGACAGCCCAGAGCCTGTTGAGGTCTCCTGCATGGCAATGGGCTGCACACCAGGATCTCCCCTTGAGTAGGGACATCTCTCAAAGTTACTCCTCAAGGTTGAGAGAATCCTTATTGCTTCAGATATTCAATAAGTGAATTAGGAATTGTTGCCGCTTGTCTGCGGCAAGCTCCGTTCGGTTGCTGGCTGGCCTGAGGCTATCCGCACCCCAGGGCCATTGAGCACTGACACCAATGTGAGGATACAACAAATGGCGTTTATTTAACTGCGCAACAGCCTTATATAGTCGTCTTGTCCTGTACGAACTCGCGCGATACTTGCACATCCTGCTCCTTTCGCCATGCCTACCTTTCCGTTACAACCCGAGCTTTTCCGGTTGCCGTACCCTAATCTACTTACATTTCCCCCTCCCCATGCTTCAAGTCATGTGAAGTAAAGAGTATCGCTGATTCTGGAGCCTTGCGTCAAAGTGTAAGCGTAACTGGCGGATACAACATCCTGCAAAACGGAAGGTTTTCGGTATCAACGGACACCGAGGACTTGTGTTATTCGCAGTTAAGGCAACAAACATATAACAAGGTTGTGATGGTGTATCTATAGATAGAGGGAGACAGTACCATGTCTGGTTATGTACCCGAGCCCAGGGTCTCCAGTAGGATTCCCCTGCAGTTCCTGTGACGCAAAGCAAAAGCAAGCTAATCATGAGCGCATTGTTCAAAGCTTTTGTTTCACTCAGCAACGGTCGCCGTTCCTCATCTTTCTTGGCGCCCCGCCGCTTTACCAGACTCTCTGTACTGTCATGACTCCTCACGTCTGAAGGTTGAGGCTGGTGCTGTTTCGGCTTCCCCCACAGGTACTCCTGCAAAACATAAAGCTCGGACAGCGTACATATTACTTCGGGTTGAGGTTTTGTTTTAAATCAGGGCGCAAACAGCGTGTAGGGACCCACTGTATAACATCATCCCGTTTGATGGCGGCATACCCCCTCCCGTGATGTAGCAGTTCCCAACCTGTTTCCCGCTCCGCTGTCCCAGGGAACCGAACCTTGACTGAGGGGCCCACTTCTGGCACCCCTGGACCCCAATGTCGCTCAATTGGGGCACGCTCTTGGTCTCCCCGGGCAAAATGATTTAAAGAATAAAGAGCGCGATGTAAAATGTGAGATTGGTAGTTGACAGGAATTACGTCTGGGAATCCTTCCCCCTCCCCAAGAATCTTAATTCTGTGTTTTAGCGTGTGATTAGCGCGCTCTACAATGGCCTGCCCGGTAGAATTATACGGAATGCCGTGTTTGAGCGTGATACCCCACCGCTGACACCACTGACGTGTGGTATGAGCAATAAAACAGGGGCCATTATCAGTTTTGATCTCGACAGGTAGGCCTAGCCAAGCGATTGCAAGATTCCAATGTAGCTGAATGGAGCGTGCTGTTTGTTTCCGATGCGGGGTGGCCACAATCATCATACTGTAAGTGTCCACGCGCCTCTATATTAGTTCTGATTGGCTTATGCTAAAAAGCTATATCTTGCAGGTGCAGCATTCTTTCTTATTTTTCAACTTCCCCCATATCTTGTTGGTCTCATAGCCAAGGCCCTTGTTCTGTATTATGATTGGCTAGTTCATCACCACCCCATTACCACCCCCTGGACATGCCTGGACATAGCTCGTTCAGTAGCTCGTTCCCACCATTGTCCCGTGGGAACCCCACAATTCCCCCTTTTTGTTTTTGAACGAGCTATGTCCTATCTCGTCCTTTTTGTTTTTGCAGAAGCTGTTTCAATGTACTATGAGCACGTTCCACAATCGCCTGACCCATAGGCGAATGAGGAATCCCAGTGACATGTGTAATACCCCATAGTTGACAAAATTGACGAAAAATCTGTGAACAGTATGCTGGTCCATTATCAGTCTTAAGTTGTTGTGGAACCCCAAGACTTGCAAAGCAAGCAAGTAAATGATGTTTGACATGACGACCTGTTTCCCCAGTTTGTGCTGTTGCCCATATTACATGTGAAAACGTATCAACAGATACATGAACATATTTGAGCCTTCCAAATTCTGCAATGTGAGTAACATCCATTTGCCACAGTTGCAACGCACTCAGTCCTCGAGGATTTACCCCTATCCCAATTCCCATGCCAATTTTCTGACAACTAGGACAAGCACTAACTAATTCACGTGCTTGTGTCATGGTGAGGTGAAATTGTTTTGCTAACATTTTCGCTGATTGATGAAAGAATTGATGGGATAGGCGCACTTGTTCAAATAAATTTAGTGATATTTACGTATAGGACACAAGTGTGTCTGCTTTATTATTTCCAATGCTCAAACCTTGATCAAATTGATGACTACGAATGTGGGTGACAAAATAAGGTATCTCTCTGAGGTTTATTGCCTGATGCAATTGTAGCAAAATGGTGTAAAGTCGCATATTTTTCACTGGTCGTATAAAAGCTCTTTCAATTCGATTTACAATGCCTGCTGCATAAAGAGAGTCTGTTACAATATTTACAGGTAAATCCTTCCATTTTACAAAAACCTGATATATCGCAATGTTGGGGTCCGCGCGAGGAAGGAACTACAGCACACCAATATGGTGCTCTAGTAGCCTCTTTATTTTGGTTAACACACACTTTTATAACCTACATACTCTCTTATGTAACGGTTACACACTAAGCTATTGGCTACAAGTATTGTCCATAATCTGGCTGCGTGCCACCTCTACTGTTCTAATTGGATACTTACTATAAACTTAAGCAAGCCACTTCCCTATGCTTTCTTGCTATCTCATGCTGTTACATAACAGTGTACTGGTATGTTCTCTCTATAACTTTCCCACGGTCCAGGCCCCTACATCACAAAAAATTCAAGTGTCTGCAATGAGTCCTCAGTTTGTCCTGAGAATTTGCAATGTTTCCATTGTCCATCCTCTTGTCAGGTAATGTGATCACTTTCCTGCATCAGTAAAAACAGTTAGTCCAGTCACAGGTATCTCTGATCTGATAGGTTTTTCTTCCCAATCCTGTTTGCAAATAAACTGTAGCTTTTTATCTTTTGGCAGATGTGTTAACAATTGTCCAGTAAAGTCCTGTAAGGCCATTTGAAAAAGAGTTGAGTGATTTGTTAACCACTGTAGATATTCCTTTCTGATAGGTAAATAGATAGCATCTGAGTCTAGTCCGGTAATGTCTGTAATTCTTTTACGCACTTTGACAAGCAATTGTGCTATTGCTTCCACTCTGGTACAAATAGTTGTTTTAGGATGAAAAGGTGGAAAAACCCATTCTATGATTTGCTGTTTAATGTCCGGCACCTGCACAGTCATTGCAGTAGAATTTGTAAGGTCAGAAACCAAAGAGTCCACTAGAGCATTGCCTTCTGCAATAAACCCAGGCAAATTAGTATGATTTCTTACATAAACATAAAACAATGCAGTTTGGATTTGAATTTCTTGCCACAGAGCTCGCAGCAATTCAAAAACACACTGATTACATATATGCTCTATAACAGATCTATCCAATTGCTTTATAATGCCAGCTACATATGCTGAATCAGTAATCAAATTAAAGGGAATGGGAAAATTCTGAAATATTTTTAATACAGCTCGTAATTCTACCACCTGAGGTGAACCCTTTTGTTGTACTACCATAGATTCCCACTTGCCATCAGAATACCAGTTTCAGAAAGTGCAGTTACTTAGAGGAGACTTAGCTGAAAGTAAAAATCACTGAAAGGAAAATCGGCCTGGTTTAGGCCAAACCAGGACATTCAGACAAGCCTTGCCTGTGTTCCCAGATCCATCCGTAAAAATGGTAATTCCATCCACAGGAGTGTCTGCGCACCACACTCCTGTGGCAATTGGAAGTTCCACACTCAATTTTATAACAGGATGGGAGGGCAAGTGGTAAACAACCTGTCCCGAGAAATTCTCCATAGCTGTTTGCAAAGCAAAGCTATTAGCCATACACCACTCAAAATATTGAGCTGCAATAGGAACGGTTAGTGATGCAGGGATCTCTGGCCACAAGCTCCCAACATCGCATCCGTCCTTTGATGAATAATCTGTGCCAATAGCTCTGTAACGAATCTGATCATTCTGAATTCCATTGACCAATTATTGCATATGGAATTTGCCTATCAAACAAAGTGATAATTTGTATTTCCTGATTCAAATCAATACGATGTACAAATTTGGAATGTAGCCTGCTTTCTATTTCTGTAATCAGTTGCTGTACCTCTGAAGTGTGGAAGACCCTCAGCCTGCAAAGAGCTGTGCTTTACTTGGGGAGCATAAGATTTGCTTGGGAACACTGCACTGAGAATAGTTTTTGCTTGCTTCTGAGATAAAGGAGCCGAGACCAGTTCACAGGGCTCTTTGAGGCATGTAACAAGTAAACATGTGTTGAAGGTCAGTTCTGAACACAGAGCTGAAAACAGGAATGGTTGTTGATGTTTTGAGCCCAGGACACTGTGGGCTCTTCCCAGGCTGGGTGATGAGTGCTTAGCGTGTGAATGTTGATGTTATCTTGAACTGCCTAGTCTGGCTCCTGCATTGTAGCAGTTACATAGGGTAGTAGCATAACAATAAAAAGCCTGTCACGGTTTAAACCTGGGCTGGCTATTAAACCTGTGGCAGATGCTCTCTGTTAACCCTCCCCCTCCCCCCGAGGGGAAAGGGAAAAGGGAGAGAGACTTACGGGTTGGAAAGTTAAAACAGTTTTAATAAACTATAGTGATGAAAAAGAGTATAATAACAATAATAGAAATAATCAAATATATACAAAACCAAGATCGAGAGCTTGGAAATCCTCCTCGGGCAGAGTTGCTCCCCCAACACGGGCAGAGGGGAAAATGCAGTAGCTCCACCCAGCACGGGCAGAGGGCAAAATGCAATAGCTCCCCTGCCATCACACCTGCAGGCTTTTAACTGGAGAATTGGCAAAGCTGGTACCAATCAGTGGGAGACAGGAGGGCCCCTCCCTCCTGGGCCCCACCTCCAGGAGGCAGTGGGTTAGTGATAAATAGGAGAGTGAGAATGATGTGTATGGGATGGAATACCTTGTTGGTCAATCTTGGGTCACCTGCCCTGTCTGCTCCCCCCTGCAGCTGCGACCCCCCTTTGGCTCTTCACTTGTAAGCAGTGAGGAATTTAGCAGTGACCTTGGTTTCTCTAAGACTAATGGGCCTGGTTTGGGCCAAACCAGGACATTCCACCCCTTATTCCATACCATTCACATCATACTCAGATCACCACTACCTTTTCATTTTCAAATATATATACACATATCACTAGTTTATGATTCATATCTATACAAAAAGTCCATTAAGTTCATTTGGTTCAGGATTGTGGGTTTCCATCTGGCTAGCAGTCTCTCAGCAGTCTCTCTGGCTAGCAGTCTCTCTTTTGTCATGGTTCATGCCCACGGGTTGCAGGTTAAAGATGTCAGACTCGAGGAGGTTACTGGACGCCACTTGATGAAGCTAGCTCCGGTCTCATCACCACTGTCTTAACCTGAAAGACACTTATGCAGCAACAACATACAGTTCAGAATTAAGTAGTCTCACCCAGAATCAGATCACCTTCAGGGACACATCGGACTTCACCATCTTGCAACATCACCCACCAAGTACATCCAGGTCCCTGAGCAAAAGTAATCCCACGAATGGGTTTACCTTTGCCCGTTGCAGGAAGAACCCAGACAGTTTTTCCCAACAGATTCCTTTCATGCACCACAGGGACTTTATCTCCTTCTACTGTATGTAGAAGGTCTGACTGAGCAGGGCCAGCTCGATTGATAGATCCCCTGGTGTTAACTAACCAGGTAGCTTGTGCCAGATGTTTATCCCAGTTTTTAAAGGTTCCACCCCCCATTGCTTTCAGGGTAGTTTTTAACAGCCCATTATACCGTTCAATTTTCCCAGAGGCTGGTGCATGATAGGGGATGTGATATACCCACTCAATGCCATGATCTTTGGCCCAGTTGTCTATGAGACTGTTTTTGAAATGAGTCCCATTGTCTGACTCAATTCTCTCTGGCGTGCCGTGTCGCCACAAGATTTGCTTTTCGAGGCCCAGAATAGTGTTCCGGGCAGTGGCATGGGGCACAGCGTATGTTTCCAGCCATCCGGTGGTCGCTTCCACCATGGTAAGCACATAGCGTTTACCCTGGCGGGTTTGAGGGAGTGTGATGTAGTCAATTTGCCAGGCCTCCCCATATTTATATTTCAACCACCGTCCCCCATACCACAAAGGTTTTAACCATTTGGCTTGCTTAATTGCGGCGCATGTTTCACAATCATGGATAACCTGTGCAATAGAGTCCATAGTTAAGTCCACCCCTCGGTCACGAGCCCATCTGTATGTTGCATCTCTCCCTTGATGACCTGAAGTGTCATGAGCCCACCGAGCTAAAAATAGTTCACCTTTATGTTCCCAGTCCAAATCTATTTGGAACACTTTAGCAGCCTGATCCGCTTGTTGGTTGTTTTGATGTGCCAGGCCATTGAATCCACACAGTCCAATAAACTCGGCTGTCCCTTTCCTCCACCGGGCTGGAGGCAGGGCCCCCCTAATTAAGAAATGGATTCATGCTGCTCACAGGGACTGGACCTTCATTTCTCCTATTCACACTTGGGAAAAAGGAATTTGAGGCCCATCTACCCTGACTGGGGTCCTGCTCACTGGTAACTGGAGCAGCCATCCTTCTAGAAAAATTCTCTCTGGTATTTCTTTTAGCTTGCAACTCACGTACTCGTGCCTGTAGGGTACTGGTAGGTTGTCCATGCCATCTGCTCATGTCCTCCCCATAACCACGCAGGGCAAACCACAGGATACCTCGTGATGTGTTCCATTTCCTTTGAGCTGGTCCTGTAGGAGAATGTTTTCTCTTAGCTGCAACGCGCGCCTGTGTAGGTAGAGAGTCAAGTTTATTCTCGATCTTGGACAGTTTGTCTGACAGTTGTTTAAATGAGTCCTTGTTCTCCTTAGTCAGTTTTTCCACAGCCGAGATGCGTGCCTGCAGTGGGGAAGAAATACTATCTTCATACTGTCGCATACAGTTAGCCATTTTACCCACACTAGATCGTGCCATATCATCTTCTCCCCAGACTAATATTGACAATGTATGGGTGTATGTCGGTGGAGCACTCTTCACAACCTTCCGGAACATGGATCGGTTGCATTCCACTTCATCAGGATCTACAGGATCTACAATGTCCCGTGGGTGTCTATAAATGATCTCTTGCACAGCCAGTTCTCTAAGGTAGTTAATACCTTTTTCTATAGTGGTCCATTTGCTTAGGTGGCTCATAACATCATCTTTATAGGGATACCTGCTCTTTACATCTGACAAGAGTCGCCTCCAGAGACTGATAGTGTTTGACTTTCTTGCGAGCGCCTTATCAATACCACCATCTCTGGACAGGGATCCCAACTGTCTGGCTTCTCTGCCATCTATTTGCATGCTGTCTGCCCCATTATCCCAGCATCGGAGCAGCCAGGTAATAATAGGTTCACCGTCATAACGGCTGAAGTCTTTCCTTATATTTCTCAGGTCCTTCAGGGATAAGGAGTGGTAGGTTATCTCTACATCCGAGTCCTCCTCTTGTGATAGTTCTGCTTTAGAAGGACCTTTCTTCTGTGATGGGTCTGCTTTAAAAGGACGATCGAGGAAACCCCCATCTGTGTCAGGCCCTAACTCTGCCTGAGAAGGGCCCTCACCTGGGTCATATGATGGCTCTGCCTTAGAAGGCTCTGAGTCATCATCCTTCACTTCACAAGCTGATTTCTTTCAGTATTTCTTCCTGGTTACAGGAGCAATTGGTACAGATTCGATAGATGCTGGGGTCTGAGTAGATGCAGTGGCTGTCGTGGGAGTGTTGAGAGTCTGAGTAGCTGCAGTGGCCATCTTGGGGGGTGTAGCAGCTGTGGTACACGCTGCCGAGGTTTCAGTGGGTTTAGTGGCTGTAGCGGCAGTACACACTGTAGGATCTGAGGTGGCTGCATAACACCTACAACTGTCCCTGCACCAATATTTAATCTTATCCCACATCAGAAACACATTCAGGACAACCAAAAATAAAAACATGCCACCTAGACAGCACCATCCTAATTTCGCAAAATCTAGAGGAATCAGCTTGGCAGAAAAGGAGAAGGTACTATTTCCCAAAGTAAAACTGGAAGTGTAATCATTAACACAATCAGCTAAAGGACGCCTGGAGCGTGCAGATGAAGTTGCTGCTACTGATTCGCGATTAAAGCTGCCCATCATTGTGTCATAGAGATAAGAGATCGGAATATTAACTGCCCAGTTTATCACAGCATAAATCAGTATCAAACCCCATACCAAAACAATACATTTCGACCAGCGCCCACTGCTAAACTGCATGTAAACATTCATAAGAAGCAAGCAATAACACAGTGCCCACGGCAGGTAAGGCATCATTGCAATACTCAACTGTGAAAGAAACTCTATAAAAAGATGAGATAACACAGCATTCAAAAATGACATCACCATCTTCACTATCTGTTTTAACTTTCCAACCCCTTGTAAATCTCAAAGGAAGAAATCTGATATTCTCTCAGCTGAGCTCTCCAGGTCTCCTCCCACCAGAGCCAGGATTCAACTTATCAGAGCAACCTGTTGGAGCTTCTCTCTTGCCCCACATTGGGCGCCAATAAATCTGTCATGGTTTAAAGCTAGGCTGGCTATTAAACCTGTGGCAGATGCTCTCTGTTAACCCTCCCCCCCCACCCGAGGGGAAAAGGAAAAGGGAGAGAAACTTATGGGTTGGAAAGTTAAAACAGTTTTAATAAAATATAGTAATGAAAAAGAGTATAATAACAATAATAGAGATAACCAAATATATACAAAACCAAGATCAAGAGCTTGGAAATCCTCCTCGGGCAGAGTTGCTCCCCCAACACGGGCAGAGGGGAAAATGCAGTAGCTCCACCCAGCACGGACAGAGGGCAAAATGCAATAGCTCCCCTGCCATCACACCTGCAGGCTTTTAACTGGAGAATTGGCAAAGCTGGTACCAATCAGCGGGAGACAGGAGGGCCCCTCCCTCCTGGGCCCCACCTCCAGGAGGCAGTGGGTTAGTGATAAATAGGAGAGTGAGAATGACGTGTGTGGGATGGAATACCTTGTTGGTCAATCTTGGGTCACCTGCCCTGTCTGCTCCTCCCTGCAGGTGTGACCCCCTTCAGCTCTTCACTTGTAAGCAGTGAGGAATTTAGCAGTGACCTTGGTTTCTCTAAGACTAATGGGCCTGGTTTGGGCCAAACCAGGACAAGCCTTAGGCCTTTCGGCTTCAGGCCCTTGCATCCTCGATCTCAGTCTGTGCCTTCCTTGCCGCCCGCCGCACTGAAGTAGTGTGTCGTGGTGCTGTTAAAGTTGTGTCCCCTTCTAACAATTGGAATAGAGACTGCAATTGTGACAACGTAAGCCCCAAGTACGGCCGCAGCCATAACTTGAGCCTTATGTTCCACAGTACCCACTTTTGCACATGCCTTTATCATAGCATTCAAATCTGTTTTTCCAGGTAAAGCTTCAATGATCTTTTGACAATCAGCATTAGCATTATCCCTGTTTGCCACAGGTCCAAGGCTTGGCAGCCGCACAGGTTAACCCTGCGTGGAAACACCAGTCCTGCGCTCCCTGCGGTTCGGGCTGCGAGTTAACTGCTTAGGCCTGGAACTGGTTGGGAAGATTCATTTGTGTCAGCACACGGTTCCCCCCTGCGTTCTTTCTCCAGTTTCCCTGTATTCTGCAGCTGGTTGTTATCAGCTGACCTTGAGCATTATACTGAGACCTGCACAGCTTCACAAAATGCCCTAGCTTCCCACAGCAATGACACATCAAAACAGAGTTATCTCTCCCACTCAGCTTCAACTTCTTAAGGCAGTTTTCCTTAAAGTGACCTTCCCATTCGCATGTATAACAACGATGAACTACCTTAACTGCCGCCGCAAAAGTTTTTGCTAAATGCTCCATCTGAAATGTGGTGGTTCCTACTTTCTCACAAGCATCCATTAGCTCAGTTAAGGTGGGGCTACGATTTGCCATCCCTGCAACAACTTTCCTGCAGTCCTCGCCTGTGTTGTCCTTTGCTAACTGTAGTGGCAATGCTTCTCCCACAACCCTCCAATCCAACAGTTGCCAAATATTTCCTCCCCCAGGACCCGCACCCACAATCACCGGATACGCTTGTGGAATTATAACCCCTTCTAATAACGCATCTCGAATGACCCCTTTCCATTTCCCTCCTCCCTCACCTCCCCCCTCTTCCCCTGTATACGCGGGCGGACGCTGACCCTCTCCCTCACCTCCCACATTACCAGATGGACGCAAACCTCCCCCCTCGCCCTGATCTAAAGGTGGAGTAGGGAGTTGTAAAGGAGGTTGAGGTGGCCCTAATACTTGTCCCAAACACAGAGGGGGGTTTGGGGGAGACATAGTCACGTGTCCCGAGGCGTTGGCTGAACGGTGCTGCTGCAATTCCGTCTTTAATTCTTCCAGTCGTCTACCAAGCTCTGTCATGTCAAGTTCGTGTCCATTTCGTGATGGTAACAGTCCTTTAAGTCCTTGTGACTCTGGTACTGCTGACTCCGTAAATGGCGAATCCGGTAAAGGTGGATACAAAGCAGGTTTACCCTCATTCTTGTCCTCCTGCTCAGCCTCATCCGTAGAGAGATCAATGAGAGGGAGGAGGGGGTTTCGGAGGGGGTTTTGGCCAAGTCTCCTGTTCAGCATCTGAATCAATTAGTCCAAATCGAGTTTGTGTTTTAGGGCGCACTACCGTTTCTAATGGATCTGTATCTATTTTTCTCGCTCCCCGCTCCTCAGCTTTTTTCGGAGCCGTCCGTACCGACGGCGATAAAGGAGCTGCCACCGGTACAGCCACCGGGGCCGTGGGAGGTGCTGGTCCCGCAAACAGTGAGGGGGTAGTAGGCGCTTGCGATCCTAAAGCCATAAAAGCTGTATGTGTGACTTCTCTCTCTGCTTTTATTCCTTTTAACGCTTCACTAACCAGCCTCCATGTAGCAGACAATTTAAAGGCTTCCTTATCACCACTTGACACCGCATTCCAGAGAGAGTCACCAATCTTCTCCCATAAAGGCAGTTCAAAGACATCATTAAAGGTTGTAAAATGTCCTTTATCTTTTGCCCAAAACAGTAACTGCTTTAATGCAGCTTCATCGTATTTAATTCCTCTCTCAGAGAGTATATGTTGGAGGAGTTTCACCACTGCCACTTCTGTCTTGGTCAGGGTAGACCCCATGTAAACACGTCCGAGCCGCATCCCATGTCGCCCAGTCCTCCCGCGCAGCCTGTAGCAGCCACAAGATAACTCCCCATGTTTTTAATTCTTTGGCAGAACCCGCTGCCATAGCTCGCTCAGCAAGCTGCATCGAGCACCGCTCCCAGGCACTTGGCTGTAAACAATCAGCCGGTCCTGCCACCGCCCCCTCCTTAACGAGGCGGTCCACACACTGGGCTACGTCTTTCGATTTCACAGAAATCTTAAATTCCCTGCCCAGTAACGAAATCACCTTTATCAAGGTTTCCATGGTTCGCGAACCCACTCCGACCACCTGCGGTCCGCCAGCCCAGCAATCACGTCGGGGTCACCACTTGTTGCCGCTTGTCTGCAGCAAGCTCCGTTCGGTTGCTGGCTGGCCTGAGGCTATCCGCACCCCAGGGCCATTGAGCACTGACACCAATGTGAGGATGCAACAAATGGCGTTTATTTAACTGCGCAACAGCCTTATATAGTCGTCTTGTCCTGTACGAACTCGCGCGATACTTGCACTTCCTGCTCCTTTCGCCACGCCTACCTTCCGTTACAACCCGAGATTTTCCGGTCGCCGTACCCTAATCTACCTACAGGAATAAGCATGCTGAAACTTTGTAATCTTAGCTAAGTGATATAAAGGATTGATTGTGCATATATAATCCTTTAGACATAAACCATTGACCAAGTCTGGATCCAGTTGCACCGAGACTCTTCTCTGAGAAGGAATTTAGAATGCAAGGGGATCCTCTCTGAACCTCATGACTCAATGGGAGGGTTTCCCTGACAGTTTTGTCTGACCCTGTCCTCTATGCAGTAAATAATCAAGTGTACCTTGCCATTGAATCTAGTTAAACCACTGTCGCATTTACCATTGAACTTTGTTAACTCACTGTCTTATATCAATAAAATATATTGTTGCTTCTCTTGTGAGTGAAGTGCATCACTCTTTCCGCAACAGCATCCACTTCTAGTATGAATTATGACCTCAGCTCAGAGGCTGAGTCAGTCTTTTACTGCCTAGCCACACAATGTTCTCTTTCTGAAACTATAAGTAATATTATCATGGGATTTAGCATAAGATGGCTGTAGAGAGAAGACATATCAACCAACGTTAACAGTAAGTTAGGAATTTACCAAATGAAATGTTAACTTGCTAAATTGTCTATCAATCAGAAGGCTTTATAACTTTCATTGCCATTATGTCACTGAACTCTTCTTCGTTCACTTCACTGAAGATATAAAGCTAAGAATTTGAATAAAAGCAAGAAACTTCATTGCAAATCAGCATAATGTGTTAAGAGTACCTAATTATAGAAACATAAGTAAAAGTTTGCTGATACCCTTCTGTATTATATGTTATATTTCTATATAGTATTGCTTTGATGTATCATGATAAAACATACATGAAAATTACTCAATGCCTAATTATAGCACAGCTTCAAAACATAGAGAGGAATGCTTAATACTGATACACTGTCTGCCTTGTCCTGGAAGTGTAAAGGAACCTCTTGATCTACACTATGCAAACGGAGGTGTGGGAGATGTCTCCAGTCTCTCTACCTTATGTAACTTTTGATCATACAACATTTTTGTATATAGCTTGTAGGGTAAGAAAAGTCATACTTAACAGAGGACCTTCTCCATTTGGTAGGGCTTAAAGCAATGAATCATGGAATCATAGAATGGTTTGGGTTGGAAGGGACCTTTAAAGATAGTCTAGTCCAACACCCCTGCCATGGTGTCCTGGTTCGGACTAGGACAGAAACAATTCTCCTTTCAGTAATTTTTCCTTTCAGTTAAGTTTCTTCTAAGTAACTGCACTTTGAAGTTGACTACATGTTTTTCAGACAGTGTCTGCTTCTAGAATTGATAATGCTTGATGTTTACAGTTGTTACTAAGGTAACAGTAATAATGGTATGCAGAAAGGCTCTTGCTTAGACTTATTCCTCTAGAAACCAAGGTCACTGCTACATCTCTTATGTTTCACAAGTGAAAGGGTGTAAAAGGGTCACACCTGCAGGGAAGAGGGGACAGGACAGATGACCCAAAATTGACCAATTAAGTATTCCATCTGTCACGGTTTAAAGCTGGGCTGGCTATTAAACCTGCAGCAGATGCCCTCTGTTATCCCCCCCCTCCCCCCAGAGGGAAAGGGAAAGGGAAAAGGGAGAGAGACTTCTGGGTTGGAAAATTAAAACAGTTTTAATAAACTATAATAATGAAAAAAAAAGTATAATAATAATAATAGAAATAATCAAATATATACAAATATATATACAAAACCAAGATCGAGCTCCCCTGAAGTCAGCCACGTCACCACCGGCACTGCAGGGCAGGCTCCGGGAAGGCCCAGCCTGGGCCTAGCGATGGTCGAGAGCTGGATTCAGGAACACACTGATCGGGATCGGGGGCAGCAGGAAAACAGACGGAGTCCTCCTTGGACACCGGCCATAGCAGAAAAAGAGCGAGACCCTCGTGATCCCCCCGTTTTATACTGAGAATGACGTGTATGGGATGGAATACCTTCGTTGGTCAATTTTGGGTCACCTGCCCTGCCCGCTCCTCCCTGCAGCTGCGACCCCCCTTCGGCTCTTCACTCGTAAGCAGTGAGGAATTCAGCAGTGACCTTGGTTTCTCTCAAGAACAAGTACAGCAAGAGCCTTTCTGCACAACATCCCTACCGGTGCCTCAGTGATAACTACAAACTTCGAGCGTTATCAGTCCTGGAAGCAGACACTGTCCGCAAAAACATGCAGTTAGTTTCAGAAAGTGCAGTTACTTAGAGGAGACTTAGCTGAAAGTAAAAATCACTGAAAGGAAAATCGGCCTGGTTTAGGCCAAACCAGGACATTCCACCCCTTATTCCATACCATTCACGTCATACTCAGATCACCACTACCTTTTCATTTTAAAATATATACAGATAACATTAGTTTATGATTCATCTCTATACAGAAAAAAAAAAGTTCATCAAGTTCATTTAGTTCAGGATTGTGGGTTTCCATCTGGCTAGGAGTCTCCCAGGGTAGGAGAGATGATATGAGCTTTGTCACAGTTCGTGCCCACGGGTTGCAGGTTAAAGATGTCAGTCTCGAGGAGGTTACTGGACGCCACTTGCAGCTAGCTCCGGTCTCATCACCACTGCTTCAACCTGAAAGACACTTATGAACACTGTTAGTATTATGCAGCAATTAACATCATGCAGTTCAGAATTAAGTATTCTCACCGAAGATCAGATCACCTTCAGGGACACATCGGACTCCACCATCCTGCAGCATCACCCACCAAGTACATCCAGGTCCTTGAGCAAAAGCAATCCCGTGAATGGGTTTACCTTTGCCCGTAGCAGGAAGAACCCAGACAGTTTTTCCCAACAGATTCCTTTCATGCACCACAGGGACTTTATCCCCTTCTACTGTATGTAAAAGGTCTGACTGAGCAGGGCCAGCTCGGTTGATAGATCCTCTGGTGTTAACTAGCCAGGTAGCTTGTGCCAAATGCTTATCCCAGTTTTTAAAGGTTCCACCCCCCATTGCTTTTAGGGTAGTTTTTAACAGCCCATTATACCGTTCAATTTTCCCAGAGGCTGGTGCATGATAGGGGATGTGATATACCCATTCGATGCCATGCTCTTTGGCCCAGTTATCTATGAGACTGTTTCTGAAATGAGTACCATTGTCCGACTCAATTCTCTCTGGTGTGCCATGTCGCCACAAGATTTGCTTTTCGAGGCCCAGGATAGTGTTCCGGGCAGTGGCATGGGGCACAGAGTATGTTTCCAGCCATCCGGTGGTCGCCTCCACCATGGTAAGCACATAACGTTTACCCTGGCGGGTTTGAGGGAGTGTGATATAGTCAATTTGCCAGGCCTCCCCATATTTATATTTCAACCACCGCCCCCCATACCACAAAGGTTTTAACCGTTTGGCTTGCTTAATTGCGGCGCATGTTTCACAATCATGGATAACCTGTGCAATAGAGTCCATGGTTAAGTCCACCCCTCGGTCACGAGCCCATCTGTATGTTGCATCTCTCCCTTGATGACCTGAAGTGTCATGAGCCCACCGAGCTAAAAATAGTTCACCTTTATGTTCCCAGTCCAAATCTATTTGGAACACTTTAGCAGCCTGATCCGCTTGTTGGTTGTTTCGATGTTCCTCAGTTGCCCGACTTTTAGGTACGTGAGCATCTACATGATGTACCTTCACGACTAGTTTCTCTAGCCGAGCAGCAATATCTTGCCACAGTTCAACAGCCCAAATAGGTTTACCTTTACGCTGCCAGTTGCTTCGCTTCCACTGCTTTAACCACCCCCACAAGGCATTTGCCACCATCCATGAGTCAGTATAAAGATACAGCCTTGGCCACTTTTCTCGTTCAGCAATGTCTAAAGCCAGCTGGATGGCTTTTACCTCTGCAAATTGACTTGATTCACCTTGTCCTTCTGTGGCTTCTGTGACTCGTCGTATAGGACTCCATACAGCAGCTTTGAAAGTATCTCCCTGACTAATCATCAGCCCCACCATAAAACATAATGATTAAAAAAAAGAGACTTTCTAAAGGATAACTCGGCATCAAACAGGTTGATATTTAGTCTTCAGAGCTTTGCCCTCTATCTCTTTCTGAAAGCACTTCCTCCAATAGCTTTATCAAAATTCATATAGATTTTTAAGCATGAACAGGATTTAAATTTTGGCAAGATTTAGTGCAAATAATTTTGAGAACCTTGAAAATCCAGGGGGTCAAAAAAATCTTTCAAAAATAGATTGCTAAGCCTCCTTTCTCACATATATCATATGGGTTCATTAAAAAGTTATTAGCAGTTTTTCCTAGTCCTTATAAATATTATATCCATCATAAGATATGTACATATATTGCACCCTGTAATATTTCTCCTTGAAAGAAAGGCTTGCATAGAGATTCATTTCATTGTTTTAACTTTTGGGACTTCAAAATACTTAAAGTTAAGTACATTAAAGGAAGAGAAGCTGGCCAAACCAAAATAATGAAAATCATTAAATTAACATGAAGAAAATTAAGTGCTAATGAATTTACAAAAGACTGTTTTATTTTTATCTGATTTATTTTCATTCTACAGTTAAAAATGAAAAAAAATAAAAAGCATTAAAGCAGTCCCCACTACCTCTCTGCACTTCAGTCCATGTCTAATCCACTTTATTTCTGTTCTGGTTTAAAATTTTTAAATTGATTTTACTAGAACTGTGTTTATTTACAACCTTTTTTACTGTGGATCTCACTAAGCTTGCTGATTCAATTGGTAAATAACTACATGTATAAGTTGACACACAGACTCCTTTGGTACAGCTTGTGTGAGTGACTGCTCACCATGGAAAGGAAGCAAAGGATTCTTAATATGTGCCTGAGGATTTGTGTTATCAGAGATAAATAAGGCAGCATCTTGCAGTCTCCTGGGCAAAATAAAGTGTTGTATTAAAGTTGTTTAGTAAGCTTGTCTAGAGAAACATGGTAACTCACTTTAACCCATAAAATGTTACCTAGACTTGCATTAGAGACTCCAGACAATACCAGAGGGTGCATAACTTTTTTTAAAAGGCCCAGAAAGTGGCCTTATATTTAGAGTCCAGTGTTTCTT
Organism: Nyctibius grandis; assembly: GCF_013368605.1. Classification (NCBI taxonomy): domain Eukaryota; kingdom Metazoa; phylum Chordata; class Aves; order Nyctibiiformes; family Nyctibiidae; genus Nyctibius; species Nyctibius grandis. Next base: position 22,543,276 of record NC_090694.1, read on the forward strand.
ATGTATAAATATTTTAGTCTTCATTATATCTCACAGATTTGCAATTACCTGTTAAATGAAGGATCAAAAATTGGCTAGAAGTGTGTTTGGATATTCTTTGATATAGCTCCAAGCAGATTCAGAGATATATATGATCTTCTTATGCTGGCCTGCTGTATCTGTTTAACTAGGATATTTCTGTATGCTGTGTTATTCTATCCAACAATTAAAATCTGTTCTGCCTGAATAACCTGTCTTTACAATTTTACTCACCTAGACTTAATTTCATTATGTCATTCTCCGGTGTTTGACTGCCATCTTTGGACCCATATATTTCTCCAAACAGATATCCTGTCATAAAGTATACATATCATACTTAAAGTACTATCTTATGCAAAGTCTTTCCTACATATATAGGTAGATAGATAGACAAGTATTTATGCTACTGTAAAAATATCCCTCTCATATACAGAGAGAAAAAAGTGGAGGAAAGAATGAAGGAGCTCATCAACTATTATCTCTTATTACTAAGGAGATTAGATAAGCATGGGATTTGATGAAATATACTATGAACTCTCCATGTAGATCTCATTTACTAGGGAACTGCTTGGTTACTACACTGATGAGGGCTACCAAATACCCTGATGTAATTTCAATGAGGCCTCAGGCATCCTGGATGTATCCCATGTCCTAGTAAAATAAAAAATAACACACTGAGCTGTTGGGAAGTGACGATCATTTGGGACTGCACTTAAGCAAAATTATTCAATCCTCAGTTCAGGCAGATGAATTCCTAGATGACACAAACTGCATGGCTAGATTCTCAAAGGAACAGACCTGCTAGTTAGCAGTCTAACAGCAACATCTGCAGGCTGATCTGCAGTATGGCAAAAGAGGAGACCATAAAATGTGACATGAACAAATCATGTTGGAAATTATGACTTGTTTTTCCTTTTGATGTGAACTTGCAACGCTGCACTCTGGGAAATGAATCTTTCATTTATACACCCCTGAAAGGCAGTAAAATTCAAGAAATAACCATGTTGTGCTGCTTGTTGCCATCAACTTAGTACTGGAAAAAATGCTACTACAGGGGTGAAAACAGTCCAAGGTAGAGGAGTCAGGAATGGATGAGTGAAGTTGAGCCTGGGAAATAAAAGGTGGGGGAGGGGGAAGGAAGGTGTTGTTTTTAGTTTTGTCTTTATTTCTCACCATCCTACTCTATTTTCAGTTAGCAATAAATTAAATTAATTTTCCCAAGTCAAATGTGCTTTTCCCATAACAATAATTGGTAAGCAATCACCCTGTCTTTATCTTGACCCACAAGCTATTTTCTTTTCTCCCCATGTCCTGTTGAGGAGGGGGAATGAAAGAGCAGCTGGGTGGGAGTCTGGCAGTTGGCCAAGGTCAACTCACCACACTTCTAAAACTCAAAACCCCACTAGAAAGCAATGCCATTCAGTCATTATTTGCTTGGCTTAAATGTGTATTAATGGCCAACACACCAAGCAGACCATATCAAGATATTGATATTTATGAAACAGTGTTAAATGGAAATCTTTGCTCTTACATACAGATTAGCACTAAAAAGCAAAGATGTTGCATTTTGCTAATACTAACAACTGCTCTCATAGCACTCACTTAAAGGCTATAGTAAGAGAGACATCTTTCACATATGGGAAACTGGGAAAAGATAGGGCTGTCCACATTTTTCCTTAAGCAACTCAAATGCTTGCAGCAAACCTTGAGGTATCTGTGCTCGATTTTAAGAGGAGGCAAGCAACTCAGCTTGATATATAATATCAATGAGAATTGTCAGTGTGGTACAACTTTGAAAAACTGATAAAAAGTTTTTTGGAGTTCCAAGAGTTGAAGAACCCTTTTGGAACTTGGGGCCTAGAGGTTTTACTTAAGGTTGCAACATAGCTCAGGGATGTCAGAGGCTGGATTAGAGTACAGGAGATGCTGTCTTTTTCATCTTCTGCTCAGACTGTTTGAGCACACTCCTGCTCAGTAAAACATAGTGAAAGACTGTGTAGACACTCTGATTAGTAGTGTCTCTGATAAAAAAAAAGTTTCCTTTTTAGAATTTTTCACACCACGAGAAAAATCATTTTGGATAGAGAAATGAAATTGATCTTTACCTTGTCATGGTGTGTCACAAATATATGATATGTCCTTCCACTAGGTATTTCTCCTTTGACTTTGCATTGCTGCCACACCAGTTGTCTCAGCTTAACCCACACCCAGGGCTAAACATTAACCAGTTCTTCCATCACCCAAGACCCCTCCCCAGCTGAGAACAGGAATTAGGAAAAGGAGGGAGACTCATGGGTTGAAATGGGAAAAGATTTAACAAAATAAGAACACCAATATCAATAATAATAATATAAAATACACAGAATTATACTCAGGCCATAGAGTAGTAGCTAGTTGCTCCATTGATCACAACCACTGAGAAGAGCTACACACAACTAGGCAAGCTTTCCCATTTATAGTGAACCTGACATTAATGTTACAGAATACACCTGTGGGCCAGCCTGGGTCAGCTGCCCTGGCTTACTGCTAATGGCCTTGGTCATCATACCACAGCTGGCCACAAACTGAAACAAAATGTAACAGAAAAGTGATTATATAAATTTTATTCCCACAAAACCAAGACAGGATTACACCCCTTATTCTATATCATTTACGTCACGTCCAAGTCACTACTATTTTCCCCGTCTCTCGACATATACATATATGTATAAAGACACAGTTATCATTCCCTTAGCCTATGGGTGCTCTCTCTAAAAAGTCCATTGAATTAATTCATTCCAAAACCGTGGGTTCCATTTCTCATAATAGTCTCTCAGGGCAGGAAAAAATGATGTGGGATTCACTCAGTCAGCAGATTGGGACCAGGCCTCAATACAGTGGGATGGAATGGTGAGGCTGGGCACAGAAGGATGATATGTTGCATCTGGAGCTCACAGTTGGTGTATCTGGTGCAGCCCATGTTCATGGTCTGGGGTGATTCTTACTGTGATAACTAACTAGAGAAATGATGACAAGCAGTATCCTATAACAATTAACATCATACAGTTCAAGTTATTAGCTATTCTCACCCAAAATCAAATCTCCTTGGGGTACACATCTAACTTCCCCATCCTTCCTGCATCATCCACCATGTGCACCAAGGTCCTTGAGGCATTGCCCCCCCCCCAAGAGGACAGTCATCTAGGAGGTTGTAGCAAGGTGGGTGTTAGTCGCTTCTCCCAGGTAACAAGTGATAGGAGAAGAGGAAATGGCCTCAAGTTGTGCCAGGGGAGGTTTAGATTGGATATCAGGAAAAAATTTCTTCACAGAAAGGGTCGTCAAGCATTGGAACAGGCTGCCCAGGGAAGTGGTTGAGTCACCATCCCTGGAGGTATTTAAAAGACCAGTAGATGTGGTGCTTAGGGACATGGTTTAGTGGTGGGCTTGGCAGTGCTAGGTTAACGGTTGGACTTGATGATCTTAAAGGTCCTTTCCAACCAAAATGATTCTATGATTCTATACACATATGCATGCATACACACACACACAAGAATATTTCAGATCTAATAATCTTAAGGTCAACTATCGCTTCTCATTATAACATGCCTTATAATTTTGCCAAGTATAATCATCCAGGCTACAGTTTTACAAGCCATATGTCTCTTTCCCCATTGCTAGCTATTTTGTTTTGTCCAGGATACAAAATTCTAGCAAACTTTCTTTTTAGAAAGCTTCTGTTTGGGATAACACTGGTGATTTTGTGTATGGTCTTTTCTTTAAAGTTTGTCTATCATCATCTCTTCTGTGCTCTTAATCTCCCCTTTCCTCACCTTTTGTGTTTCTAGCCCAGCTGTGAAGAGGAAGAATACACCTCAGTGTAACTCAAGGTTCCCAAAGTTTGTTATTAATTTGGTGTCAAAAAATACAGGAGCATCTCATCGTCGTTTAGGGCTTATCCAAATAGAAGCTGGTAAAATGTCAGACACTTATTCTGTTGAATTAAATTACTGAGGACTGTGTGGAGAATGTTGAGATTTCAAGTATACTGATTACCTGAATGGCTGGCATTACAATCTTGTGCAATGGTATTTATCCTTTTCCAGTGTTTCTTTTTTCCATGAGATGAGCAGTGTCTATACTGTGCACTGAAACAGGCAAAGAAAAAGAAACAAAACAAAAAAACAGTAGGCAACCATGAAATTACAGACTATATCAAAATACACATACAGGAGAGATGAATTAATTTTGCTTATTTTCTGACTTTGCAACTTGTCCAGGGAAAAAATTCATTTACCTGCAGCTGAATTTCTGAAGGCAATAATAAGTAGATTTTAAATGGTTTGAGAGTCTGGGGGTGGGGGGGGGTAGCAATTTTGCTAGAATCTTTTCCCTTCATGCAGTTTCTTCAAACATTCAAAACCAAGATCAATCACATAAGCCATGAGTTACCCCCATCAAAAAAAAAACCCCTTTTTTTAAAAAAAACCCAGAACACTAACTTATGGGAAACTAGCTAGATCAGGGGAGTTGCAATAGAATAAACAGGCATCCACTTCTGCTTTCCTGTATTATGTCTAAATTGCCTATGTTAGCAGTGATCACAATTTGTTAGTTTTATAATGCAAACCATTATATGAAACATACTCAGTTGTTTATCTTCTGTTCACTGTAGAAAATTATCCCCAAAATACACTTATCTTAACAGTCTTAGTGCAGGAGTCAAGATCTGTGTAGAAATAGAGACTGACACAATTTCTCATCCTATTAATCTATGTCCAAGTCTCTTCTAAGGCCCTTTGGTCAAATAATGTAAAGTGTAGCCATGTATGTGTATACTCAAGCTGGCGGCAGGGGAGGTGATTGAGTTTAAAAGACTCCAATTTGCAAATTGAACAATCCAGCACTCTTTATTAATACCAGTGTAATGCTTAAGAAGAAAAACATATATTTTTAACCAATATACACTGAGGAAGTGTGGTCTGGATGATCGGGTAGTGAGGTGGATTGTGAACTGGCTGAAGGAAAGAAGCCAGAGAGTAGTGGTCAATGGGACAGAGTGCAGTTGGAGGTCTGTGTCTAGTGGAGTCCCTCAAGGGTCGGTACTGGGACCAGTACTATTCAATATATTCATTAATGACTTGGATGAGGGAATAGAGTGCACTGTCAGCAAGTTCGCTGATGACACCAAACTGGGAGGAGTGGCTGACACACCGGAAGGCTGCGCAGCCATTCAGAGGGACCTAGACAGGCTGGAGAGTTGGGCGGGGAGAAATTTAATGAAATATAACAAGGGCAAGTGTAGAGTCCTGCATCTGGGCAAGAACAACCCCATGTATGAGTACAAGTTGGGGGCAGACCTGTTGGAGAGCAGCGTAGGGGAAAGGGACCTGGGGGTCCTAGTGGACAGCAGGATGACCATGAGCCAGCAGTGTGCCCTTGTGGCCAAGAAGGCCAATGGCATCCTGGGGTGTATTAGAAGGGGTGTGGTCAGCAGGTCGAGAGAGGTTCTCCTCCCCCTCTACTCTGCCCTGGTGAGGCCGCATCTGGAATATTGTGTCCAGTTCTGGGCCCCTCAGTTCAAGAAGGACAGGGAACTGCTAGAGAGAGTCCAGCGCAGAGCCACAAAGATGATTAAGGGGGTGGAACATCTCCCTTATGAGGAGAGGCTGAGGGAGCTGGGTCTCTTTAGCTTAGAGAAGAGGAGACTGAGGGGTGACCTCATTAATGTTTATAAATATGTAAAGGGCAAGTGTCATGAGGATGGAGGCAGGCTCTTCTCAGTGACATCCCTTGACAGGACAAGGGGCAATGGGTGCAAGCTGGAACACAGGAGGTTCCACATAAATATGAGGAAAAACTTCTTTACAGTGAGGGTGACTGAGCACTGGAACAGGCTGCCCAGAGAGGTTGTGGAGTCTCCTTCTCTGGAGACATCCAAAACCCGCCTGGACGCGTTCCTGTGTGATATGGTCTAGGTAACCCTGCTCCGGCAGGGGGATTGGACTAGATGATCTTTCGAGGTCCCTTCCGATCCCTAACATTCTGTGATTCTGTGATTCTGTGACAACCAAGGTACTGCTGCCCCCAGGTGTCCATCACGCATTGACAAATGAGCTACAATGCAGCCACAGGATCTTTAAAAGCAGGCATAGATAGAATATGTAGTCTTGTAGTGAGATGACATGAATATCTAGATTTATTCAGATCTCTGACTCCATAAAACCAGAAGAACTTTTCATTGAGTTAGCTCTAGAGGAAGAACAGTCATTATTTAAGCCATATTCCAGTAATTCATTTAAAAGTCATCTGAGTTATTGACCTGTCCTTCTTCCAGTCTTTGTAATTAAATAGGTACGGCAGATATCAACAGAGATTTTAGATATAGCCTGTATACAAAAATCTCAATTAGTTTTAACAATTAGAAGAGTCTGAAAAGGCTGCTTTATTCCATTGTTTGGTTATTTAGGGCAAAGAACCAGCTCACATGAATTTCTGACTCATTTTTAGTTCCTTTTAATCCATTATTCAGTTTATAAATTTATATGTAAAATCTGAGAAAAATTAATTCAGTATTCAATGAATAAGTGCTAAATATTTGGGTAAGTTATGTTGAATTCTACATACTTAAAGAAATTGAATCCTTGTTTTATAAACAAAGTTGCACTCAACTGAAGCCTCACCATTATCTCTGTAATGGATATGCCCTAAAGTTCTATCACAGTTCAATACTCTCTAACCAGCTTCTTTTAGATATTCCACATGGGGAGGGTTTAATGTTTAATACCAAATTTACATATTTGTAGATATTTGATGTTGCATGGGATTTTTATTTAGCAGAGTGATAATGTACTGAAATCACAATACAAGTACACTTAGCACAATATAGCAATTGATCACAATACAAACGTGATTCCCATTACTGATCTTCATATTATGCTTACCTTAACAACACTGGGCATCACCAGGAACGAATACATGAGTTGAAGCCAGTTCAAGCCCATTGCTCAATTAGTTTATCCATTTAAACAATACAGCCCTTTATCTAAAACAAAGGCCACCGTCCAGTCCCCTTTGTGTTGAGATAAATTCAGCTTTCTTTACGATCCCTGTTTAGGGGCCTGGTTGACAGAGTCCCTTGGGAGGCAGTCCTGAAGGGCAAAGGAAGGCTAGATATTCTTCAAGAACGTAACCTTAAAGGCACGGGAGCAGGCCATCCCCATGTACTGAAAGAGGAGCTGGCAGGGAAGACAACCAGCCTGGATAAACACAGAGCTTTGACTGGTACTTGGGAGAAAAAGGAGAGTTTATGACCTTTGGAAGAAGGGGCAGGCCACTCAGGAGGACTACAAGGATGTCATGAGGTTATGCAGGGAGAAAAGTAGAAGGGCCAAAGCCCAACTAGAACTTAATCTGGCCACTACTGTTAAAGACAATAAAAAATGTTTCTCTGAATACATTAGCAACAAGAGGAGTGCCAGGGAGAATCTCCATCCTTTACTGGATGTGGGGGGAAACAGTGACAAAGGATGAGGAAAAGGCTGAGGTGCTTAATGCCTTCTTTGCCTCAGTCTTTAGTAGTAAGACCAGTTGTTCTCTGGGTACTGAGCCCCCTGAGCTGGAGGACAGGGACAGGGAGCAGAACAAAGTCCCCATAATCCATGGGGAAATTGTTAGCGACCTGCTACACCACTTAGACATGCACAAGTCTATGGGGCTGGATGGAATCCACCCAAGGGTACTGAGGGAGCTGATGGAAGTGCTCACCAAGCCACTTTCCATCATTTATCAGCAGTCTTGGCTAACTGGGGAGGTCCCAGGGGACTGAAGGTTAGCAAATGTGATGCCCATCTACAAGAAGGGCTGGAAGGAGGACCCGGGGAACTATAGGCCTGTCAGTCTGATCTCGGTGCCAGGGAAGGTTATGGAGCAGATCATCTTGAGTGCCATCATGGGGCACGTACAGGAGAACCAAGTGATCAGGCCCAGTCAGCATGGGTTTATGAAAGGCAGGTCCTCCTTGACTAACCTGATCTCCTTCTATGACAAGATGACCCACTTAGTGGATGAGGAAAAGGCTGTGGATGTTGTCTACGTGGACTTTAGTAAAGCCTTTGACACCATCTCCCACAGCATTCTCCTGGAGAAACTGACTGCTCATGGCTTGGATGGGCGTACGCTTGGCTGGATAAAAAACTGGCTGGATGGCCGGGCCCAAAGAGTTCTGGTGAATGGAGTTAAATCCAGTTGGCAGTCAGTCACAAGTGGTGTTCCCCAGGGCTCAGTATTGGGGCTAGTTCTGTTCAATATCTTCATCAATGATCTGGATGAGGGGATCGAGTGCACCCTCAGCAAGTTCGCAGACAACACCAAGTTCAGCAGGAGTGTTGATCTGCTTGAGGGTAGGAAGGCTCTGCAGAGGGACCTTGACAGGTTGGATCGATGGGCTGAGGCCAACTGTATGACGTTCAACAAGGCTAAGTGTCTGGTCCTGCACTTGGGTCACAACCCCATGCAACACTATAGGCTTGGGGAAGAGTGGCTGGAAAGCTGCCTGGTGGAAAAGGACCTGGGGGTGTTGATCAATGGCTGGCTGAATATGGGCCAGCAGTGTGCCCAGGTGGCCAATAAGGCCAAGGGCATCCTGGCTTGTATCAGAAATAGTGTGGCCAGCAGGACTAGTGTAGTGATTGTCCCTTTCTACTTGGCACTGCTGAGGCCGCACTGCAAATACTGTGTTCACTTTTGGGCCCCTTACTACAAGAAAGACATTGAGGTGCTGGAGAGAGTCCAGAGAAGGGCAATGAAGCTGGTGAAGGGTCTGGAGAACACGTCTTATGAGGAGTGGCTGAGGGAATTGGGGTTGTTTAGTCTGGAGAAAAGGAGGCTCAGGGGAGACCTTATCACTCTCTACAACTACCTGAAAGGAGGTTGTAACAAGGTGGGTATGGGTCTCTTCTCCCAGGTAACAAGCAATAGTACAAGAGGAAACAGCCTCAAGTTGCAGCAGGGGAGCTTTAGATTGGATCTTAGGAAAAATTTCTTCACTGAAACGGTTGTCAAGCATTGGAACAGGCTGCCCAGGGAAGTGGTTGAGTCACCATCCCTGGAGGTATTTAAAAGATGAGTAGATGTGGCACTTAGGGACATGGTTTAGTGGTAGACTTGGCAGTGTTAGGTTAATGGTTGGACTCGATGATCTTAAGGGTCTTTTCCAACCAAAATGATTCTATGATTCTGTGATCACTCCCTACATTCTTTCCCGAGCTTTCTTCCATAGCAGGGGTTTGATGATCGGTCGCCAATACAAATTTCTTCCTGCGTGGCTTCCGTCAAGGAAAGGCAATTGTTTCAAAACCTTATAGGACTTCAGGATTTCATAGGAAGCTTAACCCTAAAATCCTTCTGCATCCAAAAGAGGAGACTCATGTCGTGATTTAACCACAGTTGGCAACTAAGCACGACACAGCTGCTCACTCACTCCCCCCGGTGGGTTGGGGGAAAGAATTAGAAGGGTAAAAGTGAGAAAACTGTTGGGTTGAGATAAAGACGGTTTAATAAGTAAAGCAAAAGTCGTGCATGCAAGCAAAGCAAAACAAGGAATTCATTCAGTACTTCCCATCGGCAGGCAGGTGTTCAGCCATCTCCAGGAAAGCAGGGCTCCATCACGCATAACAGTGACATGGGAAGACAAACACCATCACTCCAAGCACCCCCCAGCTTTATATGCTGAGCATGACATCATATGGTATGGAATATCCCTTTGGTCAGTTGGGGTCAGCTGTCCCAGCTGTGTCCCCTCCTAACGTCTTGTGCACCCCCAGCCTACTTACTGGTGGGGTGGTGTGAGAAGCCAAAAAAGCCTTGACTCTGTAAGCACTGCTCAACAACAGCTAAAACATCCCTGTATTATCAACACTGTTTTCAGCACAAATCCCAAACATAGCCCCATACTAGCTACTATGAAGAAAATTAAGTCTACCTCAGCCAAAACCAGCACAACTAAGTAGGATACTGCTTAAGTAATGAAGGCTAAACTCAGCAAACTCATAGTAGATCTCATCTTCCCTCATCTCATTAGAGAAAAAAAAAAAAACACAAACCCAACCAATTATTAATAAATAGCCTGACTTTGTATATCATTAAAAAAATCCTACAGTATGTCATAGAAAGGAAATTCCCCTTAAAGTGGAAATTAAACTAATCTACTTAGGCAAATTTAAATATTTTATATGTTTAGCTAGTCTTGGAAAAGATTATAGGCAACTACCACTGGAGTATTTTCTTGGCTAAAGGTAAATGTTATTAGTGTGATCAGGGTGCTATGAGTGTGTTTCCCTAGCATTTAGAAGTTCAATTTCATTTAAAGGTCATCCTAGCAATGATGATGACAAATGAGTGTTTAGGTAAACAGAAGTACCTCTTCTCTCTGTCTCATGCAAGAAAGTATGACAAGAGTTTTCCTGGAAAAATACTGATACAAAATATGATAAGAGGTGTTTTCTGCTTGATATGAAGCCTCAGACTCCTTGAAAAATAGAGTTCACTGAGGTTCTTTGAGGGTGGAAAAGCAAAGAACTTTGGTGCTTCTGTAGAAATTTTCACATAATTGTTGTAGAAGTTCTCATGAGTTAAGAAAATAAGAATCAATAGAGATGAAATAGAATTAAGAATAGAATAATTAATATAAGTCTATCTGAATAAACACAGGTGGGTTTCATAACCCATGAATAATATTCTCAGAGCCCCTTTGTATAATCCTGACCATGACTGAACAAATCATCAATCAAAGGTTAATGAGTAGCTAGCAGGAGTAGGCCTAGAAATATTAAATTTCTGATGATTTTAGTAAAGGGGATGTATGGTTAACCTTTTCTTTACCTTAAAAGAATATAGAACACTTAGAAATAAAAATTAATAGAGAGAAGGTTCTAAATAGACTTTAGTTGTTTAGGTTAATGTTTAGGAAACATTGGCAGCGGGAACCAGACTCTGGTCAACCTGGACCAAGACGGTGTCACGGTTTAAAGCTGGGCCAGCTATTAAACCTGTGGCAGATGCTCTCTGTTAACCCTCTCCCCCCCCACCTTAAGGGAAAGGGAAAAGGGAGAGAGACTTATGGGTTGGAAAGTTAAAACAGTTTTAATAAACTATAGTGATGAAAAAGAATATAATAACAATAATAACAGAGATAACCAAATATATACAAATATATACAAAACCAAGATCAAGAGCTTGGAAATCCTCCTCAGGCAGAGTTGCTCCCCCCAGCACAGGCAGAGGGGAAAATGCAGTAGCTCCTCTGCCATCACACCTGCAGGCTTTTAACTGGAGAATTGGCAAAGCTGGTACCAATCAGTGGGAGACAGGAGGGCCCCTCCCTCCTGGGCCCCACCTCCAGGAGGCAGTGGGTTAGTGATAAATAGGAGAGTGAGAATGATGTGTATGGGATGGAATACCTCGTTGGTCAATCTTGGGTCACCTGCCCTGTCTGCTCCTCCCTGCAGGTGCGACCCCCCTTCAGCTCTTCACTCCTAAGCAGTGAGGAATTTAGCAGTGACCTTGGTTTCTCCAAGACTAATTGGCCTGGTTTGGGCCAAACCAGGACATTCCACCCCTTATTCCATACCATTCACATCATACTCAGATCACCACTACCTTTTCATTTTCAAATATATATACACATATCACTAGTTTATGATTCATCTCTATACAAAAAGTTCATCAAGTTCATTTGGTTCAGGATTGTGGGTTTCCATCTGGTTAGCAGTCTCTCAGCAGTCTCTCTGGCTAGCAGTCTCCCTTTCGTCATGGTTCGTGCCCACGGGTTGCAGGTTAAAGATGTCAGACTCGAGGAGGTTACTGGACGCCACTTGATGAAGCTAGCTCCGGTCTCATCACCACTGTCTTAACCTGAAAGACACTTATGCAGTAACAACATACAGTTCAGAATTAAGTATTCTCACCCAGAATCAGATCACCTTCAGGGACACATCGGACTTCACCATCTTGCAACATCACCCACCAAGTACATCCAGGTCCCTGAGCAAAAGCAATCCCACGAATGGGTTTACCTTTGCCCGTTACAGGAAGAATCCAGACAGTTTTTCCCAATAGATTCCTTTCATGCACACAGGGACTTTATCTCCTTCTACTGTATGTAGAAGGTCTGACTGAGCAGGGCCAGCTCGATTGATAGATCCCCTGGTGTTAACTAACCAGGTAGCTTGTGCCAGATGTTTATCCCAGTTTTTAAAGGTTCCACCCCCCCATTGCTTTTAGGGTAGTTTTTAACAGCCCATTATACCGTTCAATTTTCCCAGAGGCTGGTGCATGATAGGGGATGTGATATACCCATTCGATGCCATGCTCTTTGGCCCAGTTATCTATGAGACTGTTTTTGAAATGAGTACCATTGTCCGACTCAATTCTCTCTGGCGTGCCATGTCGCCACAAGATTTGCTTTTCAAGGCCCAGAATGGTGTTCCGGGCAGTGGCATGGGGCACAGAGTATGTTTCCAACCATCCGGTGGTCGCCTCCACCATGGTAAGCACATAGCGTTTACCCTGGCGGGTTTGAGGGAGTGTGATATAGTCAATTTGCCAGGCCTCCCCATATTTATATTTCAACCACCGTCCCCCATACCACAAAGGTTTTAACCGTTTGGCTTGCTTAATTGCGGCGCATGTTTCACAATCATGGATAACCTGTGCAATAGAGTCCATGGTTAAGTCCACCCCTCGGTCACGAGCCCATCTGTATGTTGCATCTCTCCCTTGATGACCTGAAGTGTCATGAGCCCACCGAGCTAAAAATAGTTCACCTTTATGTTCCCAGTCCAAATCTATTTGGAACACTTTAGCAGCCTGATCCGCTTGTTGGTTGTTTCGATGTTCCTCAGTTGCCCGACTTTTAGGTACGTGAGCATCTACATGATGTACCTTCACGACTAGTTTCTCGAGCTGAGCAGCAATATCTTGCCACAATTCAGCAGCCCAAATAGGTTTACCTTTATGCTGCCAGTTGCTTCGCTTCCACTGCTTTAACCACCCCCACAAGGCATTTGCTACCATCCATGAGTCAGTATAAAGATACAGCCTTTGTAGGTAGATTAGGGTACGGCGACCAGAAAATCTCGGGCTGTAACGGAAGGTAGGCGTGGCGAAAGGAGCAGGATGTGCAAGTATCGTGCGAGTTCGTACGGGACAAGACAACTATATAAGGCTGTTGCGCAGTTAAATAAACGCCATTTGTTGCATCCTCACATTGGTGTCAGTGCTCAATGGCCCTGGGGTGCGGATAGCCTCAGGCCAGCCAGCAACCGAACGGAGCTTGCTGCAGACAAGCGGCAACAAGTGGTGACCCCGACGTGATTGCTGGGCTGGCGGACCGCAGGCGGTCGGAGTGGGTTCGCGAACCATGGAAACCTTGATAAAGGTGATTTCGTTACTGGGCGGGGAATTTAAGATTTCTGTGAAATCGAAAGACATAGCCCAGTGTGTGGACCGTCTCGTTAAAGGGGGGGGGCGGTGGCAGGACCGGCTGATTGTTTACAGCCGAATACCTGGGAGCGGTGCTCGATGCAGCTTGCTGAGCGAGCTATGGCAGCGGGTTCTGCCAAAGAATTAAAAACATGGGGAGTTATCTTGTGGCTGCTACGGACTGCGCGGGAGGACTGGGCGACATGGGATGCGGCTCGGACGTGTTTACATGGGGTCTACCCTGACCAAGACAGAAGTGACAGTGGTGAAACTCCTCCAACATATACTCTCTGAGAGAGGAATTAAATATGACAAAGCTGCGTTAAAGCAGTTACTGTTTTGGGCAAAAGATAAAGGACATTTTACAACCTTTAATGATGTCTTTGAAGTGCCTTTATGGGAGAAGATTGGTGACTCTCTCTGGAATGCGGTGTCAAGTGGTGGTGATAAGGAAGCCTTTAAATTGTCTGCTACATGGAAGCTGGTTAGTGAAGCGTTAAAAGGAATAAAAGCAGAGAGAGAAGTCACACATTCAGCTTTTATGGCTTTAGGACCGCAGACGTCTACTACCCCCTCACTGTTTGCGGCCCCGGTTGCTGTACCGGTGGCAGCTCCTTTATCACCGTGGGTACGGACGGCTCCGAAAAAAGCCGAGGAGCAGGGAACGAGAAAAATAGATACAGATCCATCAGAACCGGTAGTGCGCCCTAAAACACGAACTCGATTTGAACTAATTGATTCAGACGCTGAACAGGAGACTTGGCAGAAACCCCCTCCGAAACCCCCTCCCTCTCATTGATCTCTCTACGGATGAGGCTGAGCAGGAGGACAAGAAGGAGGGTAAACATGCTTTGTACCCACCTTTACCGGATTCGCCATTTACAGAGTCAGCAGTACCAGAGTCACAAGGACTTAAAGGACTGTTACCATCACGAAATGGACACGAACTTGACATGACAGAGCTTGGTAGACGACTGGAAGAATTAAAGACGGAATTGCAGCAGCATCGTTCAGCCAACGCCTCGGGACACGTGACTATGTCTCCCCCAAAAACCCCCCTCTGTGTTCGAGACAAGTATTAGGGCCACCTCAACCTCCTTTACAACTCCCTACTCCACCTTTAGATCAGGGCGGGGGGGGAGGTTTGCGTCCATCTGGTAATGTGGGAGGTGAGGGAGAGGGTCAGCTTCCGCCCGCGTATACAGGGGAAGGGGGGGGAGGTGAGGGAGGAGTGAAATGGAAAGGGGTCATTCGAGATGTGTTATTAGAAGGAGTTGTGATTCCACGGGCATATCCGGTGATTGTGGGTGCGGGTCCTGAGGGAAGAAATATTTGGCAACTGTTAGATTGGAAAATTGTAAAAGAAGCATTACCACTATAGTTAGCGAAAGACAACACAGGTGAGGACTGCAGAAAAGTTGTTGCAGGGATGGCAAATAGTAATGCCACCTTAACTGAGCTAATGGATGCTTGTGAGAAAGTAGGAACCACCACATTTCAGATGGAGCATTTAGCAAAAACTTTTGCGGCGGCAGTTAAGGTAGTTCATCGTTGTTATACATGCGAACAGGAAGGTCACTTTAAGAAAAACTGCCTTAAGAAGTTGAAGCTGAGTGGGAGAGATAACTCTGTTTTGATGTGTCATTGCTGTGGGAAGCTAGGGCATTTTGTGAAGCTGTGCAGGTCTCAGTATAATGCTCAAGGTCAGCTGATAACAACCAGCTGCAGAATACAGGGAAACTGGAGAAAGAACGCAGGGGGGAACCGTGTGCTGACACAAATGAATCTTCCCAACCAGTTCCAGGCCTATGCAGTTAACTCGCAGCCCGAACCGCAGGGAGTGCAGGACTGGTGTTTCCACGCAGGGTTAACCTGTGCGGCTGCCAAGCCTTGGACCTGTGGCAAACAGGGATAATGCTAATGCTGATTGTCAAAAGATCATTGAAGCTTTACCTGGAAAAACAGATTTGAATGCTATGATAAAGGCATGTGCAAAAGTGGGTACTGTGGAACATAAGGCTCAAGTTATGGCTGCGGCCGTACTTGGGGCTTACGTCGTCACAATTGCAGTCTCTATTCCAATTGTTAGCAGGGGACACAACTTTAACAGCACCACGACACACTACTTCAGAGATACAGCAACTGATTACAGAAATAGAAAGCAGGCTACATTCCAAATTTGTACATCATATTGATTTGAATCAGGAAATACACATTATCACTTTGTTTGATAGGCAAATTCCATATGCAATAATTGGTCAATGGAATTCAGAATGATCAGATTCGTTACAGAGCTATTGGCACAGATTATTCATCAAAGGACGGATGCGATGTCGGGAGCTTGTGGCCAGAGATCCCTGCATCACTAACCGTTCCTATTTTGCAGCTCAATATTTTGAGTGGTGTATGGCTAATAGCTTTGCTTTGCAAACAGCTATGGAGAATTTCTCGGGACAGGTTGTTTACCACTTGCCCTCCCATCCTGTTATAAAATTGAGTGTGGAACTTCCAATTGCCACAGGAGTGTGGTGCGCAGACACTCCTGTGGATGGACCTACCATTTTTACGGATGGATCTGGGAACAGAGGCAAGGCGGGCCTTGTCTGGTATTCTGATGGCAAGTGGGAATCTATGGTAGTACAACAAAAGGGTTCACCTCAGGTGGTAGAATTACGAGCTGTATTAAAAATATTTCAGAATTTTCCCATTCCCTTTAATTTGATTACTGATTCAGCATATATAGCTGGCATTATAAAGCAATTGGATAGAACTGCTATAGAGCATATATGTAATCAGTGTGTTTTTGAATTGCTGCGAGCTCTGTGGCAAGAAATTCAAATCCGAACTGCATTGTTTTATGTTTTACATGTAAGAAATCATACTAATTTGCCTGGGTTTATTGCAGAAGGCAATGCTCGAGTGGACTCTTTGGTTTTTCATCCTAAAACAACAATTTGTACCAGAGTGGAAGCAATAGCACAATTGCTTATCAAGGTACATAAAAGGATTACAGACATTACCAGACTAGACTCAGATGCTATCTATTTACCTATCAGAAAGGAATATCTACAGTGGTTAACAAATCAGTCAACTCTTTTTCAAGCGGCCTTACAGGACTTTACTGGACAATTGTTAACACATTTGCCAAGAGATAAAAAGCTACAGTTTATTTGAAAACAGGATTGGGAAGAAAAACCTATCAGATCAGAGATACCTGTGACTGGACTAACTGTTTTTACTGATGCAGGAAAGCGATCACATTCAGCAGTTATTACCTGGCAAGAGGATGGACAATGGAAACATTGTAAATTCTCAGGACAAACTGAGGACTCATTGCAGACACTTGAATTTTTTGCGATATATCAGGTTTTTGTAAAATGGAAGGATTTACCTGTCAATATTGTAACAGACTCTCTTTATGCAGCAGGCATTATAAATGGAATTGAAAGAGCTTTTATACGACCAATAAGAAATATGCGACTTTACACCATTTTGCTACAGTTGCATCAAGCAATAAACCTCAGAGAGGTACCTTATTTTGTCACCCACATTCGTAGTCATCAGTTTGATCAAGGTTTGAGCATTGGAAATAATAAAGCAGACACACTTGTATCCTATACGCAAATATCACCAAATTTATTTGAACAAATACACCTATCCCATCAATTCTTTCATCAATCAGCGAAAATGTTAGCGAAACAATTTCACCTCACCATGGCACAAGCACGTGAATTAGTTAGTGTTTGTCCTAGTTGTCAGAAAATTGGCATGGGAATTGGAATAGGGGTAAATCCTCGAGAGTTGAGTGCTTTGCAACTGTGGCAAATGGACGTTACTCACATTGCAGAATATGGAAGGCTCAAATATGTTCATGTATCTGTTGATATGTTTTCACATATAATATGGGCAACAGCACAAACTGGGGAAACAGGTTGTCATGTCAAATGACATTTACTTGCTTGCTTTACAAGTCTTGGGGTTCCACAACAACTTAAGACTGATAATGGACCAGCATACTGTTCATAAATTTTTTGTCAATTATGTCAACTATGGGGTATTACACATGTCACCGGGATTCCTCATTCGCCTACGGGTCAGGCGATTGTGGAACGTGCTCATAGTACATTGAAACAGCTTCTGCAAAAACAAAAAGGGGGAGAGGAAACTGAACCTTCTGAGAGACTTGCAAAAGCTGTTTATGTACTTAACCATTTAACTTTAACAGGAGATAAGGAGCGACCCCCAATTGTAATACATTGGGAGGCAGTTCGACAGGGAGCAAGCTATGTGCAAAACAAAGGCAAAGTGTGGTATAGGGAACCAGGTACTAACGAGTGGTTGGGACCAGGGGAACTATTACTAATGGGTCGAGGTTATGTTTCTGTCTCTACAGGCGCAGGAGTACGGTGGATTGTCTCTAAAAGGATGGTTAGCCACATTATTAGAGGGAATAGTTTATATAGTTGTGATTATAATTATCATAGGGATCTGCGTGGGTTGTGTTGAGGCAATCATTGAGAATAGTATATGGAAGTAGTGAGATAATAAATCTAACTACTTCCAAAGGGGGAAATTGATACCGGATGGTTTAGCAACGGTTTAGCAAGAGTAGGCCTCAGAGTAGGCTCTAAAAGGCCTGATCTGTGTTACCTTTAAACAGAATCAGCTTTCCTGTCAGTAGTTTTCCTTTCAGCTAGAATAACAGAGAATAACAGTATGTTCTGAAGTAAACTGCATGTTTTGTAGATAGAGTCTGCTTATGGGAATGTTTATAATAGGCATTATCCTACTTGTGTTACCCTGTTTGTTTGCATGTTTGCAGAAAACTGTGCAACGAATGGTCAATACAACCTTTGTGGCTCAACAACAGAGAGCAGGATTTATGGGTAACCAAGGCTGGGATTCTCTGGCTGGGCTCTGCGAGACACAGGGAACCAGGTTTAAGTAAGAAACAAAAACACAGAATTAAGATTCTTGGGGAGGGGGAAGGATTCCCAGACGTAATTCCTGTCAACTACCAATCTCACATTTTACATCGCGCTCTTTATTCTTTAAATCATTTTGCCCGGGGAGACCAAGAGCGTGCCCCAATTGAGCGACATTGGGGTCCAGGGGTGCCAGAAGTGGGCCCCCCAGTCAAGGTTCGGTTCCCTGGGACAGCGGAGTGGGAAACAGGTTGGGAGCTGCTACATCACGGGAGGGGATATGCCGCCATCAAACGGGATGATGTTATACAGTGGGTCCCTACACGCTGTTTGCGCCCTGATTTAAAAGAAAATCCTAACCCGAAGTAATATGTACGCTGTCCGAGCTTTATGTTTTGCAGGAGTACCTGTGGGGGAAGCCGAAACAGCACCAGCCTCGACCTTCAGACGTGAGGAGTCATGACAGTACAGAGGGTCTGGTAAAGCGGCGGGGCGCCAAGAAAGATGAGGAACGGCGGCCGTTGCTGAGTGAAACAAAAGCTTTGAACAATGCGCTCATGATTAGCTTGCTTTTGCTTTGCATCTCAGGAGTTGCAGAGGAATCTTACTGGAGAACCTGGGCTCGGGATGTTGTATCCGCCAGCTACGCTTACGCTTTGACGCAAGGCTCCAGAATCAGCGATACGCTTTACTTCGCATGACTTGAAGCATGGGGAGGGGGAAATGTAGGTAGATTAGGGTACGGCGACCAGAAAATCTCGGGCTGTAACAGAAGGTAGGCGTGGCGAAAGGAGCAGGATGTGCAAGTATCGTGCAAGTTCGTACGGGACAAGACAACTATATAAGGCTGTTGCGCAGTTAAATAAACACCATTTGTTGCATCCTCACATTGGTGTCAGTGCTCAATGGCCCTGGGGTGCGGATAGCCTCAGGCCAGCCAGCAACCGAACGGAGCTTGCTGCAGACAAGCGGCAACAAGCCTTGGCCACTTTTCTCGTTCAGCAATGTCTAAAGCCAGCTGGATGGCTTTTACCTCTGCAAATTGACTTGATTCACCTTGTCCTTCTGTGGCTTCTGTGACTCATCGTATAGGACTCCATACAGCAGCTTTCCACTTCCGATGCTTTCCTACAAGACGGCAGGATCCATCGGTGAACAGGGCATACTGCTTCTCATCCTCTGGTAGTTCATTATATGGTGGGGCTTCTTCAGCACGTGTCACCTCCTTTTCTGGTGGCATTCCGAAGTCTTTGCCTTCTGGCCAGTCCATGATCACTTCTAAGATTCCTGGGCGATTAGGGTTTCCTATTCGAGCCCTCTGTGTAATTAATGCAATCCATTTACTCCACGTCGCATCAGTTGCATGATGGGTAGTGGGAACCTTACCCTTGAACATCCAGCCTAGTACTGGTAATCGAGGTGCCAGGAGAAGTTGTGCTTCAGTACCAATTACCTCTGAAGCAGCTCTAACTCCTTCATATGCTGCCAGTATCTCTTGTTTAATCTGTTCAAAAGCCTGTCGTTGTTCAGGGCCCCACTGAAAATCATTCTTCTTTCTGGTCACTTGATAAAGAGGGCGTACAATCTGGCTGTAATCTGGAATATGCATTCTCCAGAAACCCACAACGCCTAAGAAGGCTTGTGTTTCCTTTTTGTTAGATGGTGCGGACATAGCTGTTATTTTGTTGATCACCTCTATCGGGATCTGGCGATGCCTATCTTGCCATTTAATCCCTAAAAACTGGATCTCCCGGGCAGGTCCCTTGACCTTGCCCCTTTTTATGGCAAAACCAGCTTTCAGAAGAATTTGGATTATTTTCTCTCCTTTGTCAAAAACTTCTGCTGCTGTATCACCCCATACAATGATGTCATCAATGTATTGCAAATGTTCTGGAGCTCCACCCTTTTCTAGTGCAGTCTGGATCAGTCCATGGCAAATAGTAGGACTGTGTTTCCACCCCTGGGGCAGTCAATTCCAGGTATACTGGATACCTCTCCAGGTAAAAGCAAACTGTGGCCTGCACTTTGGTGCCAAAGGAATAGAGAAAAATGCATTAGCAATGTCTATGGTGGCATACCACTTGGCTGCCTTTGACTCCAGTTCGTATTGAAGTTCTAGCATGTCTGGCACAGCAGCACTCAGCAGTGGTGTAACTTCATTTAGGCCACGATAGTCCACAGTTAATCTCCATTCTCCATTAGACTTTCGCACTGACCATATAGGACTATTAAAGGGTGAGCGAGTCTTGCCAATCACTCCTTGATTTTCTAATTGTCTAATCAGTTTATGAATGGGGATCAGGGAGTCTCGATTGGTGCGATATTGTCGTCGGTGCACCGTGGTAGTAGCAATTGGCACCTGTTGTTCTTCAACCTTCAGCAACCCCACAACAGAAGGATCCTCTGAGAGGCCAGGCAAGGTAGACAGCTGTTTAATGTCCTCAGTCTCTACAGCTGCTATACCAAAGGCCCATCTATACCCTTTTGGGTCCTTAAAATACCCTCTCTTGAGGTAGTCTATGCCAAGGATGCACGGAGCATCTGGGCCAGTCACAATGGGGTGCTTTTTCCATTCATTTTTAGTTAGGCTCACTTCGGCCTCCAATACAGATAACACTTGAGATACTCCTGTTACTCCTGAAATACTGATAGGTTCTGCCCCGTTATGATCCGAAGGCATTAGGGTGCACTGTGCACCAGTGTCTGCCAAGGCTCGATACCTTTGTGGTTTTAACGTGCCAGGCCATCGAATCCACACAGTCCAATGAACTCGGTTGTCCCTCTCCTCCACCTGGCTGGAGGCAGGGCCCCCCTAATTAAGAAATGGATTCGTGCTGCTCACGGGGACTGGACCTTCATTTCTCCTATTCACACTTGGGAAAAAGGGATTTGAGGCCCATCTACCCTGACTGGGGTCCTGCTCACTGGTAACTGGAGCAGCCATCCTCCTAGAAAAATTCTCTCTGGTATTTCTGTTAGCTTGCAACTCACGTACTCGTGCCTGTAGGGTACTGGTAGGTTGTCCATGCCATCTGCTCATGTCCTCCCCATAACCACGCAGGGCAAACCACAGGATACCTCGTGATGTGTTCCGTTTCCTTTGAGCTGGTCCTGTAGGAGGCCGTTTTCTCTTAACGGCTGCAACGCGCGCCTGTGTAGGTAGAGAGTCAAGTTTATTCTCGATCCTGGACAGTTTGTCTGACAGTTGTTTAAATGAGTCCTTGTTTTCCTTAGTCAGTTTTTCCACAGCTGAGATGCGTGCCTGCAGTGGGGAAGAAATACTATCTTCATACTGTCGCATACAGTTAGCCATTTTACCCACACTAGATCGTGCCATATCATCTTCTCCCCAGACTAATATTGACAATGTATGGGTGTATGTCGGTGGAGCATTCTTCACAACCTTCCGGAACATGGATCGGTTGCATTCCACTTCATCAGGATCTACAACTTCCCGTGGGTGTCTATAAATGATCTCTTGCACAGCTAGTTCTCTAAGGTAGTTAATACCTTTTTCTATAGTGGTCCATTTGCTTAGGTGACTCATAACATCATCTTTATAGGGATACCTGCTCTTTACAGCTGACAAGAGTCGCCTCCAGAGACTGACAGTGTTTGACTTTCTTGCAAGCGCCTTATCAATACCACCATCTCTGGACAGGGATCCCAACTGTCTGGCTTCTCTGCCATCTAATTGCATGCTATCTGCCCCATTATCCCAGCATCGGAGCAACCAGGTAATAATAGGCTCACCGTCATAACGGCTGAAGTCTTTCCTTGTATTTCTCAGGTCCTTCAGGGATAAGGAGTGGTAGGTTATCTCTACGTCCGAGTCCTCCTCTTGTGATAGTTCTGCTTTAGAACGACCTTTCTTCTGTGATGGGTCTGCTTTAAAAGGACGATCGAGGAAACCCCCATCTGTGTCAGGCCCTAACTCTGCCTGAGAAGGGCCCTCACCTGGGTCATATGATGGCTCTGCCTTAGAAGGCTCTGAGTCATCATCCTCCTCTTCACAAGCTGATTTCTTTCAGTATTTCTTTCTGGTTACAGGAGCAATTGGTACAGATTCGATAGATGCTGGGGTCTGAGTAGATGCAGTGGCTGTCGTGGGAGTGCTGAGACTTGTTAGAGTCTGAGTAGCTGCAGTGGCCATCTTGGGGGGTGTAGCAGCTGTGGTACAGGCTGCCAAGGTTTCAGTGGATTTAGTGGCTGTAGCGGCAGTACACACTGTAGGATCTGAGGTGGCTGCATAACACCTACAACTGTCCCTGCACCAATATTTAATCTTATCCCACATCAGAAACACATTCAGGACAACCAAAAATAAAAACATGCCACCTAGACAGCACCATCCTAATTTCACAAAATCTAGAGGAATCAGCTTGGCAGAAAAGGAGAAGGTACTATTTCCCAAAGTAAAACTGGAAGTGTAATCATTAACAGAATCAGCTAAAGGACGCCTGGAGCGTGCAGATGAAGTTGCTGCTACTGATTCGCAATTAAAGCTGCCCATCATTGTGTCATAGAGATAAGAGATCGGAATAGTAACTGCCCAGTTTATCACAGCATAAATCAGTATTAAACCCCATACCAAAACAATACATTTCGACCAGCGCCCACTGCTAAACTGCATGTAAACATTCATAAGAAGCAAGCAATAACACAGTGCCCACGGCAGGTAAGGCATCATTGCAATACTCAACTCTGAAATCAACTCCATAAAAAGATGAGATAACACAGCATTCAAAAATGACATCACCATCTTCACTATCTGTTTTAACTTTCCAACCCCTTGTAAATCTCAAAGGAAGAAATCTGATATTCTCTCAGCTGAGCTCTCTGGGTCTCCTCCCACCAGAGCCAGGATTCAACTTATCAGAGTAACCTGTTGGAGCTTCTCTTGAGCCCCAGGTTGGGCACCAATAAATCTGTCACAGTTTAAAGCTGGGCCAGCTATTAACCAGGTGGTAGATGCTCTCTGTTAACCCTCTCCCCCCCCTCCCTTAAGGGAAAGGGAAAAGGGAGAGAGACTTATGGGTTGGAAAGTTAAAACAGTTTTAATAAACTATAATAATGAAAAAGAATATAATAACAATAATAATAGAGATAACCAAATATATACAAATATGTACAAAACCAAGATCAAGAGCTTGGAAATCCTCCTCAGGCAGAGTTGCTCCCCCCAGCACAGGCAGAGGGGAAAATGCAGTAGCTCCCCCTGCCATCACACCTGCAGGCTTTTAACTGGAGAATTGGCAAAGCTGGTACCAATCAGTGGGAGACAGGAGGGCCCCTCCCTCCTGGGCCCCACCTCCAGGAGGCAGTGGGTTAGTGATAAATAGGAAAGTGAGAATGATGTGTATGGGATGGAATACCTCATTGGTCAATCTTGGGCCACCTGCCCTGTCTGCTCCTCCCTGCAGCTGCGACCCCCCTTTGGCTCTTCACTCGTAAGCAGTGAGGAATTTAGCAGTGACCTTGGTTTCTCCAAGACTAATTGGCCTGGTTTGGGCCAAACCAGGACAGACGGGATGCTGATCACAGCAGGAACATTAAGGATAGGGTGTTGACTGGAGCCGGAGTGGAACCAGAAGAGGGGATCGGCTGACTAATGGAGAAGAATGGCCTTTTGTGGACTCCTGACAATTGAAGAAAGAGGAATTGAAATAGTTAGTAGAATTTTAACAGAAGCTTATGATAAGTTTATGATGTAATTGCTTATTAGTTTCTATATAACCTGATAGTGAATTTGAGTCAGGTACTATTCACTGCAGTGGTGGTCCAACTCTGAGTTGCTTCAATAAAGAATCAGCAAACCTAGAGACCCGGACTCTGCCAATTTTCTTTAACAGAATTTGGCACCCCAGATGGGACTCTAGGACACTGCTCCGATTCTCTGAGCATTCCCGTCTCCAATGCCCAATTGCCGGCAACAAGGGTGAGTTCACCTGGTGGTCTTGGGAGCAGGTATACTCAGACGTTAGGAGCCTGTGTGTTTAAAATTGCTGAGGAATTTTTGGAAACGGGGTACCTCAGGAAATTAAGGAAAAATAAAATGGGAATTGGACCCATCATTGAAAAGGGGGGCGCCCCTTGCTGAGGTTTTGGAGAATTGGAATAAAATCCCATTGACTGGGACATTGGGGAAAAAGAGATTTATTTTGCTGTGTCAAGAAGAATGGCCATTTTTAACTAGGGTCTGAGGTGGAGGACCTAGAGACATCTGGCCCTCTAAAGGGACCTTTGATGCACATAAGTTGAAATTTCTAAGGATAATCCTTGAGGATAAAGGGAGTCAAGATATTGATTTTTGGTATATTTGGTATTATTGGGCAAATACAAAGAAAGGCAAAAGGGAGCCTAAACAAGTGAAACCTTCCATTCCATCAGCGCCTGTGCTGGAGGAATCAAATCCTTTCACTGACAAGGAATTTGGCACGTATCCCATGAGGTTGGAATACATCCCAAACCCTAGAGCTGGACCTGGAACTCCACCAGAAGTTTCACCAATACAAGCTGTTGTGAGACATGAACCTTGGAAACAAGGAGATTTAGTAAATTGGCAATCAAAAATGCCACGCATCAGAGAGGATGCTGAAAAATGTGCTCAGATGCTATCTGGCATTTTTACTGATTATTCTCCAAATTGGAATGATGTAAAGACCCTCATGAGAGAGCTCTTCACAGCAGAAGAGAGGGAAAAAACCTTACAAAAGGATCGGGAAATTGCACAAAGAGGTCAAACTCAAGGGCTACAGCCCTGGCCCGATCAAAACCCAAATTGGAATTTGGCCACTGAGGATGGCGCCAGACTCCAACAAGATGCCTTACAGCAACTGGCGGAGGCTGTTCGCCAAGCTGGCGAAAGAATTACTAATTGGACAAAGGTGATGGAATGTAGGCAAAAACCTGATGAACATCCCAGTGATTACTGGAGTCGATTAAAAGCTATTCTCCTGAAATATGGAGGAATGACAAGGGACAATTTTCAGGAACCCCTTGCAATCAGTGTATTTGTGGATCAATCTGCACCTGATATTAATAAATATTTCAAGAAACATATACCAGGGTGGCAAGGTGAAAGCCTCACAAAGATTCTTAGTATTGGCACCTTTGTATATGATGGGAGAAGTGAAGAGCAAAAGAAACAAGATCAAAGAAAAGAGAGAAAGGAGCGAGAGAGGGATATTAATCTAGGACCCATCCCAACACTGCTCTTCCTAGCTGGCTGGGGAAGGGGGTGTTGTTTGCCCTTTCCCTTTTTTCTCTTTCCTTTATTTTCCCCCAAAAATAACTTCCACCATCAGAGTCGATGTATGCTGCCATCAACTATGGCCCTACTAATGAATCTTCATGTGTATGAATCTGTCTCACCCTCCTTTGTGCAACAGTCATAGTTTAACATTGGATATTTCTCAGGATAACTTACAAATTATTTAGCATTTTAACTAAGACAGTAGGCACTTTTTAAAAAGTGGGGGAGGGGTTATTCTTCAAACTACCCACAGAAAATAAGCCTTGCCCTACTTCTCCCCAAAAGGATAACACTTTCAGTAGAACACCAACTTCAACAGAAAAGTCCAAACTAAGTATATCCATGGAGTTCTAAAAGTCATAACTAGTTTTATAATGTAACCAGAAAAAGCAAGCAAGGGGGAAAATAAAATAATCAGTTTCATTTCCTATGTTAAGTTACAGAAAATGCAGGGAGTTAAAAGAGAGAGGGAAAATTTTGATCAGCAAGATCAACAGTTAACAAACATCTTGTATGTTGGATCATAAAGAGGTAAACTATAAATACAATTCCAATCGACCACTAATATTTTAGCAATGAGTATATATGACAAAGAAAAGATAAGATCCTGTTGCAACTCAGTAATGAGAATATTTGATAGGTCAGTATACAATCAGGTTTTAATAAAATAAATGCACATAATTTAGGTAACCGGACTAAAGAATATCCTGAAACATTTGCAAATAATTAGTACATTCTTTAATTTTCTTTAAGAGTATTATACTATTACTGGAGGTTGTACTTTTCTCTAACAACATAGTATTCAGATCAATAGATAACATTTTTTATTGCAGTATGTGTCTAAGTATCAATTGTTAAATTATGGTTTTGTACTTTAGAAGTCATAAGATGTTGTATCAAAAAAAAAGCATACAGATAAGGCAGTTGCTTCATCCTGGTTAAACAGTATAGAATAGATCAAAAGGCTCCTAGGAAGCACACTCCTGAAGAAGGTGCTTGATTAAGCGTAATTAATGAGATGCAACTTAATATATCTCTTAAGAGATCTAGAAGCTTTCTAGAGTGGTGAAAGAACTGAGCCCACTGAAAAGTGCTGGTTTTCCTGAAACAGGACAGTGACATCATCCTCAAACACATTCTCCTATATACCTCCCTAAGATGCTGCTTTAAGGCAATTTTACAACTGGACCCCAGAGACATTAAATGCTGCAACAGGGGCTACAAAGAATATAGAAGGACAAAGGCAGAAAATAGTGGAGATCATAGGTCCTTGACTGTAAGACTGGACATTGCAGAGACAAACTGAAACAGTCTTGCAGAGCATAAAACAGCCAGAGGATAGTTGGACCAAAGGCAGAAAAGTAATGTCTCATATAACTATCAATGAGCTAAAGATTTCCTTGAAAATTTTCACAGGAAACATGGTGCCAATGGGACATGAAGTATGGGTTTAAGGCCAAGGAGAAGGGATAGTCAATAAAACAACCTAGGGAGAATTGGAGAAGCAAGACAGGTAACACAAGAATGAAAGAACACTCCAGTAAAAGTGGAATAAAGTAATACCTTTATCGTAACTTGCACTGGGACAAAGACTTTGAGAACAGAAGATAAGGAAGGGACATACTAGAGTGAATATACATATGGAGAAAGGCAAGGAGAGAAGAAAGGATGAAGAAAGACTTGATGCCGTATTCTAATAAAAAATAAGCAAATGATAAAGCTGCAAAATCTTTCAAAACAATATTAAAAATCAATTCTCATTCTCATGTAGGGTTGTGTAATTAATTAAATTCTAATTAAAACCTACACATAGTATAAAGTGACAGGAGCCTTAAGAATCCTGCAGGGAAGAGACTTAGGCAGTGTTCTCAGAATCACTATATGAAGCACCAGAGACTGACAGAGGTTTAACAGTATGTCTCAGTCTCATCTAGAATGATTAATATTGTTATCTTAAAACTAATCTCACAGTTCATATTCTATTCAAAGCAGTACACTTACCCACCCAGTAGTTCTTACCCCCTTCTATATATACTAAATGAACCAGCCTATATAATTCTTAGGTAATGAAAGTATGAAATCCCTTGTAAATAGAATCATAGAATCATAGTAACATAGAATCATAGAATGGTTTAGGTTGGAAGGGACCTTTGAAGATCATCTAGTCCAACCCCCCTGCCATGGGCAGGGACATCTTTCACTAGATCAGGTTGCTCAAAGCCCCATCCAACCTGACCTTGAACACTTCCAGTGATAGGGAATCCACAGTTTCTCTGGGCAACCTGTTCCAGTGTCTCACCACCCTCGTCGTGAAAAATTTCTTTGTAATATCCAATCTAAATCTACCCTCCTCTTTCAGTGTAAAACTGTTCCCCCCTCGTTCTGTCACTACAGGCCCCAGCAAAAAGTCTCTCTGATTTTATTATAAGCCTCCATTATATATTGAAAGGCTGCAATCAGGTCTCCCCGGAGTCTTCTCTTCTCCAGGCTGTACAACCCCAACTCTCTCAGCCTTTCTTCATAGGAGAGGTGTTCCAGCCCTCTGGTCATTTTTGTGGCCCTCCTCTGGACCCGCTCTAACAGGTCCATGTCTTTCCTGTACTGAGGACCCTAGAGCTGGATGCAGTACTCCAGGTGGGGTCTCACGAGAGCGGAGTAGAGGGGGATAATCACCTCCCTCAACCCGCTGGCCACGCTTCTTTTTATGCAGCCCATAATATGCCCATTTATTACTGGGCATGGACATGAGGCTGACTGCTCAGTAGTTCCCAGGGCCTCCTTATTACCCTTTTTAAAAATGAGCATGATGTTTCCCTTTTTCCAGTCCCTGGGGACTTTGCCTGACTGCCATGACTTTTCAAATATGATGGTGAGTAGCTTGGTAACTACATCAGCCAACTTCCTCAGAACCTTGGGATGCATCTTGTCGGGTCCCATGGACTTGTGTATGTTCAGGTTCCTCGAGTGGTCTCGAACCTGATCTTCTGCAATGGGCACCACCCAACTCAATATGCTGCTGCTGTGTTTAGGTGGGGGAAAAGGGGAAAGCAGCAGTAAGCATATGAGCATCATGAGCTAAAGTTCCAACTATCCTATATTACATAGAAGTATCTGCAACAACCTATTCCTTCACTGGATAATAGCTCATAAAAGCAACTGTCAAATAGATTTCCCCCTCTAATAAAAGGAGAAAGGACAAACATTTTCAAAGGCAAAATACAGACTACTGAGTTGCCATTGGCCAATGCATGATGAACTTTTGCTAACCTGCACCAAACCACAGCAACAAAGCCAGAGTTTAACTGTTTTTTTGGGGGGGAGGGGGGCTGCTTTTTTTTTTTTTTTTTTTTTAAAGACTAGGACAACTTTTTTCCCCCTTAACAAGGAGGGGAAGGAATGCTGTGACAAATACATAAAATTTGCTACAGCAGATAGACTGCTGGGTCTCTCAGCTATCTTAGTTAACATATGCCTTTTAAAACAGCGACTTAGAAGTTTTCATTCACTTATTTCAGCTTTTTTTCTTATTAAAAAAATCTTCTAAATTAATGAAGTAGCTTTTGGCTAGAAACTTGTAACAGACATTTCAATATTACAAACCAACACTAACTTAACATCTGGAAAGCACTGCAGATATCAGTCCTTGATTATTTGTAAGGATATGGCTTCACAGATTAGCTCAGCTACATAATGGTTCATCACTTTTGAAAGGACTCCTTTTCACTGCTTATGGTCCTGGATTTGTTGGTTTTGTTTTGCTTCGTTTTTCCTTTGTCACGCTAGTTTTCTTCCATGTTAATGAGATGAATCAGCTCACAGAAGGGTGTGAATGCTGAATCTGCTACATAGTAGGAGATAGGAGTGCTGAGCTGTGAATGGGAGAAAAGAATTAGGAGAGGTGAGATGGACCTTCTTATTTTAGCAGCAGAGAAGTAAAAAGATGAGCTCACCATATCTTCATAATCCAAGACACTTATCAAAAGGTAAAAATATTTGCAAAAAGTAGATACCTTAATGCAAATAGAACAAATGAGGTTTACCAGAAGTATACCATATTGGTCAGTGCAATAGACAGTAGACTGGAAAAGTCCAGAAATAATAGTACAGGCCACCCATAATTTCTGCAAGTATTATTAGCATCCTTGCTTTATAGCAAAGACTAATATTAGTTTATTTAGAATGCTACAGAATAAGCTAATTTTAAAAAGTTCTGTACTAGATGCATAGATAATTACTAAATAAGTTACTGCTATGAAACTGAAATTTATAAATAGTGTATCTGACCATTTCACAATGACCAATGCACTGTGTGTTATTGCACTTAATCTCAGAGTCAATGATGATTCAAGACAGTGTTCAGCCTGTAGCTACAACATTCTGGTGGGTTAACCTTGATTAAGGGCCAGACACCCACACAGCTGCTCTCTCACTCCCCCTCCTCAACAGGATAGGGGGAAAATAGGATGAAAAAGTTCGTGGGTCAAGATAAAGACATGGCTTACCAGTTACTGTCACAAGCAAAACAGACTCAACATGGGGAAAATTAATTTAATTTATTGCCAGATAAATAAATTTGGGTAGTGAGAAATAAAGAGAAAATTAAAACACCACCTCCGCCCCTTTTTTTTCAGGCTCAATTTCACTCCTTCACTCACAACTCCTACACCCCCCCCCCACTGCAAATGGCACAGGGGGCATGGGTAGTTGCGGTCAGTTTATAACAGTTCCTCTCTGATGCTCCTTCCTCCTCACACTTTTCCCCTGCTCCAGTGTGTGTCCTTCCACGGGCTGCAGTCCTTCAGGAAAATATCTGCTCCACAAACTCCCTGGGCAACATGTTCCAGCACCCAGTCACCCTCACAGTAAAAAAATGTTTCCTGATGTTCAGACAGAACCTCCTGTTTTGCGATTTGTGCCCATTGCCTCCAGGCCTATAACTGGAATCCACTGAGAACAGCCTGGCTCCATCTTCTTTACATCCTCCCTTCAGGTATTTGCATTTACATACAAACATTGATGAGATCCCCTCTGAGCCTTCTCTTCTCTTGGCTAAACAGTACCAGCTCTCTCAGTCTTTCCTCACAGGAGAGATGCTCCGGTCCCTTAACCATCTTCACGGTCCTTTGCTGGACTCTCTGAAGCAATGGCTATCGAAAAGAAAGCATTAGCAAGATCTATCAACACCTTCCAGGGCTGTAAATTTTTGCTCATTTTTTCTATAAGAGTAACCATGTCTGGTACAGTAACTGCAAGTGGTGGGGGTGACTTTATTCAATTCTCTATAATCTACAGTCATTCTCCAAGTCAGAGGGCAATTAAGGGAGACTTCAGAGCCTTGGGTTGACTGGTTAAGGGATCAGGGGCACAAGTAGTGTTCTCTATCCCTCCAGTTGCAGGGAATGATGAAGAAAGAAACAGGCAGAGCCAAAAGATCAATACCTGGCTCCAAGACTGGTGTCAATGGCACAATTTTGGTGTTTTAGATCATGGGTTGATCTACATGACACCAGGCCTGCTGGCGGCAGATGGGGTACACCTCTCTCAAAGGGGGAAAAGGATCTTTGCAGAGGAGTTAGCAGGGCTCATCGAAAGGGCTTTAAACTAGTATGGAAGGGGGGAGGGGATAAAACCAGGCTTACTAGAGACAAGCCTGGGGTGGCACACCAGTGTTTGAGGGCCGTGTGCTATCGAGGTCCTTCAGTCTGCCGTCTCAGTGGAGGCAGGGGATGGAGAGCCATGCGGCAGCAGAGACACAAGGGTTAGTGATGGGTTAGAAACCACAGAAGTGCCCAAGAATGGTCATGCAGGAATTAGGGCTTCTCCCTCCACAAAGGTGGTGGGATCAATAGCCTGACTGAAGTGCATCTACAACAATGCACGCAGCAAACATGAGGAGCTGGAAGCCGATGTGTGTAGGTAGATTAGGGTACGGAGACTGGAAAATCTCGGGCTGTAACGGAAGGTAGGCGTGGCAAAAGGAGCAGGATGTGTCATTATCATGTGAGTTCGTACGGGACAAGACGACTATATAAGGCTGTTGCGCAGTTAAATAAACGCCATTTGTTGCATCCTCACATTGGTGTCAGTGCTCAATGGCCCTGGGGTGCGGATAGCCTCAGGCCAGCCAGCAACCGAACGGAGCTTGCCGCAGACAAGCGGCAACAAATGGTGACCCCGACGTGATTGCTGGGCTGGCGGACCGCAGGCGGTCGGAGTGGGTTCGCGAACCATGGAAACCTTGATAAAGGTGATTTCGTTACTGGGCGGGGAATTTAAGATTTCTGTGAAATCGAAAGACATAGCCCAGTGTGTGGACCGTCTCGTTAAAGGGAGGGGCGGTGGCAGGACCGGCTGATTGTTTACAGCCGAATACCTGGGAGCGGTGCTCGATGCAGCTCGCTGAGCGAGCTATGGCAGCGGGTTCTGCCAAAGAATTAAAAACATGGGGAGTTATCTTGTGGCTGCTACGGGCTGCGCGGGAGGACCGGGCGACATGGGATGCGGCTCGGACGTGTTTACATGGGGTCTACCCTGACCAAGACAGAAGTGGCAGTGGTGAAACTCCTCCAACATATACTCTCTGAGAGAGGAATTAAATATGACGAAGCTGCGTTAAAGCAGTTACTGTTTTGGGCAAAAGATAAAGGACATTTTACAACCTTTAATGATGTCTTTGAAGTGCCTTTATGGGAGAAGATTGGTGACTCTCTCTGGAATGCGGTGTCAAGTGGTGATAAGGAAGCCTTTAAATTGTCTGCTACATGGCAGCTGGTTAGTGAAGCGTTAAAAGGAATAAAAGCAGAGAGAGAAGTCACACATTCAGCTTTTATGGCTTTAGGACCGCAGACGTCTACTACCCCCTCACTGTTTGCAGGACCAACACCTCCCACGGCCCCGGTTGCTGTACCGGTGGCAGCTCCTTTATCGCCGTCGGTGCGAACGGCTCCGAAAAAAGCTGAGGAGTGGGGAGCGAGTAAAATAGATACAGATCCATCAGGACTGATAGTGCGCCCTAAAACACGAGCTCGATTTGGACTAATTGATTCAGACGCTGAACAGGAGACTTGGCAGAAACCCCCTCCGAAACCCCCTCCTCCTCTCATTGATCTCTCTACGGATGAGGCTGAGCAGGAGGACAAGAAGGAGGGTAAACATGCTTTGTACCCACCTTTACCGGATTAGCCATTTACAGAGTCAGCAGTACCAGAGTCACAAGGACTTAAAGGACTGTTACCATCACGAAATGGACACGAACTTGACATGACAGAGCTTGGTAGACGACTGGAAGAATTAAAGACGGAATTGCAGCAGCATCGTTCAGCCAACGCCTCGGGACACGTGACTATGTCTCCCCCAAAAACCCCCCTCTGTGTTCGAGACAAGTATTAGGGCCACCTCAACCTCCTTTACAACTCCCTACTCCACCTTTAGATCAGGGCGAGGGGGGAGGTTTGCGTCCATCTGGTAATGTGGGAGGTGAGGGAGAGGGTCAGCTTCCGCCCGCGTATACAGGGGAAGGGGGGGGAGGTGAGGGAAGAGTGAAATGGAAAGGGGTCATTCGAGATGTGTTATTAGAAGGAGTTGTGATTCCACGGGCATATCCGGTGATTGTGGGTGCGGGTCCTGAGGGAAGAAATATTTGGCAACTGTTAGATTGGAAAATTGTAAAAGAAGCATTACCACTATAGTTAGCGAAAGACAACACAGGTGAGGACTGCAGAAAAGTTGTTGCAGGGATGGCAAATAGTAATGCCACCTTAACTGAGCTAATGGATGCTTGTGAGAAAGTAGGAACCACCACATTTCAGATGGAGCATTTAGCAAAAACTTTTGCGGCGGCAGTTAAGGTAGTTCATCATTGTTATACATGCGAACAGGAAGGTCACTTTAAGAAAAACTGCCTTAAGAAGTTGAAGCTGAGTGGGAGAGATAACTCTGTTTTGATGTGTCATTGCTGTGGGAAGCTAGGGCATTTTGTGAAGCTGTGCAGGTCTCAGTATAATGCTCAAGGTCAGCTGATAACAACCAGCTGCAGAATAGAGGGAAACTGGAGAAAGAACGTGGGGGGGGAACCGTATGCTGACACAAATGAATCTTCCCAACCAGTTCCAGGCCTATGCAGTTAACTCGCAGCCCAAACCGCAGGGAGCGCAGGACTGGTGTTTCCACACGGGGTTAACCTGTGCGGCTGCCAAGCCTTGGACCTGTGGCAAACAGGGATAATGCTAATGCTGATTGTCAAAAGATCATTGAAGCTTTACCTGGAAAAACAGATTTGAATGCTATGATAAAGGCATGTGCAAAAGTGGGTACTGTGGAACATAAGGCTCAAGTTATGGCTGCGGCCGTACTTGGGGCTTACGTGGTCACAAATGCAGTCTCTATTCCAATTGTTAGCAGGGGACACAACTTTAACAGCACCACGACACACTACTTCAGAGATACAGCAACTGATTACAGAAATAGAAAGCAGGCTACATTCCAAATTTGTACATCGTATTGATTTGAATCAGGAAATACAAATTATCACTTTGTTTGATAGGCAAATTCCGTATGCAATAATTGGTCAATGGAATTCAGAATGATCAGATTCGTTACAGAGCTATTGGCACAGATTATTCATCAAAGGACGGATGCGATGTCGGGAGCTTGTGGCCAGAGATCCCTGCATCACTAACCATTCCTATTTTGCAGCTCAATATTTTGAGTGGTGTATGGCTAATAGCTTTGCTTTGCAAACAGCTATGGAGAATTTCTCGGGACAGGTTGTTTACCACTTGCCCTCCCATCCTGTTGTAAAATTGAGTGCAGAACTTCCAATTGCCACAGGAGTGTGGTGCGCAGACACTCCTGTGGATGGAACTACCATTTTTACGGATGGATCTGGGAACAGAGGCAAGGCGGGCCTTGTCTGGTATTCTGATGGCAAGTGGGAATCTATGGTAATACAACAAAAGGGTTCACCTCAGGTGGTAGAATTACGAGCTGTATTAAAAATATTTCAGAATTTTCCCATTCCCTTTAATTTGATTGCTGATTCAGCATATGTAGCTGGCATTATAAAGCAATTGGATAGATCTGTTATAGAGCATACATGTAATCAGTGTGTTTTTGAATTGCTGCGAGCTCTGTGGCAAGAAATTCAAATCCGAACTGCATTGTTTTATGTTTTACATGTAAGAAATCATACTAATTTGCCTGGGTTTATTGCAGAAGGCAATGCTCGAGTGGACTCTTTGGTTTTTCATCCTAAAAAAAACAATTTGTACCAGAGTGGAAGCAATAGCACAATTGCTTATCAAGGTACATAAAAGGATTACAGACATTACCGGACTAGACTCAGATGCTATCTATTTACCTATCAGAAAGGAATATCTACAGTGGTTAACAAATCAGTCAACTCTTTTTCAAATGGCCTTACAGGACTTTACTGGACAATTGTTAACACATTTGCCAAGAGATATAAAGCTACAGTTTATTTGAAAACAGGATTGGGAAGAAAAACCTATCAGATCAGAGATACCTGTGACTGGACTAACTGTTTTTACTGATGCAGGAAAGCGATCACATTCAGCAGTTATTACCTGGCAAGAGGATGGACAATGGAAACATTGTAAATTCTCAGGACAAACTGAGGACTCATTGCAGACACTTGAATTTTTTGCGATATATCAGGTTTTTGTAAAATGGAAGGATTTACCTGTCAATATTGTAACAGACTCTCTTTATGCAGCAGGCATTGTAAATCGAATTGAAAAAGCTTTTATACGACCAATAAGAAATATGCGACTTTACACCATTTTGCTACAGTTCCATCAAGCAATAAACCTCAGAGAGGTACCTTATTTTGTCACCCACATTCGTAGTCATCAGTTTGATCAAGGTTTGAGAATTGGAAATAATAAAGCAGACACACTTGTATCCTATACGCAAATATCACCAAATTTATTTGAACAAATACACCTATCCCATCAATTCTTTCATCAATCAGCGAAAATGTTAGCGAAACAATTTCACCTCACCATGGCACAAGCACGTGAATTAGTTAGTGTTTGTCCTAGTTGTCAGAAAATTGGCATGGGAATTGGAATAGGGGTAAATCCTCGAGAGTTGAGTGCGTTGCAACTGTGGCAAATGGACGTTACTCACATTGCAGAATTTGGAAGGCTCAAATATGTTCATGTATCTGTTGATATGTTTTCACATATAATATGGGCAACAGCACAAACTGGGGAAACAGGTCGTCATGTCAAATGACATTTACTTGCTTGCTTTACAAGTCTTGGGGTTCCACAACAACTTAAGACTGATAATGGACCAGCATACTGTTCATAAATTTTTCGTCAATTTTGTCAACTATGGGGTATTACACATGTCACTGGGATTCCTCATTGGCCTACGGGTCAGGCGATTGTGGAACGTGCTCATAGTACATTGAAACAGCTTCTGCAAAAACAAAAAGGGGGAGAGGAAACTGAACCTTCTGAGAGACTTGCAAAAGCTGTTTGTGTACTTAACCATTTAACTTTAGCAGGAGATAAGGAGCGACCCCCAATTGTAATACATTGGGAGGCAGTTCGACAGGGAGCAAGCTATGTGAAAAACAAAGGCAAAGTGTGGTACAGGGAACCAGGTACTAACGAGGGGTTAGGACCAGGGGAACTATTACTAATGGGTCGAGATTATGCTTCTGTCTCTACAGGCACAGGAGTACGGTGGTTTCCGATCAAGTGTATTAAACCATATGTGGAGGTGGGATTTAGATCCGGAGATCCGACAGAGAGTAGCAGAAGACAGCAGGGCAATCAGGGATGCAGCAGGAAATAATTGGCTCAACAAAATCCTGCAAGAATTAGGTGGATTGTCTCTAAAAGGATGGTTAGCCACATTATTAGAGGGAATAGTTTATATAGTTGTGATTATAATTATCATAGGGATCTGCGTGGGTTGTGTTGAGGCAATCATTGAGAATAGTATATGGAAGTAGTGAGATAATAAATCTAACTACTTCCAAAGGGGGAAATTGATACCGGATGGTTTAGCAACGGTTTAGCAAGAGTAGGCCTCAGAGTAGGCTCTAAAAGGCCTGATCTGTGTTACCTTTAAACAGAATCAGCTTTCCTGTCAGTAATTTTCCTTTCAGCTAGAATAATAGAGAATAACAGTATGTTCTGAAGTAAACTGCATGTTTTGTAGATAGAGTCTGCTTATGGGAATGTTTATAATAGGCATTATCCTACTTGTGTTACCCTGTTTGTTTGCATGTTTGCAGAGAACTGTGCAACGAATGGTCAATACAACCTTTGTGGCTCAACAACAGAGAGCAGGATTTATGGGTAACCAAGGCTGGGATTCTCTGACTGGGCTCTGCGAGACACAGGGAACCAGGTTTGAGTAAGAAACAAAAACACAGAATTAAGATTCTTGGGGAGGGGGAAGGATTCCCAGACGTAATTCCTGTCAACTACCAATCTCACATTTTACATCGCGCTCTTTATTCTTTAAATCATTTTGCCCGGGGAGACCAAGAGTGTGCCCCAATTGAGCGACATTGGGGTCCAGGGGTGCCAGAAGTGGGCCCCCCAGTCAAGGTTCGGTTCCCTGGGACAGCGGAGTGGGAAACAGGTTGGGAGCTGCTACATCACGGGAGGGGATATGCCGCCATCAAACGGGATGATGTTATACAGTGGGTCCCTACACGCTGTTTGCGCCCTGATTTAAAAGAAAATCCTAACCCGAAGTAATATGTACGCTGTCCGAGCTTTATGTTTTGCAGGAGTACCTGTGGGGGAAGCCGAAACAGCACCAGCCTCGACCTTCAGATGTGAGGAGTCATGACAGTACAGAGTCTGTTAAAGCGGCAGGGTGCCAAGAAAGATGAGGAACGGCGGCCGTTGCTGAGTGAAACAAAAGCTTTGAACAATGCGCTTATGATTAGCTTGCTTTTGCTTTGCATCTCAGGAGTTGCAGGGGAATCTTACTGGAGAACCTGGGCTCGGGATGTTGTATCCGCCAGCTACGCTTACGCTTTGACGCAAGGCTCCAGAATCAGCGATACGCTTTACTTTGCATGACTTGAAGCATGGGGAGGGGGAAATGTAGGTAGATTAGGGTACGGCGACTGGAAAATCTCGGGCTGTAACGGAAGGTAGGCGTGGCAAAAGGAGCAGGATGTGTCATTATCATGTGAGTTCGTACGGGACAAGACGACTATATAAGGCTGTTGCGCAGTTAAATAAACGCCATTTGTTGCATCCTCACATTGGTGTCAGTGCTCAATGGCCCTGGGGTGCGGATAGCCTCAGGCCAGCCAGCAACCGAACGGAGCTTGCCGCAGACAAGCGGCAACAGATGTGCAGCAGGAAAACTATGACACAGTTGCTGTCATGGAAACATGGTGGGATGACTCGCACAACTGGAGTGCTGCAATGGATGGTTAGAAACACTTCAGAAGGAATAGGCAAGGTAGGAGAGGTGGTGGGGTAGCCCTGTATGTTAGGGAGTGTTTTGACTGTCTAGAGCTTGAGGATGGTGATGATAGGGTCGAGTGTTTATGGGTAAGAATCAGGGGGAAGGCCAACCAGGCAGATATGGTGTGAGCCTGCTATAGAGCAGCCAACCAGGATGAAGAGGCAGATGAAATATTCTATAAGCAGCTGGGAGAAGTCTCACGATTGCTATCCCTTGTTCTCGTGGGGGACTTCATCTTACCGGATGGCTGCTGGACATACAATAGAGCAGAGAGGAAAGAGTCTCGGAGGTTCCTGGACTGTGTGGAAGATAACTTCCTGACACAGCTGGTGAGGGAGCCAACAAGGGAAGGCGCACTGCTGGTCATCTTGTTTGCACACAGGGAAGGACTTGTGGTGATCTGATGGTTGGAGGCCATCTTGGGCATAGCGATCACAAAATGATAGAGTTTTCGATTCTTGGAGAAGTAAGGAAGGGGGTCAGCAGAACTGCTACCTTGGACTTCCAGAGGGCAGACTTTGGCCAGTTTAGGAGCCTGGTAGACAGAGTGCCTTTGGAGGTAGTCCTGAAGGGCAAAGGGTTCCAGGAAGGCTTGACACTTCAAGAAGGAAATCTTAAAGGCACAGGAGCAAGCCATCTGCATGTGCTGAAAAATGAGCCGTCGGGGAAGAAGACCAGCCTGGCTGAACAGAGGGCTTTGAATGGAACTCGGGAAAAAAAGAAGAGTTTATGAGCTTTGTAATAAGGGGCAGGCCACTCAGGAGGACTACAAGGATGTCATGAGGTTATGCAGGGAGAAAAGTAGAAGGGCCAAAGCCCAACTAGAACTTAATCTGGCCACTACTGTTAAAGACAATAAAAAATGTTTCTCTGAATACATTAGCAACAAGAGGAGTGCCAGGGAGAATCTCCATCCTTTACTGGATGTGGGGGGAAACAGTGACAAAGGATGAGGAAAAGGCTGAGGTGCTTAATGCCTTCTTTGCCTCAGTCTTTAGTAGTAAGACCAGTTGTTCTCTGGGTACTGAGCCCCCTGAGCTGGAGGACAGGGACAGGGAGCAGAACAAAGTCCCCATAATCCATGGGGAAATTGTTAGCGACCTGCTACACCACTTAGACATGCACAAGTCTATGGGGCTGGATGGAATCCACCCAAGGGTACTGAGGGAGCTGATGGAAGTGCTCACCAAGCCACTTTCCATCATTTATCAGCAGTCTTGGCTAACTGGGGAGGTCCCAGGGGACTGAAGGTTAGCAAATGTGATGCCCATCTACAAGAAGGGCTGGAAGGAGGACCCGGGGAACTATAGGCCTGTCAGTCTGATCTCGGTGCCAGGGAAGGTTATGGAGCAGATCATCTTGAGTGCCATCATGGGGCACGTACAGGAGAACCAAGTGATCAGGCCCAGTCAGCATGGGTTTATGAAAGGCAGGTCCTCCTTGACTAACCTGATCTTCTTCTATGACAAGATGACCCACTTAGTGGATGAGGAAAAGGCTGTGGATGTTGTCTACGTGGACTTTAGTAAAGCCTTTGACACCATCTCCCACAGCATTCTCCTGGAGAAACTGACTGCTCATGGCTTGGATGGGCGTACGCTTGGCTGGATAAAAAACTGGCTGGATGGCCGGGCCCAAAGAGTTCTGGTGAATGGAGTTAAATCCAGTTGGCAGTCAGTCACAAGTGGTGTTCCCCAGGGCTCAGTATTGGGGCTAGTTCTGTTCAATATCTTCATCAATGATCTGGATGAGGGGATCGAGTGCACCCTCAGCAAGTTCGCAGACAACACCAAGTTCAGCAGGAGTGTTGATCTGCTTGAGGGTAGGAAGGCTCTGCAGAGGGACCTTGACAGGTTGGATCGATGGGCTGAGGCCAACTGTATGACGTTCAACAAGGCTAAGTGTCTGGTCCTGCACTTGGGTCACAACCCCATGCAACACTATAGGCTTGGGGAAGAGTGGCTGGAAAGCTGCCCAGCAGAAAAGGACCTGGGGGTGTTGATCAATGGCTAGCTGAATATGGGCCAGCAGTGTGCCCAGGTGGCCCATAAGGCTAACAGCATCCTAGCCTATATCAGAAATAGTGTGGCCAGCAGGACTAGGGAAGTGATCACCCCCCCGTACTCGGCCCTGGTGAGGCCACACCTTGAATACCGTGTTCACTTTTGGGCTCTTCACTACAAGAAAGACATTGAGGTGCTGGAGTGTGTCCAAAGAAGGGCAATGAAGCTGGTGAAGGGTCTAGAGCACAAGTCTTATGAGGAGCAGCTGACGGAACTGGGGTTGGTTAGCCTGGAGTAAAGGAGGCTCAGGGGAGACCTTATTGCTCTCTACAACTACTTGAAAGGAGATTGTAGGGAGGTGGGGGTCAGTTTCTTTTCCCAAGTAAAAAGTGATAGGATGAGAGGAAAGGGCCTCAAGTTGTGCCAGGGGAGGTTTAGATTGGATATCAGGAAAAATTTCTTCACAGAAAGGGTTATCAAGCAGTGAAACAGGCTGCCCAGGGAAGGGGTGGAGTTACCATCCCTAAAGGTATTTAAAAGGTGTGTAGATGTGGCATTTAGCGACATGGTTTAGCGTTGGACTTGATAGTGCTAGGTTAACAGTTGAACTTTATAATCTTAAAGGTCCTTTCCAATCAAAACAATTCTATGATTCTATCATTCCAAGTGCCATCTGGTTTTTGAACAGGCCAAATAGGATTATGCAAAGCAGTAATAGTTTCCCTAACAATTCCCACTTGTTGAAGTGCCCAAATGGTTTGATTAATTTCCTCCTCCCCCCCCAGAATACAATATTGTTTTACAGTTAACACCTTGGCAGGCTGTCTTTGCACCCAGGGCTAAACAACAACAGTTTTTCTCTCAGCCAATATCCCTTTCCCAACTGAGGAAGGAAATTGGGAAAAAAAGGGAGACTTCTGGGTTAAAATTAAACAGATTTAATAAAATAAAGAAACCAATATAAATGCTAACACAAAACACACAAAAGTATACTCAGCTACAGGTTGCAGCAGGTCATCCAGGAATAGCAATCATCACCAACGTAGAGAGGAGGAGAGAAGAAGAAGAGAAAGGGAGGGAGGGAGGGAGGGAGGGAGGGAGGGAGGGGGGGGGGGGGGGAGGGGGGGGGGGGGGAAGAGACCAGAAGAGAGGAGAGCAAAAACAGTCCCAGCTCTTCACAGCAAGCCCTCCCTTTTATAGTGAACTTGATTTTTAATGATATAGAATACACCTGGGGGCCAGCCTGGGTCAGCTGCCCTGCATTTAACTGCTAATGGCCCTGATCACCATGGCTGGCCACAAACTCAAACAAAATGCCAATGAAACCAGTTGAGGATTCCACCCCTTATTCTACATCATTTACATCAAGTCACTACTATTTTCCCCATCCCTCAACATACATACACATCCACACACAGATATTCTCTCCAGTCCATGGGCCATCTCTCCAAGAAGTCTATTAAATCAATTCAGTCCAAATCCATGGGTTCCATTCCTCATCATAGTCTCTCAGGGCAGGAAAAACATTGGTGTGGGATCCACTCAGTTAGGAGCTTGGAACCAGGCCTCAGTATGGTGTTATGGACTGCTGAAGTAGGGCACAGCAGGATGATGTATTGCATCTTGATCTTGCAGTGCATGTATCTGCTGCAGCCCATGTACAGGGTCTGGGTTGATTCTTGCTGTAAGAAATGACACTTCGCATCATACAGTCTTCAACAGTCCATTACATCGTTCCACTTTCCCGGCAGCTGGTACATGGTAGAGGATGGGATATATCCTTTAGCCCAGGGTTTCCAACCAGCCGGTACTTGCTTCCACCATTGTGAGCACATGCTGCTTGCCTTGTTGGGTTTGTGGAAGCAAGATGTAATCAATCTGCCAGGCCTCCCCATACTTATATTTTAGACATCGTCCTCCATACCACAGGGGTTTCAGCCATTTGGCTTGTTTAATTGCAGCGCATGTTTCACATTCATGGATGACCTGTGCGATGGTGTCCATGGTCAAATCCACCCCTCGGTCACGGGCCCATCCATATGTTGCATCTCTGCCTCGATGGCCCAATGTATTATGGGCCCACCAATCTAAAAATAATTCACCTTTATGCTGCCAGTCCAGGTCTACTTGGGACACTTCACAATCTTAGCAGCTTCATCCACCTGCTGGTTCTTATGATGTTCCTCAGTGGCTCAACTCTTGGCTACCTGGGCACCTACATGACGTACCTTCACAACCAGCTTCTCTCATCGGGTAGCAATATCCTGCCATAATTCGGCTGCCCAGATGGGTTTTCCCCTGCGCTGCCAGTTGTTTTTCTTCCAGTGCTTCAGCCATCCCCACAGGGCATTTGCTACCATCCACGAGTCAGTATAGAGGTAGAGTATTGGCCATTTTTCTCACTCAGCAATGTCTAGAGCCAGCTGGATGGCTTTTAATTCTGCAAACTGACTCAACTCACCTTCTCCCTCAGCCGCTTCTGCCACTCGTCATGTAGGACTCCACACAGCAGCTTTCCACTGTCGCTGCTTGCCTACAATACGACAAGATCCATCGGTGAACAAGGCATGATGCTTCTCATTGTCTGATAGTTTATTGTATGGTGGGGCCTCTTCAGCACACATGACCTCCTCCTCCGGCGACATTCCAAAATCTCTGCCTTCTAGCCAGTCCATGATTACTTCCAAAATCCCTGGGCAACTGAGGTTCCCTATTCAGGCCCGCTGAGTAATCAATGCAACCCACTTACTCAATGTGGCATCAGTTGCATGGTGTGTAGAGGGGCTCTGTCCTTTAAACATCCAGTTTAACACTGGCAATCTGGGTGTCAGGAGGAGATGTGCCTCAGTGTCAATTACTTCTGAGGCAGCTTAAACTCCTTCATAGGCTGCCAGTATCTCTTTTTCTGTTGGAGTATAACAGTCCTCTGATCCTCTGTATCCCCAGCTCCAAAACCCCAGGGGTCAACCTCGATTCTCCCCCGGTGCCTTTTGCCAGAGGCTCCAGGTAGGACCACTCTCCCCAGCTGCGGTGTAGAGGATATTTTTTACTTCTGGTCCCATTCGGACTTGTCCAAGGGCCACTGCATGGACTCTTGTTTAATTTGCTCAAAAGCCTGTTGTTGCTCAGGGCCCCATTTAAAGTCATTCTTCTTCCGAGTCACTTCATAGAGAGGGCTCACAATCTGACTGTAATGGGGAACGTGCATTCTCCAGAAGCCTACTACGCCTAGGAAAGCTTGTGTCTCCTTTCTGTTAGTTGGCAGAGACATGGCTGTTATTTTGTTGATCACATCCATTGGGATCTGACAGCGGCCATCTTGCCACATGCTTCCTAAAAATTGGATCTCTTTTGCAGGTCCCTTGACCTTAGCACATTTGATAGCAAAACCAGCTTCTGGAAGAATTCTAATTACTTTTTCCCCTTTCTCAAAAAGTTCTCCTGCTGTATTACCCCATACAATGATGTCATCCATGTACTGCAGGTGTTTTGGAGCTCCACCCTTCTCCAGTGCAGTCTGGACCAGTCCATGGCAAATGGTGGGGCTATGTTTCCACCCCTGGGGCAGTCGATTCC
The DNA here is from genome assembly GCF_013368605.1 of Nyctibius grandis. Lineage (NCBI taxonomy): Eukaryota > Metazoa > Chordata > Aves > Nyctibiiformes > Nyctibiidae > Nyctibius > Nyctibius grandis. The sequence goes on from NC_090694.1 coordinate 22,586,982, forward strand.
ACATGTACTGGATGCCCCTCCATGTAAAAGCAAACTGTTGCCTACACTCCACTGCCAAAGGAATGGAAAAAAACACATTTGCAATGTCAGTCGTGGCATACCACTTTGCTGCCTTTGAGTCCAGTTCATAATGGAGTTCTAACATGTCCGGTACAGCAGCACTCAGTGGTGGTGTGACTTCCTTCAGGCCACGATAGTCCACAGTTAGTCTCCCTTCCCCACTGGACTTTCACACTGGCCACATGGGACTGTTGAAGGGGGAGCGTGTTTTGGTGATCATTCCTTGGTTCTCCAGTTGACAGATCAGCTCATGGATGGGGATCAGTGAGTCTGTTAGTCCGATATAGTCACCGGTGGACCGTTGTAGTGACAATAGGCACCTTTTGCTCCTTGACCCTCAGCAGCCCCACAATAGAAGGGTCCTCTGATAGACCAGTGTCACAGTTTAAAGCTGGGCCGGCTATTAAACCAGTGGCAGATGCTCTCTGTTAACCCTCCCCCCCGCCAAAGGGAAAGGGAAAGGGAAAAGGGAGAGAGACTTCCGGGTTGGAAAGTTAAAACAGTTTTAATAAACTATAATAATGAAAAAGAGTATAATAATAATAATAGAAATAATCAAATATATACAAATATATATATACAAAACCAAGATTGAGCTCCCCTGAAGCCAGCCACGTCACCACCGGCACTGCAGGGCAGGCTCCGGGAAGGCCCAGGCTGGGCCTAGCAACGGTCGAGAGCTGGATTCAGAAATGCACGGATCGGGATCGGGGGCAGCAGGAAAACAGACGGAGTCCTCTTTGGACACCGGCCATAGCAGAAAGAGAGCGAGACCCTCGTGATCCCCCCGCTTTATACTGAGAATGACGCGTATGGGATGGAATACCCTCGTTGGTCAATTTTGGGTCACCTGCCCTGTCCGCTCCTCCCTGCAGGTGCGACCCCCCTTTGGCTCTTCACTTGTAATCAGTGAGGAATTTAGCAGTGACCTTGGTTTCTCTGAGACTAAGTACAGCAAGAGCCTTTCTGCATAACATCCCTACCGGTGCCTCAGCGATAACTACAAACTTCGAGCGTTATCAGTCCTGGAAGCAGACACTGTCTGCAAAACATGCAGTTAGTTTCAGAAAGTGCAGTTACTTAGAAGAGACTTAGCTGAAAGTAAAAATCACTGAAAGGAAAATTGGCCTGGTTTAGGCCAAACCAGGACAACCAGGAAGGTTAGACAGCTGTTTAATTTCTTCCATCTCCACAGCCGCTACACCAAACGCCCACCCGTACCCCCTCGGGTCCTTGAAATACCCTCTTCTCAGGTAATCTATACCAAGAATGCATGGGGCATCTGGGCCGGTTGCAATAGGGTGCATTTGCCACTCAGTCCCAGTCAGACTCACTTCAGCTTCCAATACAGTCAGCTCTTGGGAGCCCCCTGTTATGCCAGAGATAGAAATTGATTCAGTCCCTTTATAGTTTGATGGTATTATGGTGCATTTTGCACCAGTGTCCACTAGAGCCCTATACTGCTGTATTTCTGATGTGCCAGGCCATCGAACCCACACAGTCCAAAAAAACACGGTTGTCCCTATCCTCCACCTGGCTGGAGGCAGGGCCCCTCTAATCCTGAACATAGTGTTCGTTATCAACATCTTGGTTCGAGTAGCTCACGTGGATTTGATCCCCATTATTCACGTCTTGTAAATAGGGATCTGAAGCCCATCTATACTGTCTGGAGAGCTTCCCATTGGAAACTGGAGCAACAAATTCCCTGGAAGAACCCCTGTTCCTAATCGGTTCACCTTGCAACTCATGTACGTGTGTCCGTAAAGCTGAGGTAGGTTTTCCATCCCATTTCCTCATGTCTTCTCCATGGTCACGCAGGAAAAACCACAGGGTGCCTCATGACGTATACCATCTCTCCTGATCAGATCTTGCATGGGAACACTGTCTCCTGATGGCTAAGACATTCTTCAGTGCAGGTGGGGAGCAGGGTCTGTCCTCCATCTGTGACAATTTGTCCAACACCTCACCAAGCAGTTCTGTGGATTTGTCAGACGATTTTTTCCACAGCTGAGACATTGGCCCGTTGGGAAGAAAAGATATTTTCTGCATACTGCAGTATCCTATTATTTGTGTCGCGCACTGTTGGTGCATCAGCATCTGCCCAGCTAAATAATGCTAATGTGTTGCCATACGATGGTGGCGCGCTCAGTAGCCCTTTGCGCCATATGGGTCCGGTAACTTTGAGTGCATCTGGATCTACTGGTGTCTGTGGGTCATCCAGGTCCTCAAAAATCAGCTCCTGCACAGCTATTTCCCTGAGATTCTTAACACCTCTCTCTCAATGGTTGTCCACTTGCCTGGGTGGTATATGACATCATCCCTAAAGGGATACCTTTTCCTTATGCTTTACAGGAGTCACCACCAGAGAGTGAAGGGCTCTGCACCACTTGCAAGACCCCTATCAATACCCACTTCTCTAGCCATTGGTCCCAGCTGCTTGGCTTCTCTACCATCTAACTCGAAACCATCAGCTCCATTTATCCCAGAACCAGCCTCACCTCTTTCCAGCAAGCCCTCCCTTTTATAGTGAACTTGATAGTTAATGATATAGAATACACCTGTGGGGCAGCCTGGGTCAGCTGTCCTGGATTTAACTGCTAATGGCCCTGATCACCATGACTGGCCACAAACTGAAACAAAATCCCAATGAAACCAGGACACAGGCACAGACAGCACAACAGGATCCCACTTTGGTAATCAACGCAATATGGTTATAGATTGAATGGCAAATCCCACTTGTGAAGTTCTGAAGCAGAAGTGACCATTTAAAGTTTCAACTGTTTGTCATGCCAACAAATCAATATGCAAGGCATATTCTTTAATTAGGACAATAAACACTGTCGCAGTAAATAGCGCAGCATTTCCTATTGTTAAGGTCACCTTAGCTTATTGGACAGGGGTCAGATTTCCCCCCCAATCCACAGATATGCTTTCAGTGTAGCCAGGAAAGCAGCCACAGGGGTCCAGTTCTCAGTACTGGGCCATCCCAGAATACAGGGAGTTACCCTCATGGCCTCCTCAGTCCCCAATTTCTTTTTCAGCTATGGCATGGCTGTTCCTGGATCCTGCTGACTATGTCAAATATGTGAGACAACACAGGCAGGACACAGGAACAACCACAAAACCACGGATGAAATGCAAAGAGTAAATTTATTCCTGTTACCTCGTGAACCGGGGGATCTCCAAAGCAGCACCCAAGGCAGAGGCACACAAGTGGGAATGTGTGGGACTGGACTGGGCTGCTGGCGGCCCTGACCTTGAAGGAATTTAGCAAGAAAACAGGATGTGAGAAAAACAAGATACAGAGTGATATTCCAGCTGCCAACTACTAGTTGACATGGTGGTGTCAGGGCAATGGTTGGACTCGATGATCCCAGAGGTCTCTTCCAACCTGATTGATTCTGTGATTCTGTGATTCTGTGACTCGTGGCCGGCGCGTGATGGCCAATCAGCGGTTGTGGTCGGGCGTGTGAATAGCGAGTGCAACCAATCATAAAGCTAGCCAGCTAGAGGAGGGAAGATATAAAAAATGGAGTAAAATAAACACAGGCGCTCTTTTGCTTTTGCTCTTGCTTTGCTGCCTGCTTGAAACTATCCTTCTGTCTCCTGTTTTTATTTGACCGCCGCGACAAATATAACGACAAATGGTGTCCCGTGTGAGGCACGACCGGAGCGTGTGAAACAAGACCGGGGTGTGTGAGGAACGACCGGAGCATTTAGAGGTGCTAATTGACCGCAGACGACGAGCGGTGACGGCGGTGCCCAACGTAGCTGAGACAGGCGGAGTTGAGCCTGAGGTCCGGACCACTGTAACAGACACCTGAAGAGGTGAGCCGTTGGGGACTAATTAACATGGGTGCTAAAATTTCAGCCGAGGAAAATTCCATACTAACGATACTGATAAGCATACTTGAAAGGAGGGGCATCAAATATGAGGAGAATGCCCTGAGAACATTGCTGGTTTGGTGTAAAAAGAATAATTTGCCAGCTACGGCGCAGACTGCTTTTGAAGTTAGTACATGGCAAAGCGCTGGAACTTCTCTCTTTGAGGCTGCCTCAAGGAGGGACAAGATCGCCACTGTGTCGTTGATGACGTGGAGATTAGCTATAGACTCACTGGAGCAAATGAAGGTGGACAGAGAGGCAAAGGTGGCGGCTGAGGCGGCTACAGCTCCTTCCACAGTGACTTCGCCCTCCGCACCGCCAGAGCCCCCCCCACCACCCTCGGGCCGCCAGAGCTCCCCCCCCGCACCGCTCTCCGCGCTGCCAGAGCCCCCCCCACCGCCCAGAGAACAGCAGCGGAACATTGATCCTTCTACTGTCCCGTTACCCGAATCTGAAACTGAGCCACCCTTAGTAGATCTTTCTGAAGAGGTGGAAGCGGGACATAGTTGCTGCAGAGCCCAAGGGTCGGGAAAGTCAGGCGGTAGCGTGGAGGAGTTATTCACACTGCAGCCAGTCCAGGTTACTGTGTCTGGCCCGGACCCGGCCAGGTTCTGGAGAAAATTAAGAGAGCACGCACTTGCGGACGGTGATTTCGGGGCCGCGGCTGCTATGGGTGGCGGGCTATTGGCTTGCCCGGTATATCGAGGGGATGGGAATGGCCCACCCGAGTGGGAGCCATTTAATTGGGACGTGATTAAGGAGTTAAGAGCTACATGTATGCCACAAGGTCTGGGCTTGCCCTATGCTCAATCGTTATTGCGTAGTATTTTTATGGGAGACTTGACAGCCCACGACTGCCGCGCGATTGCTCAAGTGATACTGACCCCTATGCAAATGTTGCTTTTTGAGGCAAACTAGAGGCGATTCGCTATGGAACAGGCATTGATGAATTTGGAATATCCACAAGATGATCCCCGTTTTGGGGCTGGGATACCGCAGTCGATGGGAGATCCTCCGATGAATTCTCCCCAATTGCAAGCTCGCTTGCATCCTTTAATCCTGCAACAGGGAAAAGAACTGGCCTTCCAGGCCCTGTTGCAGGTCCCAGATAATGGTGCTCCTCAACAATCTTGGACCACAATAAAACAAGGTCCAGGTGAGGGATACGTGTCGTTTTTAGATAGGTTGAGAGATGCCTTAGAAAAACAAATACTAAACGGGGCTGCTAAAGAAGCATTGTTGTTACTACAACGCGAACGAGGACTGCAGAAAAATTATTGCAGGGATGGTGTGTGAGCTGACACAGGCAGGATGCGGGAACAGCCACAAGACCACAGATAAAATGCAAAGAGCAAATTTATTCCCGTTACCTCGCAAACCGGGGGATCTCCGAAGCAGCACCCGGGGCAAAGGCACGCAAGTGGGGACGCAGGCACTGCGGAGCTCGGTTCCTGCTAGAGAGAGAGTGAGAGATTCTGGGCCTGCTGCTTTCACCTGTATATTAGGGGTCTCTTGCAGGCGGTAGTTTTCTACTGCGCTTTGATCTTTCTCACAGCAGGGCAAGAATCTCAGGCATGAACAATTAGGTGCTCCGAGTCTTATCACAGGCCTATGTTATCTGAATGCAGATGTTCTACTTGTCCAGCACACAAGACTAAACAACGGTTAGTAGTATGATGTATGTGTTTTTTGACACCCCAGGTGCAAGTCACTTGAGCGTGTTTACAATCCTCCTCGCCAATCTTCCATTATATTCCCACAGATGGCAAACCGTAACCCCACCTTAACCGAGCTAATGGATGCTTGCGGGAAAGTAGGAACCACCACATTTCAGATGGAGCATTTAGCAAAAACATTTGCGGCAGCAGTTAAGGTAGTTCATCGTTGTTATACATGCGGGCAAGAAGGTCACTTTAAGAAAAACTGCCTTAAGAAGTCAAAGCTGAGTAGGGGAGGTAACTCTGTTTTGATGTGTCATCGCTGTGGGAAGCTGGGGCATCTTGTGAAGCAGTGCAGGTCTCAGTATAATGCTCAAGGTCAGCTGATAACAACCAGCTGCAGAGTGCAGGGAAACTGGAGAAAGAACGCGGGGGGGAACCGCGTGCTGACACAAATGAATCTTCCCAGCCATTTCCAGGCCTATGCAGTCAACTCGCAGCCTGAACCGCAGGGAGTGCTGGACTGGATGTTACCACAGCAACCACAATCACAATAGAGAATAGCAGAGTGCATAAGGTACCACTGAATGCCGTGGGACCCATTGGAACCGGGCTAAGTGCACTATTACTCAGACGTTCTAGTGTAACCTTGCAAGGTCTATTTGTTTTACCAGGAGTTATCGATGCAGACTATATGGGTCAAATTTGTGCGATGGTATGGACCCCTACTCCCCCCGTGTCAATTTCCGAAGGTAGCCGGATCGCGCAGTTGATTCCTTTCCGAGTGCAAGTCACTTGTAAACAGGATAAGATCAGAGGGGAGGGGGGGTTCAGTTCGACAGGAACGCCGCAGATCTTTTGGGCTCAGAGCATACAGAATACCCACCCAACTTTAATTTGTATACTCACCTTAGCCAAAGGAGCTCCCTCGACAATACGGGTGATCGGGATGATTGATACGGGAGCAGAATCACAGAATCACAGAATCAGCCAGGTTGGAAGAGACCTCTGGGATCATCGAGTCCAACCGTTGCCCTTACACCACCCTGTCAACTAGACCATGGCACTAAGTGCCATGTCCAGTCTTTTCTTAAACACATCCAGAGATGGTGACTCCACCACCTCCCTGGGCAGCCCATTCCAATGTCTAATAACCCTTTCTGAAAAGAAATTCTTCCTGAGGTCCAACCTGAACCTCCCCTGGCAAAGCTTGAGGCTGTGTCCTCTTGTCCTATCGCTAGTTGCCCGGGAGAAGAGGCCAACTCCCACTTCACTACAACCTCCCTTCAGGTAGTTGTAGACTGCAATAAGGTCACCTCGGAGCCTCCTCTTCTCCAGGCTAAACAACCCCAGCTCCCTCAGCCGTTCCTCGTAGGTCAGACCCTCCAGACCCTTCACCAGCTTGGTCGCCCTCCTCTGGACTCGCTCCAACACCTCAACATCTTTCTTGAAGTGCGGGGCCCAGAACTGAACACAGTACTATCATATCTGCACGTATATGGCCTCGATCCTGGCCCACCTGCTCGGCTGGCTCCATGCTGGCAGGAGTAGGTGGTGCGACACAGAGTGTCCAGAGCCGATTTATGGTGCATGTTCGGAGCCCTGAGGGTCAGACAGCAACAGTGCGACCCTACGTGATTGATGTTCCCTTGAATTTGTGGGGACGGGATGTTCTGGGACAATGGGGAGTGGTCATTGGTACCCAAAAGGATTTTTAATAGGGGCCACTGTTGTGGAGGGTACACAGAGACCAACTCTGCCTCTAACTTGGCTAACAAACACCCCCATTTGGGTGGAGCAGTGGCCCCTTCCTGAAGAAAAGTGTGTAGCCCTCCGACAATTAGTGGAAGAACAAGTAGCACAAGGTCACTTAGAACCTTCCCATAGCCCCTGGAACACCCCTGTGTTTGTAATTAAGAAAAAGTCAGGTAAATGGCGACTACTGCAGGATCTGCAAAAAGTAAATGACGTGATGGAGGGGATGGGAGCCTTACAACCAGGCATGCCCTCTCCGACTATGATCCCACAAAACTGGGACATTTTGGTTATTGATCTGAAAGATTGTTTTTTCACCATCCCTTTACATGAAACTGACAAATGCAAATTTGCTTTTTCAATACCTAGTAGGAACAACATGGCGCCTTGTCAATGATATCAGTGGATGGTATTACCGCAAGGCATGAAAAACAGTCCCACAATATGTCAATGGTATGTAGCAAAGGCGTTGACACCAGTACGGGAGCAATTTCCACAGGTATACTGTTATCATTACATGGACGATATTCTTGTGTCAGCTGCAGATAAAGCAGAACTTCAACAAGTATATCCAGTTCTGCGGCAATCATTGGCCACTTTCGGGCTGTGTATAGCACCGGAAAAAGTTCAGCAGCAGGCCCCATGGAAGTACTTGGGAGTTAAGGTCTTGGATCAGACAATTGAGCCACAATCCATCCAATTCCAAGTAAACATCAAAACCCTGAATGATGTGCAAAAATTATTAGGGACCATCAATTGGGTAAGGCCGTACTTGGGCCTCCCGACTGCTCAATTGAAGCCGTTCTTTGACCTATTGAAGGGAGACACTTATTTGATGTCTCCCCGATCATTGGCAGTGGAAGCCACCTTGGCTTTAGAGGAAGTGGCCAATGGTATGCGGCAGAAAAAGGTACATCGTGTGGATTTGGAGACGCCAGTAAGTTTATATGTAGCCATTGCCAACTATCATCCCATGGGATTACTGGGCCAGTGGAATGAGCACTGGCAGGATCCGCTACATGTTCTAGAGTGGCTGTTTTTATCCATTCAACCACGAAAAACAGTGAGCACTCAGATTGAGCTGATAATCACGAAAGGATGCACACGATGCGTTCAACTCACGGGCCGAGACCCCAGTCAACTGATAATTCCCATTGAACGCGATTATGTAAGCTAGTGTATGGCAAACAGTTTACCATTTCAATTGGCCCTGGAAGGATTTGAAGGGCAGGTATCTTATCATCTTCCCAGTCACAAATTATTACAAGCTCATTCAGAGTTACAAGTGATTCAAAAGCCACTGGCAGCGGATAGCCCAGTACAAGGCCCCACGGTCCTTACTGACGGCTTTGGAAAATCGGGAAAAGCAGTAGTTACCTGGTATGATGGAAGGCAATGGCAGGCATTGGTGCATTTAGTACAGGGATCACCTCAATTGGTTGAACTTAGTGCTGCCATTGTTGCTTTTAAAACATTGTTACGGACTCTGCTTATGTAGCAGATATTGCGCAGCGTGTTGATCGTGCGCTACTCAAAGAGGTAAACTCAGAACAATTATTTTCGTTGCTGAAAATGCTATGGACTGTAGTGAACCGACGTATGCATAGGTATTATATCTTGCATATTCACAGCCACACCGGTCTGCCAGGATTCATATGTGATGGGGATGCACATGCCGACGCCCTCGCAGCCCCCGCTTGGACCCCTCCAGTGCCAGACCTAGTTCGTCAAGCGTTTCTGTCTCACCAGTTTTTTCACCAAGGGGCTCGGGCATTAGTGCATCAATTCAAGATCTCTTTTGCAGACGCGAAATCTATCACCGCCGCTTGTCCGGAGTGTCAACGCCTAGGACCCGGACTGGTGTTTCCACGCGGGGTTAACCCGCGCGGCTGCCAAGCCTTGGACCTGTGGCAAACAGACATAACACATATTCCCTCTTTTGGTCGCCTACAATATGTTCACATCTCTGTGGATACTTTTTCTAAGGTCGTGTGGGCATCAGCCCATGCCGGCGAGCAAGCAATCGACGCCATCTCACATCTTCGACAAGCCTGGGCTGCCCTTGAGATTCCAAAACGTATTAAGACGGACAATGGGCCGGCGTATGTATCTGCACACATGGCCTGACTTCTTGCCTCCTGGGGGGTGGAACATGTTACTGGCATTCCACATTCCCCAACCGGCCAGGCCATTGCGGAACGAGCGCACCACACTCTGAAGCAACTTCTCGAAAAACAAAAAGGGGGAATGAGCTCTGAGACCCCGCATGCTCGCCTATGGAAGGCTTTGTACACATTGAATCATTTAACTGTGCCAGCTGGGAAAGAGTGTCCTGTAATTATCTCTCTGTTGGGGTCCATGCGAGGAACGGACTACAGCACACCAATATGATGCTCTAATAGTCCACTTGATTGCAGTTAACACAGCTCTTTTATAACATACATACTTTCTTATCTCGTGGTCACGCCTTAGGCTATTGGCTGCAAGCACTGTGCACGCTCTGTCTGCGCGCCACTTCTACTGTTCTGATTGGATACTTGCTATGAGCCTAAGCAAGGCCACATCCTTATGCTTTCTTGCTGACTCATGCTGTTACATAACAGTGTACTCGTATGTTCTCTCTATAGTTCTTCCACAGTCCAGGCCCCAACATCTCCCCCTTTCTTTCTTAATACAATGGCAATGGTTCTTGATATCATTCCCTGCAAAACCTTTTATAGTACAGAATACCAATACAAAATGAATAGCAATACTTGCGCCAAGCCTTTCACTAGGCTGGCTATCCACCCTCCAATTCCCAGACCACCCAACCAGTCATCCAAAAACCCATGATGTTCCTGCATTTTCTGTTCTGGATTCAGATTCTGGAGCCACGGCCAAATGATACGTGCAAGGCGGTGATCACGCCTCCTCAAGGCCTCTGGTGTTAGAGTTGTCTGGTCCTGTAGCGTCGGCTGGTTCATCTAGCCATGGCTTCACCCATTTGGCTGGAACCCATTGGCAGTTATTTCCTGTGGAGACACAAGCATACCCTCTGCCCCAAGTTATCAATTGCTTTGGCCCTTCCCAAGTGCCTGATTCTGGGATGAATACCCTTACTGGTACGTTTATATTACTGAGGTCTTTTTGATTTCCCTGCCCGTGAGCTACGGCAGGTGGTGTTTGTGAGTTCTGCTTAGGGTTTAGCCAATTTAATACAAACAATGTTTTATGTAGTGCATCCTGTGGTCCCATCTCCCCCTGTTTTCGAATAATTTCTAAATGCTTTTTTAATGTGCGATGCGCACGTTCCACAATTGCCTGCCCTGTACAATTATATGGAATACCGCGTACATGTGTAATACCCCATTTCTGCATAAACTCTGCAAACGATTCAGATCGATAGGCAGGGCCATTATCAGTCTTAATTTGTTCCGGCTGGCCCATTACTGCAATAGCTTGCAACAAATGTTTTTTAACAGCCTTAGCTGTCATGGAGGTCAGGGCTGTAGCCCACATGTGACCGGAGCAGGTGTCAATTGATACATGGATATATTTGAGTCGGACAAAGGCAGCATATTCGGTGATGTCTGTTTGCCAAATCTGTCTGGGTTGGAGTCCCCTGGGATTTGCTCCCGCAATCTGTAACGCAGGTATTCTAGCACAATCAGGGCAAGAAGCTATAATTGCCCTTGCATCAGTCTTTGTCAATTGGAATTGCGATCGCAATGCTGCTGCAGAATGGTGAAAAAACTGGTGAGATTGCCGAGCCTCTGTTAATTTTGCCTGCGGGGATCTGTCCACCCGAAACGTGGATACCAACTGATCGGCTCGGGAGTTTCCTTCCACCAAACCTCCGGGTAAACTGGTATGGCTTCTAATGTGGGTGACAAATACTGGGTGTAGGCGGTGTTGCATTTCATGCCATAGGTCGAAAAAGGCTTTGAACAGCAGTTCATTGGCGATATGGCAAAGCAACGATTGGTGTATGCGTTTCACAACCCCTACCACGTATAGGGAATCCACTACCAAATTTAAGGGTCCTTCGCGCCACTTTTGTAAGGCCAGGAGTACAGCTTGTAATTCTAAAACCTGACCAGATACTTCTGCTACGATGACATGTTTTCTCCATTCTCCCTGTTCTTGCCAGACAAATCCGGCTTTTCCAGTGCGGCTACTTGCATCGGTAAACACCGTGATTGCTTGCAACGGCTCACTGACGACAAGAGGCCGTTCTTCCAGCGATATGTGAGTTTTAAAGATGGGGTGTGACGGATAGTGATTGTCAGTCTGCGTTGTCGTGTTCAATAGGGCTAAGGACATAAGTTTTTCTCGTTGACATACATCTGGTAGGTAGTCGAGGCTGATTGGAATAACAAGCTTGTCAGGTGTTCGTCCAGCCACAGCTAATAGCCGTGCAGTCCCTTTGAGAATGACTTGAGCGATAGCTTCCCACCTTGTAGTGATAGTCTTTTTACCATGAGAGGGTAAAAACACCCATTCCAGCACTTGAAGTGGATTTGACTGAGATGGGTCCCATTGTCCTAATAGGCCTGACACTTCAAGGTCCATGTTATAAATGTACAAGTCCACAGGTAATTCAGGCACTACTCGTGAAGCACAAGACAAGGCAATCTTTTGAGTTATTACTTGCAGTGCAGATCGAACTTCTTCCGTGAGCTCGCGGGATTCTTGAGGTGCGGAACCCTTCTGAAGCATTTCGAAGAGAGGTTGAAGGTCTGCATTGGTGATGCCGCAGACAGTCCTTATCCACTGAATGTCTCCCACTAATTTCTGTACATCGCTCAGGGTCTTTACATTTGCTCGAATCTCCAATTTCTGAGGTCGAACAGTGGATTCGGTAAGCGATATCCCTAGATATTTCCAAGGTGTTGACAGCTGCACCTTTTCCGGGGCTATGACCAGGCCCCACTTTTCCAGATCCGACTTCAATTCTTCTACCACTTTGCTGGCGATGGTTCCCTTCTGACAAAGTAGCAAGTCATCCATATAATGGTAAATCAGCATTCCCTCATGCGTCTTTCGAAATTTCTGTAGAGCCAGATCCACGTACCACTGACAAATTGTTGGAGAATTCTTCATACCTTGTGGCAATACCACCCAATGATACCTCTTTGCTGTCGCTGCACGATTTATGGAGGGAACTGCAAATGCAAATTTTTCACAGTCATCTGGATGCAAGGGTATCATGAAGAAACAGTCTTTGAGGTCGATCACGACGATATCCCATCCTCGTGGTAACATAGTAGATGTAGGGAGCCCTGGCTGTAATGGACCCATGTCTTGCATAACAGCATTAACAGCCCTTAAATCTTGCAGTAATCTCCATTTCCCTGACTTTTTAGGTATTGTAAATACAGGTGTGTTCCATGGACTTGTTGATGGTACTAGGTGACCTGCATCAAGTTGTTCTTGCACCAATTCCTGTAAGTGTGCAAGCTTTTCTTCGGGTAGCGGCCATTGGTCCACCCAGACGGGTGATACTGTTAACCAAGTAAGCTTCAGTGTAGGTCGGGTGCTGCTCGCCGCAATGGCCGCTTCTAAAAAGGCGTTTGGAGAACGCATCCCCATTGCGAAAGCACATCTCGCCCCAGAATCCAACTAGTGGTATGTAACACATACGGTCGAACTCGAGCCGTTATTTTCTCCTGACAGTCCTGATTGTTACAAAATGAGTGCTTACATGTGTGGGTGAAGTGCCTCTGATTCCAACCACACTGCCACTTTTCCAAAAATAACAGGTATGCAGTGGGTGGCAACATCAGTTCGCCAAGAGCGCGTATGTCCACTTGTGTTACTGTTTGGTTTTTAGAGAATGATGTTAGCAACTGCATCAC